>NC_139580.1:29685668-30077577 GCF_946808225.1 Silurus aristotelis
CTGGTCAAAGCTCCGCTGGAGGTGGGAGTTGAAGATCTCTTTGACAGGAGGCTCGGCCAAACGTTCCCAGCAGACCCTCACAGTACGCTTGGGTCTGCCGAGTCTGTCCAGCTTCCTCCCCCGCCATCGGATCCAATTAACCACCAGGTGGTGATTCAGTTGACCCCTCTCTTTACCCGAGTGTCCAAGACATACGGCCGCAGGTCAGATGAAACGACCACAAAGTCGATCATCGACCTACGGCCTAGGGTGTACGTGCACTGATGGACACCCTTATGCTTGAACATGGTGTTCGTTATGGAGAAACTGTAACTAGCACAGAAGTCCAATAACTGAACTTTTTGACGTTTCATTATTAAATAGTCTTCAAAATTATGAAAATTGATAAAACAATAAAATTCGTATTTAAAAAAAAAGGAAAAATAAAAAAAATAATTTTTCACAAATTGCACTTTTTTTATGGGTTTTCTTGAAAATATTTTTCTGAAAATAAAAATTCATATTTTCTTTATCATCATTTAAAAAAAAAAAAAAAAAGAATTATAAATTTAATGGTGATGGACAGGACTAGGTCAGACAGGAGTCTTCCGGGACTAGGATGTTTGCGGGTGATTTGTGGTGAGAGTAGGGAGCAGGTTGAGAAGAGCCTGGAGAGATGGAAACAGGAAAAGGGCTCAGGGCCGATCCTTGATGCAGTCCATCAACCCTCATACATGTCCCTCCCTCACATACTTCTCTGACACACCTGACTTCCTCATACAATACCACAACTCCTCTCCTGCCTACTTTTCTCATTACTCTGTCTATCCCACTTCTATTTTGCCAACCTCTTTCTCCTTATGCTCTCCTGCACTTCCTCATTCCACCACCATGTCTACTTGTCTTGCTTTCTATTTCCAGATGTCACACCAAGTACTTTTCTAGCTGCCTCCCTCATCACTCCTGCAGTAGTTGCCCATTTATCCAACACCTCTTCAACACCACCGAGCCTATGTCTGACCTCTTCCCTGAACCTCACACTACACTCATCCTCTTTAAGTTTCCACCATCTTATTCTTATTTCAGTCCTCACTCTCCTCCTCTTCTTCTTCGCCTTCAAAACCATCCCACAGACCACCATCCAATGCTGTCTAGTAGTCATGGGCGATACTGCAAAATTTAGTATCGATCCGATACCAAGTAAATACAGGCCAATATCGCCGATATCAATACCGATATCGATACTTTTTTTTATTTTTAGCGCACAATCTAAATTACCTTTACTTTCTTGCGTAGCGAATGTCACTGTATCACTATAAAGTGATTGCATAATTTTGTTAATCTGCATACATCTGTGTTTTGTGATGTGATTTGCTCTGTAATTGGTCATGTGTGAGGTTAACAAAAAACAAGACATTTTCAAATGAAAAAAGTATATTATTGTAATAAACTATGCAAACATCACAACAGCAAGGAAATTACAATAACAGTAATAAAATTAGCTGAAAAACTGAACAATACTATTAAATATACATTAAACAACAATATAGTAACAATTATTTCTCCCTTTAACTGTACTTATTCGCGTTAACAAAAAATAAAGTGCACAAAATTATTACTAGAAAATAAAGCAGCTGTTTTAATAACAAATTAAATAATTTCCTATTTAGAATACTGCCTTATCTTATGAACAAAGTACACACCATATCTAATACCTAAACAAAAGTTGAGAACCACTAAACTACAGATTTTTGTTGAGAAACAATAACATATTTACATGTTTCCCTTTCAATAAATGTCTTTTGTGGCTTATTAACTGTCCGGCCTTTGAAAAAATTCTTTCTGCAGGCACAGAGGAAGCAATGACTCCCAGGTGTTTCTTGGCAAGCTTACTCAGAGAGGTAAATGCTGCCTGATTAATTTTCCACCAAAGTAGTGTATCTTGGTCTTGTGGAATTGGCTTCTCTTCTGAGTAACGCCGCATTTCAATTATGGCATCAGTGCTAGTAGAACGATGCTGCTGAGATGCAAGGACTTGAGAGTCAAATTCTGCCCATATTTGCTGCAGGAGGGCAAGCTGCTGCTTCTGCAGGGGAGATTTGCAATCATTTTAGCAAGGCTTCTTGTAATATTGGTCGCTCGTGGGGAATCACCTAGGTGAAATAACAAAATTATTAGTTTTAGTTTATAGCCTTGCACTTGTAGCTTAAAAATCCTATAGTCTCCCTCTCTCATGGTTAAAGTAAACACACACACACACACACACACACACACACACACACACACACACACACACACACACTTTGTTAATCTTAGTTTTCATTAAAAAAACATTAACAAAAATTCATAAATATTGTAACAAATGTATTATAAATTTTTAGTTGTTCGTTAGTACAAATGACACTATATTCGTAAAGCAAAACAATCCCTTTAGATATAAACCGCGGTTTTACATCTAAGGTTATACATATTAAACATATACATGTATTAAATATATACATTAACATATACATTTAGCTACCTGGATAATATCTCTCTTGAAAGGACTCTGCCAGTGTCTTCTGTCTTGCTGCCGGCCTACTCTCGTTCTTTTTGTAGTTCGCTACGCTCTTTGTCATGTTGTTTCATGTGCTTATGTAAATTTGTGGTGTTACCACAGTAGCGAATAGACTTTTTACACACGTCGCAATTCGCTATGGTCTCATCTACAGCAGTAAAATACCTCCACACAGCGCTCCGTTTTTTGTCTGCTGGCTCCATGATACCACGCACTCGCGAGTTGCGACTGGCGAGCAACCTCGCCCTCACTCTTTCTGCAGCTGGCTGCTGCAGTTTCGTTTACTGAAGTATCGAAAAGTATCGATACTTTGACTTTTGGATCGTTACTTTTCGATTTCATCCCCAGTATCGATATTTGGTATCGATACACACATGGCTACTGTCTAGCTACACTGTCCCTTACACTTACAGTCTCTTTCTTCTTCTTCTTTCGGCTGCTCCCATTAGGGGTCGCCACAGCGGATCATCGGTCTCTATACCACCCTGTCCTCTACATCTGCCTCTTTTACACCAACTACCTGCATGTCTTCCCTCACCACATCCACGAACCTCCTCCTTGGCCTTCCTTTTTTCCTCCTACCTGGTGGCTCCATCCTCAGCATTCTTCTACCAATATAATTCATGTCCCTCCTCTGCACATGTCCAAACCATCTCAATCTCGCCTCCCTCACCTTGTCACCAAAACATCCTACATGCGCTGTCCCTCTAATTAACTCATTTCTAATCTTATCCATCCTAGTCACTCCCAACGAAAACCTCAACATCTTCAGCTCTGCTACCTCCAGCTCCACCTCCTGTCTTTTACTCAATGCCACTGTCTCTAATCCATACAACATCGCAGGTCTCACCACAGACCTATAAACTTTCCCTTACATTTTTGCAGATACCCTACTATCACAAATCACTCCTGTCACTCTTCTCCACCCACTCCACCCTGCCTGCACTCTTTTCTTTACTTCTCTAACACACTCACCATTACTTTGCACTGTTGACCCCAGGTACCTGAATTCCTCCACCTTCTCCAGCTCTTCTCCCTGCAACCGCACAACTTACTGCAATCCCTCTCGGGAGGGCAGTAGAGTTGTGCAGTTGCAGGGAGAAGAGCTGGAGAAGCTGGAGGAATTCTGTATTCTGTCTTACTCCTACTGAGTTTCATTCCGCTTCTCTTCAGCGCATATCTCCACCTCTCCAGGCTCCTCTCAACCTGCTCCCTACTCTCACAACAAATCACAATATCATCCGCAAACATCATAGTCCAGGGAGACTCCTGTCTGACCTCGTCCGTCAACCTGTCCATCACCACTGCAAACAGTAAAGGGCTCAGGGCCGATCCTTGATGCAGTCCAACCTTCAAGTCAAGTCAAGTCAAGTTTATTTGTATAGCGCTTTTCACAACAGACATTGTCTCAAAGCAGCTTTACAGAAAACAACAGTGAAGGTGAATGGTGTGCGTTTGTCCCTGATGAGCAAGACAGTGGCAAGGAAAAACTCCCTTAGATGATATGAGGAAGAAACCTTGAGAGGAACCAGACTCAAAGGGGAACCCATCCTCATATGGGTGACATCAAGAGTTTGGTCATAAATCTTTCAACAATACAGAACAATTTGTGATCATCATAGATCCAGCATCAGCTTCTCCATGCCAGGGCCTTTAAACACTCTATTTCTCCACTCTACTTCTCCATGATCATCCATAGGTCCATAATCTTCACGAGGTGGGACGTGACTGGAGCTGGCCAAACCTCAGGATGCCTCGGGATGGGGAGAGAAAGAGAAGCAGTGGAGAGGAATTAGCGTAGCTGCTGTTCATGATATTAATAGCACAAGTTGATAATGTGCATGTGATCATATATTCTGGAGCACAAGGTTGTGATGTGATGTGTGTGATGTGTGTTATGTGTAGGCTTTGCTAAAAAGATATGTTTTTAATCTACACTTAAACTGGGAGAGTGTATCTGAACCCCGAACACTGTCAGGAAAACTATTCCAGAGTTTAGGAGCTAAATGTGAAAATGCTCTACCGCCTTTAGTGGACTTTGCTATTCTAGGAACTACTAGAAGCCCAGAGTTTTGAGATCTCAGGGAGCGTGACGGATTGTAGCATGTTAAAAGACTGGAGAGATACATGAGAGCCAAACCATTTAGTGCTTTATAAGTGAGTAGCAGTAGTTTGTAGTCTATTCGAAACTTAATAGGAAGCCAATGTAGGGACGATAAGATTGGGGTTATATGATCGTATTTTCTTGACCTAGTAAGAACTCTTGCTGCCGCATTCTGAACTAACTGAAGCTTGTTTATTAATGGTGCAGGACATCCACCTAGTAATGCATTACAGTAGTCTATTCTAGAGGTCATAAACGCATGGACGAGCTTCTCTGCATCAGATAAAGATAACATATTTCTTAGCTTAGAAATATTTCTAAGGTGAAAGAAGGCTGTTTTTGGAACTTGATTGATGTGATTTTTAAAAATCACCCTTCACCCTGAACCAGTCTGTCGTTCCTACTGCACACTTCACTGCCGTCACACCTGACTTCCTCATACAATACCACAACTCCTCTCTTGGCACCCTGTCGTACGCCTTCTCTAAATCCACAAATACACAATGCAATTCCTTCTGTCCTTCTCTATACTTCTCCATCAACATTCTTAAAGCAAATAAGGCATCTGTGGTGCTCTTCCTCGGCATGAAACCATACTGTTGCTCACAGATGGTCACCTCCTCTCTCAGCCTGGCTTCCACTACTCTTTCCCATAACTTCATGGTGTGACTGATCAACTTAATTCCCCTGTAGTTACTGCAAGACTGCACATCTCCTTTATGCTTAAAGATTGGTACCAGCACACTTTTTCTCCATTCTTCAGGCATCTTCTCACCTTCCAAAATCCTGTTAAACAATCTGGACAAAAACTCCACTGCCATCTCTCCTAAACATCTCCACGCTTCTACCGGTATGTCCGACTTTCCACTCTTCATCCTCTTAATCGCTGCTCTCACTTCCTCCTTACTAATCCTATCCACTTCCTGCTTCACCAACTCCACATCATCCAACCTTATCTCTCTCTGATTTTCCTCATTCATCAGCTGCTCAAAATACTCCCTCCACCTTCTCAACACACTCTCCTCGCTAGTCAACACATTTCCCTCTCCATCCTTTACTGCTCTAACTTGCAGTACAGCCTTCCCAGCTCGGTCCCTCTGCCTGGCCATTCGGTCCAAATACTTTTCTCCTTCCAACCTCTTATACAGCTCCTCATATGCCTTTTCCTTGGCTTTCGCCACATCCCTCTTAACCTGCTGTCGCATCTCCTTGTACTCCTGCCTACTTTTCTCATCACTCTGTCTATCCCACTTCTGTTTTGCCAACCTCTTTCTCCTTGTGCTCTCCTGCACTTCCTCATTCCACCACCACCACGTCTCCTTGTCTTGCTTTCTATTTTCAGATGTTACACCAAGTACTTTTCTAGCTGCCTCCCCTTATCACTCCTGCAGTAGTTGCCCAATCATCTAACACCTCCTTAACACCACTGAGCCTCTGTCTGACCTCGTCCCTGAACCTCACACTACACTCTTCCTCCTTCAGTTTCCACCATCTTATTCTTCTTTCAGTCCTCACTCTCCTCCTCTTCTTCTTCGCCTCCAAAACCATCCTACAGAACACCATCCGATGCTGTCTAGCTACACTGTTCCCTGCCAACACCTTACAGTCTCCAATCTCCGTTAGGTTGCATCTCCTATCTCACAGCCAACTTGTGGAGCATAGGCACTGATGACATTTATCATCATCAGAATCTCTCTTCACCTCCACTACACTCTAACTTCAGAATCACCCCTACACTATTTCTCTTTCTATCCACACCATGATAAAACAGTTTAAATCCACCTCCAATGTTCCTGGCCTTACTCCCTTTCCACTTGGTCTCCTGAACACACAGCATATCTACCTTTCTCCTCTCCATCATATCAGCTACCTCTCTCCCTTTACCCGTCATAGTACCAACATTTAAAGTACCAACCCGAACCTCCACTCTCCTGCACTGCTCCTTTCCCTGCCGTCTCTGTAGACATCTTCCTCCTCTCCTTCTCCTCCTTCGGCCAACAGTAGCCCAATTTCCACCGGTACCCTGTCGGCTAACAATAACTGTGGCGGTCGTTGTTAACCCGGGCCTCGACCGATCCGGTATGAAATTCTCATTTGTGATCCGCATATTTGATTTGGCACATGTTTTACGCTGGATGCCCTTCCTGATGCAACCCTCCCCATTTACCCAGGATTGGGACCGGCACTAAGAGTGCACTGGCTTGTGCATCCATAATGGCTGGGTTCATGTATTGCTCTCTTTAACGGATTTTTATTAAATGATTCTCAGAAATATGCAAACTTATATTTTAACAATGACTATCAATTTATTATGCAAAAAGGTCATGTAAATACATAATTTGTCATGTCATTTTGTATTTATGTATTTTAGTTTTTAATGTTTTTTAATTAAAATGTTCCTATGATTCTAAAAATGTATATTTTAACAATTAACATTTTTAAAAAAGAAAACAATTTTTATCATGTCACTATTATTTTTCTTCATTGTTTTTCCCTTTTTTTTATTTTTTTTTTACCGTTTATCCTATGGGTAGAAATGAAACCAATCTGGGATGAATATCACGCTATATGGAACTCAAAAAGAGAACTTAAGTCTCTGCCCAAAATCGAAGCCAAGCCAAAACTATCTTTATCGCCAAATGCTCCACCCCCAACCTATCGGGATGGCGGGTTAGTGTCTCCTTCGGTGCCAGAGGTCGATCCTCCTCCCTGGCCCAAAACCCACACTAATGCGGTGTGCGTATGGTTAAAGTTGGCCCGTGGCCTCAAATTACACTCGCCCTCGATCGGGGACCTTAGAGACATAATCAGGGTTCTTCCATCCCCATCTAAACCTCTGCATTTCGTTGACATGCTAATGAGCTTTTCCCACCATAATCAGTTGACAGGCGCAGACTATGCAATACTAGGAGACAGTTACGACGAGGAAACGCTCATTGCCGCGGGCCCAGTTTACACCCTAGGTTAAAAGATTAAAATGGAAACAAAAACGAAGGTGGGGGAAGGGTAAAAAAAAAAGTAAGAACAAAACCACCTTCTATTATTATCACTGGGCTGAGCGAGATGCTCTCTCTGCGTTAAAAAAGGAGTTGACCAAATTCCTACTCCAGCGGCAGCAGGCCAATAGAGATCTCTCTCAAGTAACTAACTGTAAACAGGAGAAGGGTGAAACTACTTATACATTTTTTACCCGATTTAAGGAGACTTGGACTTTATTGGAAGGGATAACCCTCTGTTCCTCACGAATTTTTATGCTTAACTGTCGGTACAAAAAGTCCTGAAGTATCAGCTCACTGATCGTAGTAACATGATGATTAGACATTTAGGGGAGAGGGTGCGTACGATGGAAGGTGATGGCATATTGGAGAATAAGCAAGTAGCCTGCCTCGCCGTGGCGGGAGGCGGGGGTTTTCCGGGAAGAGGCCGTGGCAGGGGAAGGGAGAATATGCCGAAACGCCTCGGTGTATGTTACTACTGCGGTAAGAAGGGACATTGGGCTATAGAATGTAGGAAGTGACAATGGGATGAGGGTAAGATCCCCACCGGCTCCCCTTTTCCACCGCCTCCTCTTACAGAACCGAGCCCATTTGCAGGAATGCAAATTAGCCCCTATAACGCATAGGGGTGCCCACAGAGCGTAACATGCTGTATTGTACCTATGAATCCCCTCAATTAAACGAAATGCCATTTCTCAAACTTTGCATCAATGGCACGGTGTACCCCTTTCTCTTTGATACAGGGGCGACAATGTCACTGGTAGGCAAACATTATAAAGGGCCCATTTCTGGTCATTCCATTAGCTCTGTGGGTATTGAAGGGGTTGAAAAAGAAACACTATTTACTCCATCCATGCTTGTAACCTGTCCTTCGGACACAAATATTTTTCTGCAACATCGTTTTGTTTTTATGCCTGATTGTCCTTTTAATCTCTTGGGCCGAGATCTCATGAGTAGGTTGCACATTTCTCTCACCTTCTCCGGCTCTAAACTCACAGTTTCAGTTCCTGACTCTGCTCCTCTGTCATATCTTTCTAACACTAACAACTGTTTTCTCTCTACCACACATACATTACCACTCTCTTCTTCACTGGAAGAATTGCCATCTCTCCTCTGGGCGGAGCATCAGGACGATGTGGGCTTGGTTCATTGTCCTCCTTATGAAGCGAAACTAAAACATTTGCATCCTGATTTTTCAAAGAGTATCCTCTCTCTGAATCAAAGTTGCAGGGAATAGACAAAATCTTGACCTCTTTGTTACAACAGGGTGTGATCAAGTCGTGTGTGAGTTCCTACAACACACCCGTTAATCTGGTTCCTAAGCCGGACGGCATTTCACTCAAGGGGTGAGTCTCTTTTTGTGGACGGCTCATGTTCGAAGCCGTATGATGGTAAATTTCTGTGTGGTTGCTCTGTCTGTTCCTTACCTGATGTCACTGTTGAAGCTTACTCTTTGCCTTTGTCTTTTGCACAGGCAACTGAACTCTTCGCCTTGACTCGTGCATGTGTCCTTTCAGAAGGAAAAGATGAGAAGATCTACACTGACTCCCGATACGCCTTTGGTATTGCGCACGATTTTGGCCGCATCTGGCAATCCCTTCTCGTTTGTAATAGACCAACTCAGAAACTGATAGACCTCCTGATTGTGGTCACAGTAGCCTGGACCTATTCCTTGGAGGAGAAACTATTTAGCCCTACCTTCATAAAACCTCGCATCGGGGACTTCCGGTATGCCTCGTGGTGATTAGACGTAGGTGGAAGTCGCTCCGTGAACATTAGTCTTTTTTTTTTTATCAGCAATCTTAATTATTTTCTGCAACATACTCATAATCAAGTCTATCTGTAACATATCTTCAAGAAAAATGCCAAAAGTGGGAAAGCAAGTGCGGAATACAGCAGAAACGTCGACCGAATCGGGAAACGAGCAAGCAGCTAACGCTACGGCTATGGCTAAACCGGAGGCTGAGCTCACACCTACTTCTTTGAGGGCGTTAATATCATTCACCATTCGTTCGGAAATTTCAACACTGCGATCTAAATTTCTGTCTGAGATTCGTTCTGCCATGTCCACACTACAAGCAACCCTTTCATCGCAAGCTCAGAAAATTGGGGACATTGAAACGGCACTTAATAACTCAGACGGCCGATTGACAGTGGTGGAGACCATGTGCGACGCGTTGAAAGCAGAGAACGACAGCTTAAAACTCAAGATGGATGACTTGGAGAATCGCTCACGGAGGCAAAACCTAAGGATAATTGGAATGTCCGAAGGATTGGAAGGCCACAGCCTGGTCGCTTTCATGACTTCGTTTTTTTCTGACTTGTTCGGGAGTAGCGCCTTCACGAGGCCTTTAGAAATTGATCGCGCGCACCGCGTTGGTCAGAAACCACAACCAAACGCGTATCCTAGGCATATGCTTGTACGACTCCACCATTATCAAACTAAAGAACTTATATTGAAGCTTAGTCGTGAACGGGGCTCTCTAGAATTCAAGGGGGCGGTGATTCGTATTTTCCCGGACATGTCGGCTGAGGTGGTGAGGTGCCGTGTTGAGTTTAAGGACGTGAAAGTTTCTCTTCGCAGCATGGCCGTCACCTACGGAATGCTACATCCCGCTAAACTCCGTGTCAACTTTCATGGACAGCGACATGTTTTCACACTCCGCGAGCAGCGATGGATTTTTTCACTGCTTCCTTCAAGACTACAGCGAACAGGGCAGAATTTACCCGAAGCTTATAAAGTAAAGTAAAAGTAAAAGAAAAATTAAGGAGATTAAAATGTACTATTCTATCTGTATTTGTTACATAAGGCCACGTTAATTTAGTCATATGTAACACACTGCTGATAATAAATTGTACATATTGTAATTCAGTTCACGGAGCACTGCTGAAAGGGCAGCCAATAGTTGGTTAGTTGTTTTCTTTTGTATCTGACTGTTTCCAGTTAGGTTTGTAGTAGCTATGGGTGTTGGACCCTATGTCCACCCTGGATGTTTGGAGGGGATAGGGCTTGTTTATGCTTTTATTTTTGTTTGTTTGTTTTGTGCACCTCCGATCATCTTGTTTTTGATTGTTCTTCTCTTTAATGCTCTCTCTTTAAAACCCCCTGAGCAATTTATTGACTCTATTAAACCCTTGTTGACTAGAAATGCCTGATATGCACCAAGCTACTGGGGGCAGGGTTAAAATGATTAGTTGGAATGTCAAAGGCTTAAATAATAAGGTAAAGAGTGTAAAAGTATTTTCTCATTTAAACAACCTAAAAGCCAACATGTGTTTTTTTACAGGAAACTCATTTAAAGATCTCTCGCCACAAAAGCTTGCTCAGGTCCTGAGTGGGACAGGTCTTCCATTCGGGATATAATTGTAAAGCAAGAGGTACCGCCATCCTAATCAATAAGAATACCCCGTTTAGCCCCTTAAATGTTATTTCAGATCCCAATAGTAGGTATGTGATTGTTTCAGGCTCCCTTTATAATTGCCAAGTTACTTTGGCAAGCATTTATGCGCCTAACTGGGATAATCCAGACTTTTTTATTAAGCTTTTCTCTAAACTTCCAGACTTAAATCTTTATCAACTAATTATGGGAGGTGACTTTAACTGTGTTCTTAACACTGTTTTGGACAGGTCATCTCCAAAATCAGCTCTCCCATCCCGATCTTCGAAAATAATTAACTCCCTCTTAGAGTTGTACGGAGAAACGGAAGTGAGCCACCCAACTCCTTCGTTATATAATGAAAGGGTCGTTTTGCAATCGGAATTTAACCTTCTTTCCACCGCTCAAGCTGAACAGCTTTTGCTTAAATCGCGACATCATTTCTACGAGTTTGGCGATAAACCAGGTAAAGCCAACATTACAACTTAGACTTAGAACTGCAAAAAAATTTATTACCCAAATCCAAGCCCAAGAAGGTAGTATTTTAACGGATCCTCAAGAAATTAATAACGAATTCAAATCTTTTTATTCCTCATTATATCAGTCAGAATCTTTTAAGCATCCTAACGCTATCAGTAGTTTTTTTGATAATCTTGACATTCCCCAAATTGATAGCGAATCAAAAGCCAAATTGGACGAACCGATTAGCTTAACAGAAATTATGCAATCTATATCACAAATGCAGAGTGGAAAATCTCCGGGCCCAGACGGATTCCCGACAGAGTTTTTTAAAAAGCTTTCCCCTCAGCTTTCCTCACTGCTCCTCTCGGTCTTTCTCTGAACGACGGCTACCTACCCCCTTCTTTACGTCAGGCGTCAATTTCTCTCCTATTAAAGCCCGATAAGAATCCGTTGGAGTGTGGATCGTACCGCCCAATCTCACTCCTCAATGTAGATGTGAAAATTTTGGCAAAAGTTCTCTCTCTTAGATTAGAAACTGTTATCCAAGACATCATTCACCCAGACCAGACCGGCTTTATTAAAAATAGGCAGGGTTTTTTTAATGTCAGACGGTTGATGAATATAATTTACACTTCATCTGACTCTTTTATGCCAGAGGCCTTGGTTTCTCTCGATGCAGAGAAGGCATTTGATCGAGTTGAGTGGGACTATTTATTTTTTACATTAGAAAAATTTGGATTTGGTGATAGATTTGTGTCCTGGGTAAAACGCTTATATTCCTCTCCCTTGGCGTCCGTGAGAACGAACGGTGTTAGCTCAGGTTATTTTACTCTTTACCGTGGCACCAGACAGGGTTGCCCACTATCCCCTCTTCTGTTTGCTCTAGCTATAGAACCTCTCGCGATCTCTCTTCGTAATAACCACAATATCACTGGTATTTTTAGAGCAGGAAATGAACAAAAGATTTCTCTTTATGCGGATGACGTAGTGGTGTATGTTTCATATCCAGAATCGTCTCTTCCCTACGTCTTAGATATTTTGAATCAGTTTAGTGGTGTCTCTGGCTATAAATTAAACTTACACAAGAGTGAGCTTTTCCCAATTAATTTTTTTGCATGATCTATTCCAATATCAACATTACCATTTAAATTGGCCTCGGACAACTTCAGATGAGTAACAATAACACGAATGTATGGTGACCTATTTAAGCATAATTTTATTGCATTGTTGGAGACAACCAAGCAAGATCTTGCCAAATGGATGACTCTTCCGCTCTCTCTGGCAGGTAGAATCAATAGTATAAAAATGAATATTATTCCCAAATTTCTTTTTCTGTTTCAAAGTATTCCACTTTTTCTACCAAAAACATTTTTCAAGACCTTAGATCAAGCAGTGTCTAATTATGTTTGGAACGGAGGCCAAATAAGGATCCAAAAATCGTTTCTTCAACAGCCCAAAAATCTAGGTGGGTTTGCGCTCCCTTATTTTTTAATATATTACTGGGCAGCAAATATCCATAGTATTCTCTACTAGAGCCAGTCACATTATGGCCTGTGCCAATGGGTTGGGATAGAATGTAGTTCCTGTACTCATGTGCCTCTGCATGCTTTATTATGCTCTTCATTAGCGTTGAAGACATCCAATTACTTCTCTAATCCTTTAGTTCTACAAAGCCTTAAAATCTGGAAACAATTTAGAAAACATTTCGGTTTCCAGGCAGCATCAGGTCTGTCTCCTATATACAAAACCCCCTCCTTTCTACCCTCTCTTTCGGACGGATCCTTTGCGCTGTGGTCTAGAAGGGGCATTGTAAACATTAATGATCTTTTTCAGGAGAATACATTTGTCACATTTTCCTGCCTGTCATAAAAATTCAACCTCCCTAAAACTCATTTTTTTCCGATATCTCCAAATTCGTGATTTTGTAAGGAACACATCCTCTCATTTCCCGCACCCACCTCCTAAACAAGAGATTGATCAAGTTTTAGAAACGAAACTTTGTAAGGGTACTGTATCTAATATTTATAAAACTATTTTTTTTATTCGTTGTTCAATCGGGCTCTTCATCGATTTCTAAAATAAAGAGTAACTGGGAATCGGACCTTAATTATAATTTCACGGATGAGGAATGGTCCGAGGCCCTTGGTCGTGTACATACCTCCTCTATATGCGCCCGTCATTCGTTAATACAGTTTAAATTGTTGCATAGAGTGTATTGGACAAAGACCAAACTATCTAAGATTAACCCTGGTTTGGATCCAACTTGTGACCGGTGTCGGCAGGCTCCGGCTACTCTTTATCATACTTTTTGGCTTTGCCCAGCCTTGACTTCTTTCTGGACATCAATATTTAAATCAATTTCTGAATACTTCATTTTAGATATTAAACCGTGTCCCCTGATAGCATTATTTGGACTCAAGCCCACAAATCCCTCCTTGTCATCCTTATAATCAAACATGCTCGCCTTTTGTTTTATAGTAACAAAGAGACTTATATTACTGAATTGGAAGAATCCTCAACGTATTTCGTTGAGAGTGTTAATGTACTTAGGTGCAAATCTTTTATTTTTTGTGTTTCTTATTTTTCTTATTTTTTATTTTTATTTTCTTTATATATATATATATATATATATATATATAAAGAATATATATATATATATATATATATATATATATATATATATATATATATATATATATATATATATATTTCGCTTAATTTTTTCTTTCTTTCTCCTGTTCATGATGCTCACATTCACGATTGTGATTGTATGTATGACTTAGAAGGTGAGAGACCAATTTTTTATTGTTGGACTAGATTAACCACTGTTCCATTGTCTCTCTCGCCTAAGTGTCTTTCTGTTTGATGTGCATCAATAAAAAATATTTGGACTATAAAACCTCGCATCTCAAAAGAGTATGTTTTCCCCTTGTAATGGACCCGTTTCCCTCGGGGTCACCCCTGACCGCTCACACGCGTATCTGTTCTGTATCTGTGCGGCGTACATTTCTTTGATAATTCCGACTGTCAGTGTTTTCCTGTTACTGCTTTCTCTTCGTCCTAGCCGGCTGAGACTTGCGGAATCTAATTTTCAGATCCTGAGAAGTTCAATTTTGACAGCACTTTGGAAGGCCCTTCCAAAGATAATGTGTTGATTAGTTTTTAATAAATAAATAAATGAATAAAAAATATTTTTAATAAATAAAAAATATGCTTTGCTTGGAAAAAGCGCGTTCTCTTCGCTTTGCGAAATCGCATTTTTAAATTCTGAGAAGATCAGTTTTGACAGCACATACACGGCTCTGCTAAATCTAATGTGTTGATTAGTTTTAAATGAATTATGACTTTCTACACCATTTTCGGACACATTTTACAGTTTGAAACAGTTTTACAAAATTATGATCATGAATATGAAAATCGATATTTTCATAATAACCATCATATTTTTTATTTATTGTCCTATTTTTGTCAAAATATGCTTTGTTTGGAATATCATAAAACATTTTTTTTTTAAGTATTATGGTCACGTGCATGTTGTAGGTGCAAATATGCATTGCTTCGAAAAACCGCTTTCTCTTCGTCCTAGCAGGCTGAGGCTTGCGGAATCGCATATTCAGCTCCTGAGAAGTTCAGTTTTGACAGCACATACACGGCCTTTCCAAAGTTAATGTGTTGATTAGTTTTTAATAAATTTCGACTTTCTACACCATTTTCGTACACATTTTACAGTATTTCATAAAAATATGATTATGAATATCAAAATTATTATTTTAAAAATAACCACTATTATTTAATTTTTTTGTCATATTTTTGTCAAAACATGATTTCTTATGTGATATTTCATCATAAACATGTAAAAGTATCATGGTCAAGTGCATATTGTAGGTGCAAATATGCATTGCTTCGAAAAATCGCTTTCTCTTCGTCCTAGCCGGCTGAGACTTGCGGAATCGCATATTCAGCTCCTGAGAAGTTCAGTTTTGACAGCACATTAACGGCCCTTCCAAAGCTAATGTATTGATTGGTTTTGAATGAATTATGACTTTCTACACCATTTAAGTACACATTTTACAGTTTGTAACAGTTTTAAAATATAAGTGTGAACATGAAAATCCATATTTTCATAAAAAAACATATTTTTATTAACTCATATTTTTGTCAAAACATGCTTTGTTTGAAATATCATAAAAAAAACATTTAAAAGTATCATGGACAAGTGCATGTTGTCGGTGCAAATACGCATTGCTTCGAAAAACCGCTTTCTCTTCGTCCTAGCAGGCTGAGACTTGCGGAATCGCATATTCGCTCCTGAGAAGTTCAGTGTTGACAGCACATTAACGGATTTTCCAAAGCTAATGTATTGATTAGTTTTTAATGAATTATGACTTTCTACACTATTTCCGAACACATCTTACAGTTTCTAACAGTTTTAACTAAGTTATGATTATGAATATGAAAATAATTTTTTCATAATTACCATCATATTTTTTATTTATAAAGTCATTCTTTTGTCTACCTTTTTTTTTTTTCATGTGATATTTTATCAAAAACGTAAAAGTATCATGCTCAGTTGCATGTTGTAGGTGCAAATATGCATTGCTTCAAAAAAACCGCTTTCTCTTCGTCCTAGCCGGCTGAGACTTGCGGAATCGCATATTCAGCTCCTGAGAAGTTCAGTTTTGACAGCACATACACGGCCCTTCCAAAGCTAATGTGTTGATTAGTTTTGAATGAATTATGACTTTCTACACCATTTTTGTACACATTTCACAGTTTGTAACAGTTTTACATTAAAATATAAGTGTGAACATGAAAATATATATTTTCATAAAAAAACATATTTTTATTAAGTCATATTTTTGTCAAAACATGCTTTGTTTGAAATATCATAGAAAAAACATTTAAAAGTATCATGGACAAGTGCATGTTGTAGGTGCAAATACGCATTGCTTCGAAAAACCGCTTTCTCTTCGTCTTCGCAGGCTGAGACTTGCAGAATCGCATATTCAGCTCCTGAGAAGTTCAGTTTTGACAGCACATACACGGCCCTTCAAAGTTAATGTGTTAATTAGTTTTTAATACATTTCGACTTTCTACACCATTTTTGAACACATTTTAAAGTTTTTCATAAAAATATGATTATGAATATCAAAATTAATATTTTCATAATAACCAACATATTTTTATTTATTAAGTCATATTTTTGTCAAAACATGCTTTGTTACGTGATATTTCATCAAAAAACATGTAAAAGTATCATGCTCAAGTGCATGTTGTAGGTGCAAATATGCATTGCTTCGAAAAACCCGCTTTCTCTTCGTCCTAGCCGGCTGAGACTTGCGGAATCGCATATTCAGCTCCTGAGAAGTTTAGTTTTGACAGCACATACACGGCCCTTCCATAGCTAATGTGTTGATCAGTTTTAAATGAATTATGACTTTCTACACCATTTTAGTACACATTTTACAGTTTGAAACAGTTTTACATAAAAATATAATTATGAAAATAAAAATCCATATTTATTTAAAAACCATCATTTTTTTAATTTATTAAGTCATATTTTTGTCAAAACATGCTTTGTAATATAATATCTCATCAAAAACATGTAAAAATATCATGGATAAGTGCATGTTGTAGGTGCAAATATGCATTGCTTTTAAAACCGCTTTCTCTTCGTCCTAGCCGGCTGAGACTTGCGGAATCGCATATTCAGCTCCTGAGAAGTTCAGTGTTGACAGCACATTAACGGATTTTCCAAAGCTAATGTATTGATTAGTTTTTAATGAATTATGACTTTCTACACTATTTCCGTACACATCTTACAGTTTCTAACAGTTTTAACTAAGTTATGATTATGAATATGAAAATTTTTTTTTCATAATTACCATCATATTTTTTATTTATAAAGTCATTCTTTTGTCTAACTTTTTTTTTTTCATGTGATATTTCATCAAAAACGTAAAAGTATCATGCTCAGTTGCATGTTGTAGGTGCAAATATGCATTGCTTCAAAAACCAGCTTTCTCTTCGTCCTAGCCGGCTGAGACTTGCGGAATCGCATTTTAAGATCCTGAGAAGTTCAGTTTTGACAGCACATACACGGCCCTTCCAAAGCTAATGTGTTGATCAGTTTTAAATGAATTATGACTTTTTACACCATTTTAGTACACATTTTACAGTTTGAAACAGTTTTACATAAAAATATAATTATGAAAATAAAAATCCATATTTATTTAAAAACCATCATTTTTTTTATTTATTAAGTCATATTTTTGTCAAAACATGCTTTGTAATATAATATCTCATCAAAAACATGTAAAAATATCATGGATAAGTGCATGTTGTGGGTGCAAATATGCATTGCTTCAAAAAACCGCTTTCTCTTCGTCCTAGCAGGCTGAGACTTGCGGAATCGCATATTCAGCTCCTGAGAAGTTTAGTTTCACAGCACATACACGGTCCTTCCAAAGTTAATGTGTTAATTAGTTTTTAATACATTTCGACTTTCTACACAATTTTTAAACACATTTTACAGTTTGAAACAGTTTTACAAAAAAATAATTATGAAAATAAAAATCCATATTTATTTAAAAAAATTCATTTTTTTTATTTATTAAGTAATATTTTTGTCAAAACATGCTTTGTAATATAATATCTCATCAAAAACATGTAAAAATATCATGGATAAGTGCATGTTGTAGGTGCAAATATGCATTGCTTTTAAAACCGCTTTCTCTTCGTCCTAGTTGGCTGAGTCTTGCGGAATCGCATATTCAGCTCCTGAGAAGTTTAGTTTTGACAGCACATACACGGCCCTTCCAAAGCTAATGTGTTGATTAGTTTTGAATGAATTATGACTTTCTACACCATTTTTGTACACATTTTAAAGTTTTTCATAAAAATATGATTATGAATATCAAAATTAATATTTTCATAATAACCATCATATTTTTATTTATTAAGTCATATTTTTGTCAAAACATGCTTTGTAATATAATATCCCATCAAAAACATGTAAAAATATCATGGATAAGTGCATGTTGTAGGTGCAAATATGCATTGCTTTAAAAAACCGCTTTCTCTTCGTCCTAGCCGGCTGAGACTTGCGGAATCGCATTTTAAGATCCTGAGAAGTTCAGTTTTGACAGCACATACACGGCCTTTCCAAAGCTAATGTGTTGATTAGTTTTGAATGAATTATGACTTTCTACACCATTTTTGTACACATTTTACAGTTTGTAACAGTTTTACATTAAAATATGTGTGAACATGAAAATCCATATTTTCATAAAAAAACATTTTTATTAACTCATATTTTTGTCAAAACATGCTTTGTTTGAATTATCATAGAAAAAACATTTAAAAGTATCATGGACAAGTGCATGTTGTAGGTGCAAATACGCATTGCTTCGAAAAACCGCTTTCTCTTCGTCCTAGCAGGCTGAGACTTGCGGAATCGCATATTCAGCTCCTGAGAAGTTCAGTTTTGACAGCACATACACGCCCTTCAAAGGCTAATGTGTTGATTAGTTTTTAATTAATTTTGACTTTCTACACCATTTTCGTACACATTTTACAGTATTTCATAAAAAAATGATTATGAATATCTAAATTATTATTTTAAAAATAACCACTATTATTTAATTTTTTTGTTATATTTTTGTCAAAACATGATTTCTTATGTGATATTTCATCATAAACATGTAAAAGTATCATGGTCAAGTGCATGTTGTAGGTGCAAATATGCTTTGATTCAAAAACCCGCTTTCTCTTCGTCCTAGCCGGCTGAGACTTGCGGAATCGCATATTCAGCTCCTGAGAAGTTGAGTTTTGACAGCACATTCACAGCTCTGCTAAACATGAGGTGTCGATTAGTGTTTAATGAATTATGACTTTCTACACCATTTTCGTACACATTTTACAGTATGTAACAGTTTTTCATGAAATTATGATTTAGAAAATTAAATTATTATTTTCATAATAACAATCATATTTTTATTTATAATTTATATTTATTGTTGTCCAAATATGATTTGCTGTCACTTTTTGTTTTTCTTTAACTTGCTGCACTTTTTGACGTCCATCCATCCATCTTCTCCCGCTTATCCGATGCCGGGTCGCGGGGGCAGCAGTTCAAGCAAAGATGCCAGACTTCCCTCTCCCTAGACACTTCTTTCAGCTCTTCCGGGGGGACATCAAGGCGTTCCCAGGCCAGCCGGGAGACATAGTTTCTCCAGCGTGTCCTAGGTCTTCCCCGGGGTCTCCTCCCAGTGGGACGCGCCCGGAAAACCTTCCCAGGAAGGTGTCCAGGAGGCATCCGGAACAGATGCCCGAGCCACCTCAGCTGACCCCTCTGGATGTGGAGGAGCAGCGGATCTACTCTGAGCTCCTCCCGAGTGACTGAGCTTCTCACCCTATCTATAAGGGATCGCCCAGCCACCCTGCGGAGAAAGCACATTTCGGCCGCCTGTATCCGGGATCTTGTCCTTTCGGTCATGACCCAGAGCTCATGACCATAGGTGAGAGTAGGAACATAGATTGACCGGTAAATCGAGAGTTTCGCCTTGCGGCTCAGCTCTTTCTTCACCACGACAGACCGGTACATCGACCGCATTACTGCAGAAGCTGCACCGATCCGTCTGTCAATCTCCCGTTCCACCCTTCCCTCACTCGTGAACAAAACCCCAAGATACTTAAACTCCTCCACTTGCGGCAGGAACTCCCCACCAACCTGAAGTGGGCAAGCCACCCTTTTCCGACTGAGGACCATAGCCTCGGATTTGGAGGTGCTGATTCTCATCCCAGCCGCACATCATCTGCAAAGAGCAAAGATGAAATCGTGTCGTCACCAAACCGGACACCCTCCGACCCCTGGCTGTGCCTAGATATTCTGTCCATAAAAATTATGAACAGAACCGGTGACAAAGGGCAGCCCTGCCGGAGTCCAACATGCACCGGGAACAAGTCTGACTTACTGCCGGCAATGCGAACCAAGCTCCTGCTGGGACCGGACAGCACTTAGTAAAGGACAGCCTGGACAGCCCCCGACCCCATACTCCCGGAGCACCCTCCACAGGCCGCCGCGAGGGACACAGTCGAATGCCTTTTCCAAATCCACAAAACACATGTGGACTGGTTGGGCAAACTCCCATGAACCCTCCAGCACCCTGTAGAGGGTATAGAGCTGGTCCAGTGTTTCCCGGCCTGGACGAAAACCACATTGTTCCTCCTGAATCCGAGGTTCTACTATCGGCCGTATTCTCCTCTTTAGTACCCTGGCATAGACTTTCCCAGGTAGGCTGAGATGTGTGATCCCCCTATAGTTGGAACACACCCTCCGGTCCCCCTTCTTAAAAAGAGGGACCACCACCCCGGTCTGCCATTCCAGAGGCACTGTCCCGACCGCCACGCGATGCTGCAGAGGCGTGTCAGCCAAGACAGCCCCACAACATCCAGAGACTTGAGGTACTCAGGGCAGATCTCATCCTTGCCACCGAGGAGTTTCTTTACTACCTCGGTGACTTCAGCTTGGGTGATGGACGAGTCCGCCTCTGAGCCCTCAGCCTCTGCTTCCTCAATGGAAGACGTGACGGCGGGATTGAGGAGATCCTCGAAGTATTCCTTCCACTGTCCAACGACATCCCCAGTTGAGGTCAACAGCTCCTCACCTCTACTGTAAACAGCATTGGTGGGGCACTGCTTTCCCCTCCTGAGGCGCCGGACGGTTTGCCAGAATCTCTTCGAGGCCAGCCGATAGTCCTTCTCCATGGCCTCACCGAACTCCTCCCAGGCCCGAGTTTTTGCCTCGATAACCACCCGGGCCGAAGTTCGCTTGGCCTGCCAGTACCCGTCAGCTGCCTCAGGAGTCCCACAAGCCAACCAGGCCCGATAGGACTCCTTCTTCAGCTTGACGGCATCCCTTACTTCCGGTTTCCACCACCGGGTTCGGGGATTGCCGCCTCGACAGGCACCGGAGACCTTACTGCCACAGCTCCGAGCGGCCGCTTCGACAATGGAGGTGGAGAACATGGTCCACTCGGACTCAATATCTCCGGCCTCCCTCGGGATCTGGTCAAAGCTCCGCCGGAGGTGGGAGTTGAAGATCTCTTTGACAGGAGGCTCGGCCAAACGTTCCCAGCAGACCCTCACAGTACGCTTGGGTCTGCCGAGTCTGTCCAGCTTCCTCCCCCGCCATCGGATCCAATTAACCACCAGGTGGTGATTCAGTTGACCCCTCTCTTTACCCGAGTGTCCAAGACATACGGCCGCAGGTCAGATGAAACGACCACAAAGTCGATCATCGACCTACGGCCTAGGGTGTTCTGGTGCCACGTGCACTGATGGACACCCTTATGCTTGAACATGGTGTTCGTTATGGAGAAACTGTAACTAGCACAGAAGTCCAATAACTGATCTTTTTGACGTTTCATTATTAAATAGTCTTCAAAATTATGAAAATTGATAAAACAATAAAATTCGTATTTAAAAAAAAAGGAAAAATAAAAAAAATAATTTTTCACAAATTGCACATTTTTTATGGGTTTTCTTGAAAATATTTTTCTGAAAATAAAAATTCATATTTTCTTTATCATCATTTAAAAAAAAAAAAAAAAAGAATTATAAATTTAATGGTGATGGACAGGACTAGGTCAGACAGGAGTCTTCCGGGACTAGGATGTTTGCGGGTGATTTGTGGTGAGAGTAGGGAGCAGGTTGAGAAGAGCCTGGAGAGATGGAAACAGGAAAAGGGCTCAGGGCCGATCCTTGATGCAGTCCATCAACCCTCATACATGTCCCTCCCTCACATACTTCTCTGACACACCTGACTTCCTCATACAATACCACAACTCCTCTCCTGGCACTCTGCCTACTTTTCTCATTACTCTGTCTATCCCACTTCTATTTTGCCAACCTCTTTCTCCTTATGCTCTCCTGCACTTCCTCATTCCACCACCATGTCTACTTGTCTTGCTTTCTATTTCCAGATGTCACACCAAGTACTTTTCTAGCTGCCTCCCTCATCACTCCTGCAGTAGTTGCCCATTTATCCAACACCTCTTCAACACCACCGAGCCTATGTCTGACCTCTTCCCTGAACCTCACACTACACTCATCCTCTTTAAGTTTCCACCATCTTATTCTTATTTCAGTCCTCACTCTCCTCCTCTTCTTCTTCGCCTTCAAAACCATCCCACAGACCACCATCCAATGCTGTCTAGTAGTCATGGGCGATACTGCAAAATTTAGTATCGATCCGATACCAAGTAAATACAGGCCAATATCGCCGATATCAATACCGATATCGATACTTTTTTTTATTTTTAGCGCACAATCTAAATTACCTTTACTTTCTTGCGTAGCGAATGTCACTGTATCACTATAAAGTGATTGCATAATTTTGTTAATCTGCATACATCTGTGTTTTGTGATGTGATTTGCTCTGTAATTGGTCATGTGTGAGGTTAACAAAAAACAAGACATTTTCAAATGAAAAAAGTATATTATTGTAATAAACTATGCAAACATCACAACAGCAAGGAAATTACAATAACAGTAATAAAATTAGCTGAAAAACTGAACAATACTATTAAATATACATTAAACAACAATATAGTAACAATTATTTCTCCCTTTAACTGTACTTATTCGCGTTAACAAAAAATAAAGTGCACAAAATTATTACTAGAAAATAAAGCAGCTGTTTTAATAACAAATTAAATAATTTCCTATTTAGAATACTGCCTTATCTTATGAACAAAGTACACACCATATCTAATACCTAAACAAAAGTTGAGAACCACTAAACTACAGATTTTTGTTGAGAAACAATAACATATTTACATGTTTCCCTTTCAATAAATGTCTTTTGTGGCTTATTAACTGTCCGGCCTTTGAAAAAATTCTTTCTGCAGGCACAGAGGAAGCAATGACTCCCAGGTGTTTCTTGGCAAGCTTACTCAGAGAGGTAAATGCTGCCTGATTAATTTTCCACCAAAGTAGTGGATCTTGGTCTTGTGGAATTGGCTTCTCTTCTGAGTATCGCCGCATTTCAATTATGGCATCAGTGCTAGTAGAACGATGCTGCTGAGATGCAAGGACTTGAGAGTCAAATTCTGCCCATATTTGCTGCAGGAGGGCAAGCTGCTGCTTCTGCAGGGGAGATTTGCAATCATTTTAGCAAGGCTTCTTGTAATATTGGTCGCTCGTGGGGAATCACCTAGGTGAAATAACAAAATTATTAGTTTTAGTTTATAGCCTTGCACTTGTAGCTTAAAAATCCTATAGTCTCCCTCTCTCATGGTTAAAGTAAACACACACACACACACACACACACACACACACACACACACACACACACACTTTGTTAATCTTAGTTTTCATTAAAAAAACATTAACAAAAATTCATAAATATTGTAACAAATGTATTATAAATTTTTAGTTGTTCGTTAGTACAAATGACACTATATTCATAAAGCAAAACAATCCCTTTAGATGTAAACCGCGGTTTTACATCTAAGGTTATACATATTAAACATATACATGTATTAAATATATACATTAACATATACATTTAGCTACCTGGATAATATCTCTCTTGAAAGGACTCTGCCAGTGTCTTCTGTCTTGCTGCCGGCCTACTCTCGTTCTTTTTGTAGTTCGCTACGCTCTTTGTCATGTTGTTTCATGTGCTTATGTAAATTTGTGGTGTTACCACAGTAGCGAATAGACTTTTTACACACGTCGCAATTCGCTATGGTCTCATCTACAGCAGTAAAATACCTCCACACAGCGCTCCGTTTTTTGTCTGCTGGCTCCATGATACCACGCACTCGCGAGTTGCGACTGGCGAGCAACCTCGCCCTCACTCTTTCTGCAGCTGGCTGCTGCAGTTTCGTTTACTGAAGTATCGATACATTGACTTTTGGATCGTTAATTTTCGATTTCATCCCCAGTATCGATAGTATCGATATTTGGTATCGATACACACATGGCTACTGTCTAGCTACACTGTCCCTTACACTTACAGTCTCCAATCTCATTCAGGTTGCATCTCCTGCATAGCACATAGTCCACCTGTGTGCACCTTCTTCCACTCTTATATGTCACCCTATGATCCTCCTTCTTCTTAAAATAAGTGCCACTTCCACCTTCACCCTATCAGAAACTCTCTTCACCTCCACTACACTCTTACTTTACTCTTCCTTCAGAATCACCCCTACACCATTTCTCTTTCTATCCACACCATGATAAAACAGTTTAAATCATCCACCTCCAATGTTCCTGGCTTTACTCCCTTTCCACTTGGTCTCCTGAACAAACAGCATATCTACCTTTCTCCTCTCCATCATATCAGCTACCTCTCTCCCTTTACCCGTCATAGTACCAACATTTAAAGTACCAACTCCACTCTCCTTCACTGCTCCTTTCCCTGCCGTCTCTGTAGACGTCTTCCTCTTCTCCTTCTCCTCCTTCGGCCAACAGTAGCCCAATTTCCACCGGTACCCTGTCGGCTAACGATACCTGTGGCGGTCGTTGTTAACCCGGGCCTCGACCGATCCGGTATGAAATTCTCATTTGTGATCTGCATATTTGATTTGGCACGTTTTTACGCTGGATGCCCTTCCTGACGCAACCCTCCCCATTTACCCTGGCTTGGGACCGGCACTAAGAGTGCACTGGCTTGTGCATCCATAATGGCTGGGTTATATTATATAATGTAATGATATAATATTATATACATTACTATTATATAATTTTATAAAAAGTCATTTTTATGTCAAAAAGTTATTTTCATGTGACTTGTTTTTCTATCATTATCATATTTTTATTAAAAATGTTTGATTTTTGCAAAAGCAAGTCACAATTTCTTTTTGAAATCTGACTGACATCTATTGCACTTTTTGACGGTTTTTCGTGAAGTTATGTTTCTGAATATAAATTTTTTTTATTTTTATAATAACTTTAATAATTTTATGAAAAAAGTCATTTTTGTTAAAACATGATTTTCAATGGCAACAATTCCGTTTTTTCAATAATTTTTTTGCACTTTTTGAAATTAAAGATTTAAATTTTTTGTCAAAACATGATTTGTCATCATTGAAATATGCTTCTGGATATAAAAAATGTTTTTTGCACTTTTTAAAGAGTTTTAATAAAATTATGTTTATGAATATGAAAATTCATATTTAAAAAATTACTATCAGATTTTCATGAAAAAGTCTTATTGCTGTCAAAACATTGGTCATGTCAGTTTTTAGTTTATTTTGCCACTTTTTTTTTTATGTTTCCATAAAATTATCCGTCTGAACTTACAAGTATTACATATTAATTAAACAAAAGTCACATTTTCAAAGTAATTAAAAAAAAAAAAACAATCATATTGTTTTCAAAACATGATGTCACTTATTTGTTTGTCTTTAACTTACTGCACTTTATGATGGTGTTGCATGAAATTATGTTTCTGAATTAAAAATTTAATATTTTTATAATATATTTTTATTGAAAAAAAAGTATTTTTATTAAAACATGATTTTATTTGTCACCACTTCCAAAAGTACATGAAAAAAATGAATACAGTGGGGCAAAAAAGTATTTAGTCAGCCACCAATTGTGCAAGTTCTTCCACTTAAAAAGATGAGAGAGGCCTGTAATTTTCATCATAGGTACACTTCAACTATGAGAGACAAAATGAGAAAAAAAAATACAGAAAATCACATTGTTAAATAATTAAATTATTTATTTGCAAATTATGGTGGAAAATAAGTATTTGGTTACCTAAAAAAAAAAAAAAAGCAAGATTTCTGGCTCTCACAGACCTGTAACTTCTTCTTGAAGAGGCTCCTCTGTCCTCCACTTGTTACCTGTATTAATGGCACCGGTTTGAACTCGTTATCAGTATAAAAGACACCTGTCCACAACCTCAAACAGTCAGACTCCAATCTCCACAATGACCAAGACCAAAGACTGCTTTGCAGTGCATGTCCGGACCAGTCTCAAGTTTGCTAGAGAGCATTTGGATGATCCAGAACAGGGTGGGAGAATGTCATATGGAACACCATACCTACTGTGAAGCATGGGGGTGGAAACATCATGCTTCGGAGCTCTTTTTCTGCCAAGGGATCAAGACGACTGATCCGTGTAAAGGAAAGAATGAATGGGGCCTTGTATCGTGAGATTTTGAGTAAAAACCTCCTTCCATCAGCAAGGGCATTGAAGATGAAACGTGGCTGGGTATTTCAGCATGACAATGATCCCAAACACACCGCCCGGGCAACAAAGGCTTTGTAAGAAGCATTTCAAGGTCCTGGAGTGGCCTAGCCAGTCTCCAGATCTCAACCCCGTAAAAAATCTTTGGAGGGAGTTGAAAATCCGTGTTGCCCAGCGACAGCCCCAAAACATAACTGCTCTAGAGGAGATCTGCATGGAGAAATGGGCCAAACTAACAGCAACAGTGTGTCAAAACCTTGTGGAGACTTACAGAAAAAGTTTGATCTCTGTCATTGGCAACAAAAGGTATATAACAAAGTATTGAGATGAACTTTTGTTATTGACCAGATACTTATTGTCCACCATAATTTGCAAATAAATCCTTAAAAATCAGACAATGTGATTTTCTGGATTTTTCTTTCTCATTTTGTCTCTTATAGTTGAAGTGTACCTATGATGAAAATTACAGGCCTCTCTCTCATCTTTTTAAGTGGAAGAACTTGCACAATTGGTGGCTGACTAAATACTTTTTTGCCCCACTGTATTTGTCTAAACATAATTTGTCATGTCATCTGTTCGTTAAAATAGTCCACATTTGAACCATTTTTAATTATATTATGTTTATGAATATGAAAATGTATATTTTACAAATATAATTTTTTTTATGAAAAAGTCATATTGTTTTAAAAACATAAATTGTCATATTTTTTTTTTTCCTTTTTATTATTAAAGGCTCATTTTGACGGTTTAATATGAAATAATGTTTTTTAACGATAACATTTTAAAGAAAAAAGGTTTGTTTTTTTTCAAAACGATTTTATTTAAAATGGCATATATTGGTCAAACATGATTTTTCTTTACTTCTCTAACACATTTACCATTACTTTGCACTGTTGACCCCAGGTACCTGAATTCCTCCACCTTCTCCAGCTCTTCTCCCTGCAACCGCACAACTTACTGCAATCCCTCTCGGGAGGGCAGTAGAGTTGTGCAGTTGCAGGGAGAAGAGCTGGAGAAGCTGGAGGAATTCACACACATGTATTCTGTCTTACTCCTACTGAGTTTCATTCCGCTTCTCTTCAGCGCATATCTCCACCTCTCCAGGCTCCTCTCAACCTGCTCCCTACTCTCACAACAAATCACAATATCATCCGCAAACATCATAGTCCAGGGAGACTCCTGTCTGACCTCGTCTGTCAACCTGTCCATCACCACTGCAAACAGTAAAGGGCTCAGGGCCGATCCTTGATGCAGTCCAACCTTCAAGTCAAGTCAAGTCAAGTTTATTTGTATAGCGCTTTTCACAACAGACATTGTCTCAAAGCAGCTTTACAGAAAACAACAGTGAAGGTGAATGGTGTGCGTTTGTCCCTGATGAGCAAGACAGTGGCAAGGAAAAACTCCCTTAGATGATATGAGGAAGAAACCTTGAGAGGAACCAGACTCAAAGGGGAACCCATCCTCATATGGGTGACATCAAGAGTTTGGTCATAAATCTTTCAACAATACAGAACAATTTGTGATCATCATAGATCCAGCATCAGCTTCTCCATGCCAGGGCCTTTAAACACTCTACTTCTCCACTCTACTTCTCCATGATCATCCATAGGTCCATAATCTTCACGAGGTGGGACGTGACTGGAGCTGGCCAAACCTCAGGATGCCTCGGGATGGGGAGAGAAAGAGAAGCAGTGGAGAGGAATTAGCATAGCTGCTGTTCATGATATTAATAGCACAAGTTGATAATGTGCATGTGATCATATATGCTGGAGCACAAGGTTGTGATGTGATGTGTGTGATGTGTGTTATGTGTAGGCTTTGCTAAAAAGATATGTTTTTAATCTACACTTAAACTGGGAGAGTGTATCTGAACCCCGAACACTGTCAGGAAGACTATTCCAGAGTTTAGGAGCTAAATGTGAAAATGCTCTACCGCCTTTAGTGGACTTTGCTATTCTAGGAACTACTAGAAGCCCAGAGTTTTGAGATCTCAGGGAGCGTGACGGATTGTAGCGTGTTAAAAGACTGGAGAGATACATGAGAGCCAAACCATTTAGTGCTTTATAAGTGAGTAGCAGTAGTTTGTAGTCTATTCGAAACTTAATAGGAAGCCAATGTAGGGACGATAAGATTGGGGTTATATGATCGTATTTTCTTGACCTAGTAAGAACTCTTGCTGCCGCATTCTGAACTAACTGAAGCTTGTTTATTAATGGTGCAGGACATCCACCTAGTAATGCATTACAGTAGTCTATTCTAGAGGTCATAAACGCATGGACGAGCTTCTCTGCATCAGATAAAGATAACATATTTCTTAGCTTAGAAATATTTCTAAGGTGAAAGAAGGCTGTTTTTGGAACTTGATTGATGTGATTTTTAAAAATCACCCTTCACCCTGAACCAGTCTGTCGTTCCTACTGCACACTTCACTGCCGTCACACCTGACTTCCTCATACAATACCACAACTCCTCTCTTGGCACCCTGTCGTACGCCTTCTCTAAATCCACAAATACACAATGCAATTCCTTCTGTCCTTCTCTATACTTCTCCATCAACATTCTTAAAGCAAATAAGGCATCTGTGGTGCTCTTCCTTGGCATGAAACCATACTGTTGCTCACAGATGGTCACCTCTTCTCTCAGCCTGGCTTCCACTACTCTTTCCCATAACTTCATGGTGTGACTGATCAACTTAATTCCCCTGTAGTTACTGCAAGACTGCACATCTCCTTTATGCTTAAAGATTGGTACCAGCACACTTTTTCTCCATTCTTCAGGCATCTTCTCACCTTCCAAAATCCTGTTAAACAATCTGGACAAAAACTCCACTGCCATCTCTCCTAAACATCTCCACGCTTCTACCGGTATGTCCGACTTTCCACTCTTCATCCTCTTAATCGCTGCTCTCACTTCCTCCTTACTAATCCTATCCACTTCCTGCTTCACCAACTCCACATCATCCAACCTTATCTCTCTCTGATTTTCCTCATTCATCAGCTGCTCAAAATACTCCCTCCACCTTCTCAACACACTCTCCTCGCTAGTCAACACATTTCCCTCTCCATCCTTTACTGCTCTAACTTGCAGTACAGCCTTCCCAGCTCGGTCCCTCTGCCTGGCCAATCGGTCCAAATCCTTTTCTCCTTCCAACCTCTTATACAGCTCCTCATATGCCTTTTCCTTGGCTTTCGCCACATCCCTCTTAACCTGCTGTCGCATCTCCTTGTACTCCTGCCTACTTTTCTCATCACTCTGTCTATCCCACTTCTGTTTTGCCAACCTCTTTCTCCTTGTGCTCTCCTGCACTTCCTCATTCCACCACCACCACGTCTCCTTGTCTTGCTTTCTATTTTCAGATGTTACACCAAGTACTTTTCTAGCTGCCTCCCCTTATCACTCCTGCAGTAGTTGCCCAATCATCCAACACCTCCTTAACACCACTGAGCCTCTGTCTGACCTCGTCCCTGAACCTCACACTACACTCTTCCTCCTTCAGTTTCCACCATCTTATTCTTCTTTCAGTCCTCACTCTCCTCCTCTTCTTCTTCGCCTCCAAAACCATCCTACAGAACACCATCCGATGCTGTCTAGCTACACTGTCCCCTGCCAACACCTTACAGTCTCCAATCTCCGTTAGGTTGCATCTCCTATCTCACAGCCAACTTGTGGAGCATAGGCACTGATGACATTTATCATCATCCCTTCAACTTCCACCTTCACGATCATCACCCTATCAGAATCTCTCTTCACCTCCACTACACTCTTACTTCAGAATCACCCCTACACTATTTCTCTTTCTATCCACACCATGATAAAACAGTTTAAATCCACCTCCAATGTTCCTGGCCTTACTCCCTTTCCACTTGGTCTCCTGAACACACAGCATATCTACCTTTCTCCTCTCCATCATATCAGCTACCTCTCTCCCTTTACCCGTCATAGTACCAACATTTAAAGTACCAACCCGAACCTCCACTCTCCTGCACTGCTCCTTTCCCTGCCGTCTCTGTAGACATCTTCCTCCTCTCCTTCTCCTCCTTCGGCCAACAGTAGCCCAATTTCCACCGGTACCCTGTCGGCTAACAATAACTGTGGCGGTCGTTGTTAACCCGGGCCTCGACCGATCCGGTATGAAATTCTCATTTGTGATCCGCATATTTGATTTGGCACATGTTTTACGCTGGATGCCCTTCCTGATGCAACCCTCCCCATTTACCCAGGATTGGGACCGGCACTAAGAGTGCACTGGCTTGTGCATCCATAACGGCTGGGTTCATGTATTGCTCTCTTTAACGGATTTTTATTAAATGATTCTCAGAAATATGCAAACTTATATTTTAACAATGACTATCAATTTATTATGCAAAAAAGTCATGTAAATACATAATTTGTCATGTCATTTTGTATTTATGTATTTTAGTTTTTAATGTTTTTTAATTAAAATGTTCCTATGATTCTAAAAATGTATATTTTAACAATTAACATATTTAAAAAAGAAAAAATTTTTTATCATGTCACTATTATTTTTCTTCATTGTTTTTCCCTTTTTTTTTTTTTTTTTTTTACCGTTTATCCTATGGGTAGAAATGAAACCAATCTGGGATGAATATCACGCTATATGGAACTCAAAAAGAGAACTTAAGTCTCTGCCCAAAATCGAAACCAAGCCAAAACTATCTTTATCGCCAAATGCTCCACCCCCACCCTATCGGGATGGCGGGTTAGTGTCTCCTTTGGTGCCAGAGGTCGATCCTCCTCCCTGGCCCAAAACCCACACTAATGCGGTGTGCGTATGGTTAAAGTTGGCCCGTGGCCTCAAATTACATCCGCCCTCGATCGGGGACCTTAGAGACATAATCAGGGTTCTTCCATCCCCATCTAAACCTCTGCATTTCGTTGACATGCTAATGAGCTTTTCCCACCATAATCAGTTGACAGGCGCAGACTATGCAATACTAGGAGACAGTTACGACGAGGAAACGCTCATTGCCGCGGGCCCAGTTTACACCCTAGGAATGATTAGAATAAAATGGAAACAAAAACGAAGGTGGGGGAAGGGTAAAAAAAAAAGTAAGAACAAAACCACCTTCTATTATTATCACTGGGCTGAGCAAGATGCTCTCTCTGCGTTAAAAAAGGAGTTGACCAAATTCCTACTCCAGCGGCAGCAGGCCAAAAGAGATCTCTCTCAAGTAACTAACTGTAAACAGGAGAAGGGTGAAACTACTTATAAATTTTTTACCCGATTTAAGGAGACTTGGACTTTATTGGAAGGGATAACCCTCTGTTCCTCACGAATTTTTTATGCTTAACTGTCGGTACAAAAAGTCCTGAAGTATCAGCTCACTGATCGTAGTAACATGACGATTAGACATTTAGGGGAGAGGGTGCGTACGATGGAAGGTGATGGCATATTGGAGAATAAGCAAGTAGCCTGCCTCGCCGTGGCGGGAGGCGGGGGTTTTCGGGGAAGAGGCCGAGGCAGGGGAAGGGAGAATATGCCGAAACGCCTCGGTGTATGTTACTACTGCGGTAAGAAGGGACATTGGGCTATAGAATGTAGGAAGTGACAATGGGATGAGGGTAAGATCCCCACCGGCTCCCCTTTTCCACCGCCTCCTCTTACAGAACCGAGCCCATTTGCAGGAATGCAAATTAGCCCCTATGACGCATAGGGGTGCCCACAGAGCGTAACATGCTGTATTGTACCTATGAATCCCCTCAATTAAACGAAATGCCATTTCTCAAACTTTGCATCAATGGCACGGTGTACCCCTTTCTCTTTGATACAGGGGCGACAATGTCACTGGTAGGCAAACATTATAAAGGGCCCATTTCTGGTCATTTCATTAGCTCTGTGGGTATTGAAGGGGTTGAAAAAGAAACACTATTTACTCCATCCGTGCTTGTAACCTGTCCTTCGGACACAAATATTTTTCTGCAACATCGTTTTGTTTTTATGCCTGATTGTCCTTTTAATCTCTTGGGCCGAGATCTCATGAGTAGGTTGCACATTTCTCTCACCTTCTCCGGCTCTAAACTCACAGTTTCAGTTCCTGACTCTGCTCCTCTGTCATATCTTTCTAACACTAACAACTGTTTTCTCTCTACCACACATACATTACCACTCTCTTCTTCACTGGAAGAATTGCCATCTCTCCTCTGGGCGGAGCATCAGGACGATGTGGGCTTGGTTCATTGTCCTCCTTATGAAGCGAAACTAAAACATTTGCATCCTGATTTTTCAAAGAGTATCCTCTCTCTGAATCAAAGTTGCAGGGAATAGACAAAATCTTGACCTCTTTGTTACAACAGGGTGTGATCAAGTCATGTGTGAGTTCCTACAACACACCCGTTAATCTGGTTCCTAAGCCGGACGGCATTTCACTCAAGGGGTGAGTCTCTTTTTGTGGACGGCTCATGTTCGAAGCCGTATGATGGTAAATTTCTGTGTGGTTGCTCTGTCTGTTCCTTACCTGATGTCACTGTTGAAGCTTACTCTTTGCCTTTGTCTTTTGCACAGGCAACTGAACTCTTCGCCTTGACTCGTGCATGTGTCCTTTCAGAAGGAAAAGATGAGAAGATCTACACTGACTCCCGATACGCCTTTGGTATTGCGCACGATTTTGGCCGCATCTGGCAATCCCTTCTCGTTTGTAATAGACCAACTCAGAAACTGATAGACCTCCTGATTGTGGTCACAGTAGCCTGGACCTATTCCTTGGAGGAGAAACTATTTAGCCCTACCTTCATAAAACCTCGCATCGGGGACTTCCGGTATGCCTCGTGGTGATTAGACGTAGGTGGAAGTCGCTCCGTGAACATTAGTCTTTTTTTTTTTATCAGCAATCTTAATTATTTTCTGCAACATACTCATAATCAAGTCTATCTGTAACATATCTTCAAGAAAAATGCCAAAAGTGGGAAAGCAAGTGCGGAATACAGCAGAAACGTCGACCGAATCGGGAAACGAGCAAGCAGCTAACGCTACGGCTATGGCTAAACCGGAGGCTGAGCTCACACCTACTTCTTTGAGGGCGTTAATATCATTCACCATTCGTTCGGAAATTTCAACACTGCGATCTAAATTTCTGTCTGAGATTCGTTCTGCCATGTCCACACTACAAGCAACCCTTTCATCGCAAGCTCAGAAAATTGGGGACATTATACTTAAACGGCACTTAATAACTCAGACGGCCGATTGACAGTGGTGGAGACCATGTGCGACGCGTTGAAAGCAGAGAACGACAGCTTAAAACTCAAGATGGATGACTTGGAGAATCGCTCACGGAGGCAAAACCTAAGGATAATTGGAATGTCCGAAGGATTGGAAGGCCACAGCCTGGTCGCTTTCATGACTTCGTTTTTTTCTGACTTGTTCGGGAGTAGCGCCTTCACGAGGCCTTTAGAAATTGATCGCGCGCACCGCGTTGGTCAGAAACCACAACCAAACGCGTATCCTAGGCATATGCTTGTACGACTCCACCATTATCAAACTAAAGAACTTATATTGAAGCTTAGTCGTGAACGGGGCTCTCTAGAATTCAAGGGGGCGGTGATTCGTATTTTCCCGGACATGTCGGCTGAGGTGGTGAGGCGCCTTGTTGAGTTTAAGGACGTGAAAGCTTCTCTTCGCAGCATGGCCGTCACCTACGGAATGCTACATCCCGCTAAACTCCGTGTCAACTTTCATGGACAGCGACATGTTTTCCACACTCCGCGAGCAGCGATGGATTTTTTCACTGCTTCCTTCAAGACTACAGCGAACAGGGCAGAATTTACCCGAAGCTTATAAAGTAAAGTAAAAGTAAAAGAAAAATTAAGGAGATTAAAATTTACTATTCTATCTGTATTTGTTACATAAGGCCACGTTAATTTAGTCATATGTAACACACTGCTGATAATAAATTGTACATATTGTAATTCAGTTCACGGAGCACTGCTGAAAGGGCAGCCAATAGTTGGTTAGTTGTTTTCTTTTGTATCTGACTGTTTCCAGTTAGGTTTGTAGTAGCTATGGGTGTTGGACCCTATGTCCACCCTGGATGTTTGGAGGGGATAGGGCTTGTTTATGCTTTTATTTTTGTTTGTTTGTTTTGTGCACCTCCGATCATCTTGTTTTTGATTGTTCTTCTCTTTAATGCTCTCTCTTTAAAACCCCCTGAGCAATTTATTGACTCTATTAAACCCTTGTTGACTAGAAATGCCTGATATGCACCAAGCTACTGGGGGCAGGGTTAAAATGATTAGTTGGAATGTCAAAGGCTTAAATAATAAGGTAAAGAGTGTAAAAGTATTTTCTCATTTAAACAACCTAACAGCCAACATGTGTTTTTTACAGGAAACTCATTTAAAGATCTCTCGCCACAAAAGCTTGCTCAGGTCCTGAGTGGGACAGGTCTTCCATTCGGGATATAATTGTAAAGCTAGAGGTACCGCCATCCTAATCAATAAGAATACCCCGTTTAGCCCCTTAAATGTTATTTCAGATCCCAATAGTAGGTATGTGATTGTTTCAGGCTCCCTTTATAATTGCCAAGTTACTTTGGCAAGCATTTATGCGCCTAACTGGGATAATCCAGACTTTTTTATTAAGCTTTTCTCTAAACTTCCAGACTTAAATCTTTATCAACTAATTATGGGAGGTGACTTTAACTGTGTTCTTAACACTGTTTTGGACAGGTCATCTCCAAAATCAGCTCTCCCATCCCGATCTTCGAAAATAATTAACTCCCTCTTAGAGTTGTACGGAGAAACGGAAGTGAGCCACCCAACTCCTTCGTTATATAATGAAAGGGTCGTTTTGCAATCGGAATTTAACCTTCTTTCCACCGCTCAAGCTGAACAGCTTTTGCTTAAATCGCGACATCATTTCTATGAGTTTGGCGATAAACCAGGTAAAGCCAACATTACAACTTAGACTTAGAACTGCAAAAAAATTTATTACCCAAATCCAAGCCCAAGAAGGTAGTATTTTAACGGATCCTCAAGAAATTAATAACGAATTCAAATCTTTTTATTCCTCATTATATCAGTCAGAATCTTTTAAGCATCCTAACGCTATCAGTAGTTTTTTTGATAATCTTGACATTCCCCAAATTGATAGCGAATCAAAAGCCAAATTGGACGAACCGATTAGCTTAACAGAAATTATGCAATCTATATCACAAATGCAGAGTGGAAAATCTCCGGGCCCAGACGGATTCCCGACAGAGTTTTTTAAAAAGCTTTCCCCTCAGCTTTCCTCACTGCTCCTCTCGGTCTTTGAAGAGTCTCTGAACGACGGCTACCTACCCCCTTCTTTACGTCAGGCGTCAATTTCTCTCCTATTAAAGCCCGATAAGAATCCGTTGGAGTGTGGATCGTACCGCCCAATCTCACTCCTCAATGTAGATGTGAAAATTTTGGCAAAAGTTCTCTCTCTTAGATTAGAAACCGTTATCCAAGACATCATTCACCCAGACCAGACCGGCTTTATTAAAAATAGGCAGGGTTTTTTTAATGTCAGACGGTTGATGAATATAATTTACACTTCATCTGACTCTTCTATGCCAGAGGCCTTGGTTTCTCTCGATGCAGAGAAGGCATTTGATCGAGTTGAGTGGGACTATTTATTTTTTACATTAGAAAAATTTGGATTTGGTGATAGATTTGTGTCCTGGGTAAAACTCTTATATTCCTCTCCCTTGGCGTCCGTGAGAACGAACGGTGTTAGCTCAGGTTATTTTACTCTTTACCGTGGCACCAGACAGGGTTGCCCACTATCCCCTCTTCTGTTTGCTCTAGCTATAGAACCTCTCGCGATCTCTCTTCGTAATAACCACAATATCACTGGTATTTTTAGAGCAGGAAATGAACAAAAGATTTCTCTTTATGCGGATGACGTAGTGGTGTATGTTTCAGATCCAGAATCGTCTCTTCCCTACGTCTTAGATATTTTGAATCAGTTTAGTGGTGTCTCTGGCTATAAATTAAACTTACACAAGAGTGAGCTTTTCCCAATTAATTTTTTTGCATGATCTATTCCAATATCAACATTACCATTTAAATTGGCCTCGGACAACTTCAGATGAGTAACAATAACACGAATGTATGGTGACCTATTTAAGCATAATTTTATTGCATTGTTGGAGACAACCAAGCAAGATCTTGCCAAATGGATGACTCTTCCGCTCTCTCTGGCAGGTAGAATCAATAGTATAAAAATGAATATTCTTCCCAAATTTCTTTTTCTGTTTCAAAGTATTCCACTTTTTCTACCAAAAACATTTTTCAAGACCTTAGATCAAGCAGTATCTAAATATGTTTGGAACGGAGGCCAAATAAGGATCCAAAAATCGTTTCTTCAACAGCCCAAAAATCTAGGTGGGTTTGCGCTCCCTTATTTTTTAATATATTACTGGGCAGCAAATATCCATAGTATTCTCTACTAGAGCCAGTCACATTATGGCCTGTGCCAATGGGTTGGGATAGAATGTAGTTCCTGTACTCATGTGCCTCTGCATGCTTTATTATGCTCTTCATTAGCGTTGAAGACATCCAATTACTTCTCTAATCCTTTAGTTCTACAAAGCCTTAAAATCTGGAAACAATTTAGAAAACATTTCGGTTTCCAGGCAGCATCAGGTCTGTCTCCTATATACAAAACCCCCTCCTTTCTACCCTCTCTTTCGGACGGATCCTTTGCGCTGTGGTCTAGAAGGGGCATTGTAAACATTAATGATCTTTTTCAGGAGAATACATTTGTCACATTTTCCTGCCTGTCATAAAAATTCAACCTCCCTAAAACTCATTTTTTTTCCGATATCTCCAAATTCGTGATTTTGTAAGGAACACATCCTCTCATTTCCCGCACCCACCTCCTAAACAAGAGATTGATCAAGTTTTAGAAACGAAACTTTGTAAGGGTACTGTATCTAATATTTATAAAATTATTTTTTTTATTCGTTGTTCAATCGGGCTCTTCATCGCTTTCTAAAATAAAGAGTAACTGGGAATCGGACCTTAATTATAATTTCACGGATGAGGAATGGTCCGAGGCCCTTGGTCGTGTACATACCTCCTCTATATGCGCCCGTCATTCGTTAATACAGTTTAAATTGTTGCATAGAGTGTATTGGACAAAGACCAAACTATCTAAGATTAACCCTGGTTTGGATCCAACTTGTGACCGGTGTCGGCAGGCTCCGGCTACTCGTTATCATACTTTTTGGCTTTGCCCAGCCTTGACTTCTTTCTGGACATCAATATTTAAATCAATTTCTGAATACTTCATTTTAGATATTAAACCGTGTCCCCTGATAGCATTATTTGGACTCAAGCCCACAAATCCCTCCTTGTCATCCTTATAATCAAACATGCTCGCCTTTTGTTTTATAGTAACAAAGAGACTTATATTACTGAATTGGAAGAATCCTCAACGTATTTCGTTGAGAGTGTTAATGTACTTAGGTGCAAATCTTTTATTTTTATTTTTTGTGTTTCTTATTTTTCTTATTTTTTATTTTTATTTTCTTTATATATATATATATATATATATATATATATATATATATATATATATATATATATATATATATATATATATATATAAAGAATATATATATATATATATATATATATATATATATATATATATATATATATATATATATATATATATATATATTTCGCTTAATTTTTTCTTCCTTTCTCCTGTTCATGATGCTCACATTCACGATTGTGATTGTATGTAGAGAGACCAATTTTTTATTGTTGGACTAGATTAACCACTGCTCCATTGTCTCTCTCGCCTAAGTGTCTTTCTGTTTGAAGTGCATCAATAAAAAATATTTGGACTATAAAACCTCGCATCTCAAAAGAGTATGTTTTCCCCTTGTAATGGACCCGTTTCCCTCGGGGTCACCCCTGACCGCTCACACGCGTATCTGTTCTGTATCTGTGCGGCGTACATTTCTTTGATAATTCCGACTGTCAGTGTTTTCCTGTTACTGCTTTCTCTTCGTCCTAGCCGGCTGAGACTTGCGGAATCTAATTTTCAGATCCTGAGAAGTTCAATTTTGACAGCACTTACAAGGCCCTTTCAAAGATAATGTGTTGATTAGTTTTTAATAAATAAATAAATGAATAAAAAATATTTTTAATAAATAAAAAATATGCTTTGCTTGGAAAAAGCGCGTTCTCTTCGCTTTGCGGAATCGCATTTTTAAATTCTGAGAAGATCAGTTTTGACAGCACATACACGGCTCTGCTAAATCTAATGTGTTGATTAGTTTTATATGAATTATGACTTTCTACACCATTTTCGGGCACATTTTACAGTTTGAAACAGTTTTACGAAATTATGATCATGAATATGAAAATCGATATTTTCATAATAACCATCATATTTTTTATTTATTGTCCTATTTTTGTCAAAACATGCTTTGTTTGGAATATCATAAAACATTTTTTTTTTTAAGTATTATGGTCACGTGCATGTTGTAGGTGCAAATATGCATTGCTTCAAAAAACCGCTTTCTCTTCGTCCTAGCAGGCTGAGGCTTGCGAATCGCATATTCAGCTCCTGAGAAGTTTAGTTTTGACAGCACATACACGGCCTTTCCAAAGTTAATGTGTTGATTAGTTTTTAATAAATTTCGACTTTCTACACCATTTTCGTACACATTTTACAGCATTTCATAAAAATATGATTATGAATATCTAAATTATTATTTTAAAAATAACCACTATTATTTAATTTTTTTGTCATATTTTTGTCAAAACATGATTTCTTATGTGATATTTCATCATAAACATGTAAAAATATCATGGATAAGTGCATGTTGTAGGTGCAAATATGCATTGCTTTAAAAAACCGCTTTCTCTTCGTCCTAGCAGGCTGAGACTTGCGGAATCGCATATTCAGCTCCTGAGAAGTTGAGTTTTGACAGCACATACACGGCCCTTCCAAAGTTAATGTGTTAATTAGTTTTTAATACATTTCGACTTTCTACACAATTTTTGAACACATTTTAAAGTTTTTCATAAAAATATGATTATGAAAATCAAAATTAATATTTTCATAATAACCATCATATTTTTATTTATTAAGTCATATTTTTGTCAAAACATGCTTTGTTACGTGATATTTCATCAAAAAACATGTAAAAGTATCATGCTCAAGTGCATGTTGTAGGTGCAAATATGCATTGCTTCGAAAAACCCGCTTTCTCTTCGTCCTAGCCGGCTGAGACTTGCGGAATCGCATATTCAGCTCCTGAGAAGTTTAGTTTTGACAGCACATACACGGCCCTTCCAAAGCTAATGTGTTGATCAGTTTTGAATGAATTATGATTTTCTACACCATTTTCGTACACATTTTACAGATTTACATAAAAATATAATTATGAAGATAAAAATCCATATTTATATAAAAACCATCATTTTTTGTATTTATTAATTCATATTTTTGTCAAAACATGCTTTGTAATAAAATATCTCATCAAAAACATGTAAAAGTATCATGGACAAGTGCATGTTGTAGGTGCAAATATGCATTGCTTTAAAAACCGCTTTCTCTTCGTCCTAGCAGGCTGAGACTTGCGGAATCGCATATTCAGCTCCTGAGAAGTTCAGTGTTGACAGCACATTAACGGATTTTCCAAAGCTAATGTATTGATTAGTTTTTAATGAATTATGACTTTCTACACTATTTCCGTACACATCTTACAGTTTCTAACAGTTTTAACTAAGTTATGATTATGAATATGAAAATAATTTTTTCATAATTACCATCATATTTTTTATTTATAAAGTCATTCTTTTGTCTAACTTTTTTTTTTTTCATGTAATATTTCATCAAAAACGTAAAAGTATCATGCTCAGTTGCATGTTGTAGGTGCAAATATGCATTGCTTCAAAAAACCGCTTTCTCTTCGTCCTAGCAGGCTGAGACTTGCGAAATCGCATATTCAGCTCCTGAGAAGTTTAGTTTTGACAGCACATACACGGCCCTTCCAAAGCTAATGTGTTGATCAGTTTTAAATGAATTATGACTTTCTACACCATTTTAGTACACATTTTACAGTTTTACATAAAAATATAATTATGAAAATAAAAATCCATATTTATTTAAAAACCATCATTTTTTTATTAAGTCATATTTTTGTCAAAACATGCTTTGTAATATAATATCTCATCAAAAACATGTAAAAATATCATGGATAAGTGCCATATCCATGCCATATCCAAGTGCCATATCCAAGTGCCATATCCATTTTGAAGCAATGCATATTTGCACCTACAACATGCACTTATCCATGATATTTTTACATGTTTTTGATGAGATATTATATTACAAAGCATGTTTTGACAAAAATATGACTTAATAAAAAAATGATGGTTTTTAAATAAATATGGATTTTTAGTACACATTTTACAGTTTGTAACAGTTTTACATTAAAATATAAGTGTGAACATGAAAATCCATATTTTCATAAAAAAACATTTTTATTAAGTCATATTTTTGTCAAAACATGCTTTGTTTGAAATATCATAGAAAAAACATTTAAAAGTATCATGGACAAGTGCATGTTGTAGCTGCAAATACGCATTGCTTCGAAAAACCGCTTTCTCTTCGTCCTAGCAGGCTGAGACTTGCGGAATCGCATATTCAGCTCCTGAGAAGTTCAGTTTTGACAGCACATACACGGCCCTTCAAAGGCTAATGTGTTGATTAGTTTTTAATTAATTTTGATTTTCTACACCATTTTCGTACACATTTTACAGTATTTCATAAAAATATGATTATGAATATCTAAATTATTATTTTAAAAATAACCAGTATTATTTAATTTTTTTGTCATATTTTTGTCAAAACATAATTTCTTATGTGATATTTCATCATAAACATGTAAAAGTATCATGGTCAAGTGCATGTTGTAGGTGCAAATATGCTTTGATTCAAAAACCCGCTTTCTCTTCGTCCTAGCCGGCTGAGACTTGCGGAATCGCATATTCAGCTCCTGAGAAGTTGAGTTTTGACAGCACATACACAGCTCTGCTAAACATGAGGTGTCGATTAGTGTTTAATGAATTATGACTTTCTACACCATTTTCGTACACATTTTACAGTATGTAACAGTTTTTCATGAAATTATGATTTAGAAAATTAAATTATTATTTTCATAATAACAATCATATTTTTATTTATAATTTATATTTATTGTTGTCCAAATATGATTTGCTGTCACTTTTTGTTTTTCTTTAACTTGCTGCACTTTTTGACGTCCATCCATTCATCTTCTCCCGCTTATCCGATGCCGGGTCGCGGGGGCAGCAGTCTAAGCAAAGATGCCCAGACTTCCCTCTCCCTAGACACTTCTTCCAGCTCTTCCGGGGGGACACCAAGGCGTTCCCAGGCCAGCCGGGAGACATAGTTTCTCCAGCGTGTCCTAGGTCTTCCCCGGGGTCTCCTCCCAGTGGGACGCGCCCGGAACACCTTCCCAGGAAGGTGTCCAGGAGGCATCCGGAACAGATGCCCGAGCCACCTCAGCTGACCCCTCTGGATGTGGAGGAGCAGCGGATCTACTCTGAGCTCCTCCCGAGTGACTGAGCTTCTCACCCTATCTATAAGGGATCGCCCAGCCACCCTGCGGAGAAAGCACATTTCGGCCGCCTGTATCCGGGATCTTGTCCTTTCGGTCATGACCCAGAGCTCATGACCATAGGTGAGAGTAGGAACATAGATTGACCGGTAAATCGAGAGTTTCGCCTTGCGGCTCAGCTCTTTCTTCACCACGACAGACCGGTACATCGACCGCATTACTGCAGAAGCTGCACCGATCCGTCTGTCAATCTCCCGTTCCACCCTTCCCTCACTCGTGAACAAAACCCCAAGATACTTAAACTCCTCCACTTGCGGCAGGAACTCCCCACCAACCTGAAGTGGGCAAGCCACCCTTTTCCGACTGAGGACCATAGCCTCGGATTTGGAGGTGCTGATTCTCATCCCAGCCGCACATCATCTGCAAAGAGCAAAGATGAAATCGTGTCGTCACCAAACCGGACACCCTCCGACCCCTGGCTGTGCCTAGATATTCTGTCCATAAAAATTATGAACAGAACCGGTGACAAAGGGCAGCCCTGCCGGAGTCCAACATGCACCGGGAACAAGTCTGACTTACTGCCGGCAATGCGAACCAAGCTCCTGCTGGGACCGGACAGCACTTAGTAAAGGACAGCCTGGACAGCCCCCGACCCCATACTCCCGGAGCACCCTCCACAGGCCGCCGCGAGGGACACAGTCGAATGCCTTTTCCAAATCCACAAAACACATGTGGACTGGTTGGGCAAACTCCCATGAACCCTCCAGCACCCTGTAGAGGGTATAGAGCTGGTCCAGTGTTTCCCGGCCTGGACGAAAACCACATTGTTCCTCCTGAATCCGAGGTTCTACTATCGGCCGTATTCTCCTCTTTAGTACCCTGGCATAGACTTTCCCAGGTAGGCTGAGAAGTGTGATCCCCCTATAGTTGGAACACACCCTCCGGTCCCCCTTCTTAAAAAGAGGGACCACCACCCCGGTCTGCCATTCCAGAGGCACTGTCCCCGACCGCCACGCGATGCTGCAGAGGCGTGTCAGCCAAGACAGCCCCACAACATCCAGAGACTTGAGGTACTCAGGGCGGATCTCATCCACCCCCGGTGCCTTGCCACCGAGGAGTTTCTTTACTACCTCGGTGACTTCAGCTTGGGTGATGGACGAGTCCGCCTCTGAGCCCTCAGCCTCTGCTTCCTCAATGGAAGACGTGACGGCGGGATTGAGGAGATCCTCGAAGTATTCCTTCCACTGTCCAACGACATCCCCAGTTGAGGTCAACAGCTCCTCACCTCTACTGTAAACAGCATTGGTGGGGCACTGCTTTCCCCTCCTGAGGCGCCGGACGGTTTGCCAGAATCTCTTCGAGGCCAGCCGATAGTCCTTCTCCATGGCCTCACCGAACTCCTCCCAGGCCCGAGTTTTTGCCTCGATAACCACCCTGGCCGCAGTTCGCTTGGCCTGCCGGTACCCGTCAGCTGCCTCAGGAGTCCCACAAGCCAACCAGGCCCGATAGGACTCCTTCTTCAGCTTGACGGCATCCCTTACTTCCGGTTTCCACCACCGGGTTCGGGGATTGCCGCCTCGACAGGCCCCGGAGACCTTACTGCCACAGCTCCGAGCGGCCGCTTCGACAATGGAGGTGGAGAACATGGTCCACTCGGACTCAATATCTCCGGCCTCCCTCGGGATCTGGTCAAAGCTCCGCCGGAGGTGGGAGTTGAAGATCTCTTTGACAGGAGGCTCGGCCAAACGTTCCCAGCAGACCCTCACAGTACGCTTGGGTCTGCCGAGTCTGTCCAGCTTCCTCCCCCGCCATCGGATCCAATTAACCACCAGGTGGTGATTCAGTTGACCCCTCTCTTTACCCGAGTGTCCAAGACATACGGCCGCAGGTCAGATGAAACGACCACAAAGTCGATCATCGACCTACGGCCTAGGGTGTTCTGGTGCCACGTGCACTGATGGACACCCTTATGCTTGAACATGGTGTTCGTTATGGAGTCAAGTCAAGTCAAGTCAAGTTTATTTGTATAGCGCTTTTCACAACAGACATTGTCTCAAAGCAGCTTTACAGAAAACAACAGTGAAGGTGAATGGTGTGCGTTTGTCCCTGATGAGCAGCCGTGGCGACAGTGGCAAGGAAAAACTCCCTTAGATGATATGAGGAAGAAACCTTGAGAGGAACCAGACTCAAAGGGGAACCCATCCTCATATGGGTGACATCAAAAGTTTGGTCATAAATCTTTCAACAATACAGAACAATTTGTGATCATCATAGATCCAGCATCAGCTTCTCCATGCCAGGGCCTTTAAACACTCGGCATCTACTTCTCCATGATCATCCATAGGTCCATAATCTTCACGAGGTGGGACGTGACTGGAGCTGGCCAAACCTCAGGATGCCTCGGGATGGGGAGAGAAAGAGAAGCAGTGGAGAGGAATTAGCGTAGCTGCTGTTCATGATATTAACAGCACAAGTTGATAATGTGCATGTGATCAGATGTTCTGGAGCACAAGGTTGTGATGTGATGTGCGTGATGTGTGTTATGTGTAGGCTTTGCTAAAAAGATATGTTTTTAATCTACACTTAAACTGGGAGAGTGTATCTGAACCCCGAACACTGTCAGGAAGACTATTCCAGAGTTTAGGAGCTAAATGTGAAAATGCTCTACCGCCTTTAGTGGACTTTGCTATTCTAGGAACTACTAGAAGCCCAGAGTTTTGAGATCTCAGGGAGCGTGACGGATTGTAGCGTGTTAAGAGACTGGATAGATACATGGGAGCCAAACCATTTAGTGCTTTATAAGTGAGTATGGAGTTATGGAGAAACTGTAACTAGCACAGAAGTCCAATAACTGAACTTTTTGACGTTTCATTATTAAATAGTCTTCAAAATTATGAAAATTGATAAAACAATAAAATTCGTATTTAAAAAAAAAGGAAAAAATCAAAAAAAAAATTTTTCACAAATTGCACATTTTTTATGGGTTTTCTTGAAAATATTTTTCTGAAAATAAAAATTCATATTTTCTTTATCATCATTTAAAAAAAAAAAAAAAAAGAATTATAAATTTAATGGTGATGGACAGGACTAGGTCAGACAGGAGTCTTCCGGGACTAGGATGTTTGCGGGTGATTTGTGGTGAGAGTAGGGAGCAGGTTGAGAAGAGCCTGGAGAGATGGAAACAGGAAAAGGGCTCAGGGCCGTTTCTTGATGCAGTCCATCAACCCTCATACATGTCCCTCCCTCACATACTTCTCTGACACACCTGACTTCCTCATACAATACCACAACTCCTCTCTTGGCACTCTGCCTACTTTTCTCATTACTCTGTCTATCCCACTTCTATTTTGCCAACCTCTTTCTCCTTATGCTCTCCTGCACTTCCTCATTCCACCACCATGTCTACTTGTCTTGTTTTCTATTTCCAGATGTCACACCAAGTACTTTTCTAGCTGCCTCCCTCATCACTCCTGCAGTAGTTGCCCATTTATCCAACACCTCTTCAACACCACCGAGCCTATGTCTGACCTCTTCCCTGAACCTCACACTACACTCATCCTCTTTAAGTTTCCACCATCTTATTCTTCTTTCAGTCGTCACTCTCCTCCTCTTCTTCTTCGCCTTCAAAACCATCCCACAGACCACCATCCAATGCTGTCTAGTAGTCATGGGCGATACTGCAAAATTTAGTATCGATCCGATACCAAGTAAATACAGGCCAATATCGCCGATATCAATACCGATATCGATACTTTTTTTTATTTTTAGCGCACAATCTAAATTACCTTTACTTTCTTGCGTAGCGAATGTCACTGTATCACTATAAAGTGATTGCATAATTTTGTTAATCTGCATACATCTGTGTTTTGTGATGTGATTTGCTCTGTAATTGGTCATGTGTGAGGTTAACAAAAAACAAGACATTTTCAAATGAAAAAAGTATATTATTGTAATAAACTATGCAAACATCACAACAGCAAGGAAATTACAATAACAGTAATAAAATTAGCTGAAAAACTGAACAATACTATTAAATATACATTAAACAACAATATAGTAACAATTATTTCTCCCTTTAACTGTACTTATTCGCGTTAACAAAAAATAAAGTGCACAAAATTATTACTAGAAAATAAAGCAGCTGTTTTAATAACAAATTAAATAATTTCCTATTTAGAATACTGCCTTATCTTATGAACAAAGTACACACCATATCTAATACCTAAACAAAAGTTGAGAACCACTAAACTACAGATTTTTGTTGAGAAACAATAACATATTTACATGTTTCCCTTTCAATAAATGTCTTTTGTGGCTTATTAACTGTCCGGCCTTTGAAAAAATTCTTTCTGCAGGCACAGAGGAAGCAATGACTCCCAGGTGTTTCTTGGCAAGCTTACTCAGAGAGGTAAATGCTGCCTGATTAATTTTCCACCAAAGTAGTGGATCTTGGTCTTGTGGAATTGGCTTCTCTTCTGAGTAACGCCGCATTTTAATTATGGCATCAGTGCTAGTAGAACAATGCTGCTGAGATGCAAGGACTTGAGAGTCAAATTCTGCCCATATTTGCTGCAGGAGGGCAAGCTGCTGCTTCTGCAGGGGAGATTTGCAATCATTTTAGCAAGGCTTCTTGTAATATTGGTCGCTCGTGGGGAATCACCTAGGTGAAATAACAAAATTATTAGTTTTAGTTTATAGCCTTGCACTTGTAGCTTAAATATCCTATAGTCTCCCTCTCTCATGGTTAAAGTAAACACACACACACACACACACACACACACACACACACACACACACACACACTTTGTTAATCTTAGTTTTCATTAAAAAAACATTAACAAAAATTCATAAATATTGTAACAAATGTATTATAAATTTTTAGTTGTTCGTTAGTACAAATGACACTATATTCGTAAAGCAAAACAATCCCTTTAGATGTAAACCGCGGTTTTACATCTAAGGTTATACATATTAAACATATACATGTATTAAATATATACATTAACATATACATTTAGCTACCTGGATAATATCTCTCTTGAAAGGACTCTGCCAGTGTCTTCTGTCTTGCTGCCGGCCTACTCTCGTTCTTTTTGTAGTTCGCTACGCTCTTTGTCATGTTGTTTCATGTGCTTATGTAAATTTGTGGTGTTACCACAGTAGCGAATAGACTTTTTACACACGTCGCAATTCGCTATGGTCTCATCTACAGCAGTAAAATACCTCCACACAGCGCTCCGTTTTTTGTCTGCTGGCTCCATGATACCACGCACTCGCGAGTTGCGACTGGCGAGCAACCTCGCCCTCACTCTTTCTGCAGCTGGCTGCTGCAGTTTCGTTTACTGAAGTATCGAAAAGTATCGATACTTTGACTTTTGGATCGTTACTTTTCGATTTCATCCCCAGTATCGATAGTATCGATATTTGGTATCGATACACACATGGCTACTGTCTAGCTACACTGTCCCTTACACTTACAGTCTCCAATCTCATTCAGGTTGCATCTCCTGCATAGCACATAGTCCACCTGTGTGCACCTTCCTCCACTCTTATATGTCACCCTATGATCCTCCTTCTTCTTAAAATAAGTGCCACTTCCACCTTCACCCTATCAGAAACTCTCTTCACCTCCACTACACTCTTACTTTACTCTTCCTTCAGAATCACCCCTACACCATTTCTCTTTCCATCCACACCATGATAAAACAGTTTAAATCATCCACCTCCAATGTTCCTGGCCTTACTCCCTTTCCACTTGGTCCCCTGAACAAACAGCATATCTACCTTTCTCCTCTCCATCATATCAGCTACCTCTCTCCCTTTACCCGTCATAGTACCAACATTTAAAGTACCAACTCCACTCTCCTTCACTGCTCCTTTCCCTGCCGTCTCTGTAGACGTCTTCCTCTTCTCCTTCTCCTCCTTCGGCCAACAGTAGCCCAATTTCCACCGGTACCCTGTCGGCTAACGATACCTGTGGCGGTCGTTGTTAACCCGGGCCTCGACCGATCCGGTATGAAATTCTCATTTGTGATCTGCATATTTGATTTGGCACGTTTTTACGCTGAATGCCCTTCCTGACGCAACCCTCCCCATTTACCCTGGCTTGGGACCGGCACTAAGAGTGCACTGGCTTGTGCATCCATAATGGCTGGGTTATATTATATAATGTAATGATATAATATTATATACATTACTATTATATAATTTTATAAAAAGTCATTTTTATGTCAAAAAGTTATTTTCATGTGACTTGTTTTTCTATCATTATCATATTTTTATTAAAAATGTTTGATTTTTGCAAAAGCAAGTCACAATTTCTTTTTGAAATCTGACTGACATCTACTGCACTTTTTGACGGTTTTTCGTGAAGTTATGTTTCTGAATATAAATTTTTTTTATTTTTATAATAACTTTAATAATTTTATGAAAAAAGTCATTTTTGTTAAAACATGATTTTCAATGGCAACAATTCCGTTTTTTCAATAATTTTTTTGCACTTTTTGAAATTAAAGATTTAAATTTTTTGTCAAAACATGATTTGTCATCATTGAAATATGCTTCTGGATATAAAAATTTTTTTTTGCACTTTTTAAAGAGTTTTAATAAAATTATGTTTATGAATATGAAAATTCATATTTAAAAAATTACTATCAGATTTTCATGAAAAAGTCTTATTGCTGTCAAAACATTGGTCATGTCAGTTTTTAGTTTATTTTGCCACTTTTTTTTTATGTTTCCATAAAATTATCCGTCTGAACTTACAAGTATTACATATTAATTAAACAAAAGTCACATTTTCAAAGTAATAAAAAAAAACAAAACAATCATATTGTTTTCAAAACATGATGTCACTTATTTGTTTGTCTTTAACTTACTGCACTTTATGATGGTGTTGCATGAAATTATGTTTCTGAATTAAAAATTTAATATTTTTATAATAACATATTTTTATTGAAAAAAAAGTATTTTTAATAAACATGATTTTATATGTCACCACTTCCAAAAGTACATGAAAAAAATTAATACAGTGGGGCAAAAAAGTATTTAGTCAGCCACCAATTGTGCAAGTTCTTCCACTTAAAAAGATGAGAGAGGCCTGTAATTTTCATCATAGGTACACTTCAACTATGAGAGACAAAATGAGAAAAAAAATACAGAAAATCACATTGTTAAATAATTAAATTATTTATTTGCAAATTATGGTGGAAAATAAGTATTTGGTTACCTAAAAAAAAAAAAAAAAAGCAAGATTTCTGGCTCTCACAGACCTGTAACTTCTTCTTGAAGAGGCTCCTCTGTCCTCCACTTGTTACCTGTATTAATGGCACCGGTTTGAACTCGTTATCAGTATAAAAGACACCTGTCCACAACCTCAAACAGTCAGACTCCAATCTCCACAATGACCAAGACCAAAGACTGCTTTGCAGTGCATGTCCGGACCAGTCTCAAGTTTGCTAGAGAGCATTTGGATGATCCAGAACAGGATTGGGAGAATGTCATATGGAACACCATACCTACTGTGAAGCATGGGGGTGGAAACATCATGCTTCGGAGCTGTTTTTCTGCCAAGGGATCAAGACGACTGATCCGTGTAAAGGATAGAATGAATGGGGCCTTGTATCGTGAGATTTTGAGTAAAAACCTCCTTCCATCAGCAAGGGCATTGAAGATGAAACGTGGCTGGGTATTTCAGCATGACAATGATCCCAAACACACCGCCCGGGCAACAAAGGCTTTGTAAGAAGCATTTCAAGGTCCTGGAGTGGCCTAGCCAGTCTCCAGATCTCAACCCCGTAAAAAATCTTTGGAGGGAGTTGAAAATCCGTGTTGCCCAGCAAAAGCCCCAAAACATAACTGCTCTAGAGGAGATCTGCATGGAGAAATGGGCCAAACTAACAGCAACAGTGTGTCAAAACCTTGTGGAGACTTACAGAAAACGTTTGATCTCTGTCATTGGCAACAAAAGGTATATAACAAAGTATTGAGATGAACTTTTGTTATTGACCAGATACTTATTGTCCACCATAATTTGCAAATAAATCCTTAAAAATCAGACAATGTGATTTTCTGGATTTTTCTTTCTCATTTTGTCTCTTATAGTTGAAGTGTACCTATGATGAAAATTACAGGCCTCTCTCTCATCTTTTTAAGTGGAAGAACTTGCACAATTGGTGGCTGACTAAATACTTTTTTGCCCCACTGTATTTGTCTAAACATAATTTGTCATGTCATCTGTTCGTTAAAATAGTCCACATTTGAACCATTTTTAATTATATTATGTTTATGAATATGAAAATTTATATTTTACAAATATAATTTTTTTAATGAAAAAGTCATATTGTTTTAAAAACATAAATTGTCATAATTTTTTTTTTCTTTTTATTATTAAAGGCTCATTTTGACGGTTTAATATGAAATAATGTTTTTTAACGATAACATTTTAAAGAAAAAAGGTTTGTTTTTTTTCAAAACGATTTTTCATGACAATGTTTCATGAAAATATGCTTATTTTTATTTAATTATATATATATATATATATATATATATATATATATATATATATATATATATATATATATATATATATATATATATATTTATTTATTTTTTTTCTTAATATATTATATTTGTTATTTAAAATGGCATATATTGGTCAAACATGATTTGTCATGTTAACTTGTCGTTCATGTGTTGCTCTCTTTCTTCTTCTTCTTTCGGCTGCTCCCATTAGGGGTCGCCACAGCGGATCATCTGTCTCCATACCACCCTGTCCTCTACATCTGCCTCTTTTACACCAACTACCTGCATGTCTTCCCTCACCACATCCACGAACCTCCTCCTTGGCCTTCCTTTTTTCCTCCTACCTGGTGGCTCCATCCTCAGCATTCTTCTACCAATATAATTCATGTCCCTCCTTTGCACATGTCCAAACCATCTCAATCTCGCCTCCCTCACCTTGTCACCAAAACATCCTACATGTGCTGTCCCTCTAATAAACTCATTTCTAATCTTGTCCATCCTCGTCACTCCCAACGAAAACCTCAACATCTTCAGCTCTGCTACCTCCAGCTCCACCTCCTGTCTTTTACTCAATGCCACTGTCTCTAATCCATACAACATCGCAGGTCTCACCACAGACCTATAAACTTTCCCTTACATTTTTGCAGATACCCTACTATCACAAATCACTCCTGTCACTCTTCTCCACCCACTCCACCCTGCCTGCACTCTTTTCTTTACTTCTCTAACACACTCACCATTACTTTGCACTGTTGACCCCAGGTACCTGAATTCCTCCACCTTCTCCAGCTCTTCTCCCTGCAACCGCACAACTTACTGCCATCCCTCTCGGGAGGGCAGTAGAGTTGTGCAGTTGCAGGGAGAAGAGCTGGAGAAGGTGGAGGAATTCACACACATGTATTCTGTCTTACTCCTACTGAGTTTCATTCCGCTTCTCTTCAGCGCATATCTCCACCTCTCCAGGCTCCTCTCAACCTGCTCCCTACTCTCACAACAAATCACAATATCATCCGCAAACATCATAGTCCAGGGAGACTCCTGTCTGACCTCGTCTGTCAACCTGTCCATCACCACTGCAAACAGTAAAGGGTTCAGGGCCGATCCATGATGCAGTCCAACCTTCAAGTCAAGTCAAGTCAAGTTTATTTGTATAGCGCTTTTCACAACAGACATTGTCTCAAAGCAGCTTTACAGAAAACAACAGTGAAGGTGAATGGTGTGCGTTTGTCCCTGATGAGCAAGCCGTGGCGACAGTGGCAAGGAAAAACTCCCTTAGATGATATGAGGAAGAAACCTTGAGAGGAACCAGACTCAAAGGGGAACCCATCCTCATATGGGTGACATCAAGAGTTTGGTCATAAATCTTTCAACAATACAGAACAATTTGTGATCATCATAGATCCAGCATCAGCTTCTCCATGCCAGGGCCTTTAAACACTCGGCATCTACTTCTCCATGATCATCCATAGGTCCATAATCTTCACGAGGTGGGACGTGACTGGAGCTGGCCAAACCTCAGGATGCCTCGGGATGGGGAGAGAAAGAGAAGCAGTGGAGAGGAATTAGCGTAGCTGCTGTTCATGATATTAACAGCACAAGTTGATATTGTGCATGTGATCATATATTCTGGAGCACAAGGTTGTGATGTGATGTGTGTGATGTGTGTTATGTGTAGGCTTTGCTAAAAAGATATGTTTTTAATCTACACTTAAACTGGGAGAGTGTATCTGAACCCCGAACACTGTCAGGAAGACTATTCCAGAGTTTAGGAGCTAAATGTGAAAATGCTCTACCGCCTTTAGTGGACTTTGCTATTCTAGGAACTACTAGAAGCCCAGAGTTTTGAGATCTCAGGGAGCGTGACAGATTGTAGCGTGTTAAAAGACTGGAGAGATACATGGGAGCCAAACCATTTAGTGCTTTATAAGTGAGTAGCAGTAGTTTGTAGTCTATTCGAAACTTAATAGGAAGCCAATGTAAGGATGATAAGATTGGGGTTATATGATCGTATTTTCTTGACCTAGTAAGAACTCTTGCTGCCGCATTCTGAACTAACTGAAGCTTGTTTATTGATGCAGGACATCCACCTAGTAATGCATTACAGTAGTCTATTCTAGAGGTCATAAACGCATGGACGAGCTTCTCTGCATCAGATATAGATAACATATTTCTTAGCTTAGAAATATTTCTAAGGTGAAAGAAGGCTGTTTTTGTAACTTGATTGATGTGATTTTTAAAAATTACCCTTCACCCTGAACCAGTCTGTCGTTCCTACTGCACACTTCACTGCCGTCACACCTGACTTCCTCATACAATACCACAACTCCTCTCTTGGCACCCTGTCGTACGCCTTCTCTAAATCCACAAATACACAATGCAATTCCTTCTGTCCTTCTCTATACTTCTCCATCAACATTCTTAAAGCAAATAAGGCATCTGTGGTGCTCTTCCTCGGCATGAAACCATACTGTTGCTCACAGATGGTCACCTCTTCTCTCAGCCTGGCTTCCACTACTCTTTCCCATAACTTCATGGTGTGACTGATCAACTTAATTCCCCTGTAGTTACTGCAAGACTGCACATCTCCTTTATGCTTGAAGATCGGTACCAGCACACTTCTTCTCCATTCTTCAGGCATCTTCTCACCTTCCAAAATCCTGTTAAACAATCTGGACAAAAACTCCACTGCCATCTCTCCTAAACATCTCCACGCTTCTACCGGTATGTCCGACTTTCCACTCTTCATCCTCTTAATTCAATTCAATTCAATTCATTTTTAATTGTATAGCGCTTTTAACAATGAACATTGTCTCAAAGCAGCTTTACACAGATAATGCGGTGATTAAAAATGAATATGTTCTTTATGAGTAAGTTTGTCCCTGATGAGCAAGCCGGTGGCGACTGGCGACTGTGGCAAGGAAAAACTCGCTGCTCTCACTTCCTCCTTACTAATCCTATCCACTTCCTGCTTCACCAACTCCACATCATCCAACCTTCTCTCTGATTTTCCTCATTCATTAGCTGCTCAAAATACTCCCTCCACCTTCTCAACACACTCTCCTCGCTAGTCAACACATTTCCCTCTCCATCCTTTACTGCTCTAACTTGCAGTACATCCTTCCCAGCTCGGTCCCTCTGCCTGGCCAATCGGTACAAATCCTTTTCTCCTTCCTTAGTGTCCAACCTCTTATACAGCTCCTCATATGCCTTTTCCTTGGCTTTTGCCACATCCCTCTTAACCTGCTGTCGCATCTCCTTGTACTCCTGCCTACTTTTCTCATCACTCTGTCTATCCCACTTCTGTTTTGCCAACCTCTTTCTCCTTGTGCTCTCCTGCACTTCCTCATTCCACCACCACCACGTCTCCTTGTCTTGCTTTCTATTTTCAGATGTTACACCAAGTACTTTTCTCGCTGCCTCCCTCATCACTCCTGCAGTAGTTGCCCAATCATCCAACACCTCCTTAACACCACCGAGCCTCTGTCTGACCTCGTCCCTTAACCTCACACTACACTCTTCCTCCTTTAGTTTCCACCATCTTAGTCTTCTTTCAGTCCTCACTCTCCTCCTCTTCTTCTTCGCCTCCAAAACCATCCTACAGACCACCATCCGATGCTGTCTAGCTATACTGTCCCCTGCCAATACCTTAAAGTCTCCAATCTCCTTTAGGTTGCATCTCCTGCATAGCACATAGTCCACCTGTGTGCACCTTCCTCCACTCTCATACGTCACCCTATGATCCTCCTTCTTCTTAAAATAAGTGTTCACCACTGCCATTTCCATCCTTTTAGCAAAATCCACCACTATCTGCCCTTCCACATTCCTCTCCTTAAAACCATACCTACCCATCACCTCCTCATCACCTCTGTTCCCTTCACCTACATGCCCATTAAAGTCTGCCTTAATCACCAATCGTTCTTTCCTAGGTACACCATCTCCCACTTCATCTAATTCACTCCAAAATATTTCCTTCTCCTCCATCTCACAGCCAACTTGTGGAGCATAGGTACTGATGACATTTATCATCATCCCTTCAACTTCCACCTTCATGATCATCACCCTATCAGAATCTCTCTTCACCTCCACTACACTCTTCCTTCAGAATCACCCCTACACCATTTCTCTTTCCACACCATGATAAAACAGTTTAAATTCACCTCCAATGTTCCTGGCCTTACTCCCTTTCCACTTGGTCTCCTGAACACACAACATATCTACCTTTCTCCTCTCCATCATATCAGCTACCTCTCTCCCTTTACCTGTCATAGTACCAACATTTAAAGTACCAACCCGAACCTCCACTCTCCTACACTGCTCCTTTCCCTGCCGTCTCTGTAGACGTCTTCCTCCTCTCCTTCTCCTCCTTCGGCCAACAGTAGCCCAATTTCCACCGGTACCCTGTCGGCTAACGATAACTGTGGCGGTCATTGTTAACCTGGGCCTCGACCGATCCGATATGAAATTTTCATTTGTGATCCGCATATTTGATTTGGCACCTGTTTTACGCTGGATGCCCTTCCTGAAGCAAACCCTCACCATTTACCCGGGCTTGGGACCGGCACTAATAGTGCGCTGGCTTGTGCATCCATAATGGCTGGGTTCATGTATTGCTTTATTTAACGAATTTTAATTAAATGATCCTCAGAAATATGCAAACTTGTATTTTAACAATGACTATCAATTTATTATGCAAAAAGGTCATGTAAATACACAATTTGTCATGTCATTTTGTATTTATGTATTTTAGTTTTTAATGGTTTTTAATTAAAATGTTCCTATGATTCTGAACATTTATATTTTAACAATTAACATTTAAAAAAAAAAACGTTTTGTCATGTCACTATTATTTTTCTTCATTGTTTTTCACTTTATTGTTTTTTTTTTTACAGTTTATCCTATGGGTAGAAATGAAACCAATCTGGGATGAATATCACTCTATATCAAACTCAAAAAGAGAACTTAAGTCGAAGCCAAGCCAAAAATATCTTTATCGCCAAACGCTCCACCCCCACCCTATCGGGATGGCGGGTTAGTGTCTCCTTCGGTGCCAGAGATCGATCCTCCTCCCTGGCCCAAAACCCACACTAATGCGGTATGCGTATGGTCAAAGCTGGCCCGTGGCCTCAAATTACATCCGCCCTCGATCGGGGACCTTAGAGACATAATCAGGGTTCTTCCATCCCCATCTAAACCTCTGCATTTCGTTGACATGCTAATGAGCTTTTCCCACCATAATCAGTTGACAGGCGCAGACTATGCAATCAAACTTTGCATCAATGGCATGGTGTACCCCTTTCTCTTTGATACAGGGGCGACAATGTCACTGGTAGGCAAACAATATGAGGGACCCATTTCTGGTCATTCCATTATCTCTGTGGGTATTGAAGGGGTTGAAAAAGAAACACTATTTACTCCATTCGTGCTTGTAACCTGTCCTTCCGACACAAATATTTTTCTGCAACATCGTTTTGTTTTTATGCCTGATTGTCCTTTTAATCTCTTGGGCCGAGATCTCATGAGTAGGTTGCACATTTCTCTCACCTTCTCTGGCTCTAAACTCAATTCCAAATTCTAAACTCAAATTTCAATTCCTGACTCTGCTCTTCTGTCATATCTTTCTAACACTAACAACTGTTTTCTCTCTACCACACAGAAATTACCACTCTCTTCTTCACTGGAAGAATTGCCATCTCTCCCCTGGGCGGAGCATCAGGACGATGTGGGCTTGGTTCATTGTCCTACTTATGAAGCTAAACTAAACTACTTTGCATCCTGATTTTTCAAAGAGTATCCATTCTCTGAATCAAAGTTGCAGGGAATGTCTATTCTATAAAATCTTGAACTCTTTGTTACAACAGGGTGTGATCAAGCCGTGTGTGAGTTCCTACAACACACCCGTTAATCCGGTTCCTAAGCCGGACGGCACTTCACTCAAGACTTGAGAAAAATAAATGATGTTGTGGTTCCTGTTGCACCTGTTGTGCCCGATGTGGCCTCTATTATCGCTTCAATTCCATGCAATCATACACACTCTCTATGTGCGTTCCTGTCCAAAACACTTGACACCGTGGCTCAGGGTTTACCTGCGTGTCTTCGTGCGGTGGCTGCCTGTGCTGTGATGGTTCAAGACGCTGAAAAACTAGTGTTGTCTCATCCTATGATCTTTCATTCTCCACATCAGGTGAAACAGTTCTTCAGAACTTATGCACACAACACATGACAGCTCAGAGAAGATCCGGCTATGAAACTATCCATTGCGACAAGTAATCTGGAAATCAAGGCCACCTCCTCTTTCGACACTTTAGGTCATGCCCTTGCTCGTTTGATTAATGCACAAGATGACACACTGCACGACACCACACATGATTGCTGCGCCGAGGTCATTCATTCTACTAGTATACACCCCGATTTCTCTTCCACTACTTTAGACAGGGGTGAGTCACTTTTTGTGGACGGCTCATGTACGAAGCCGTATGATGGTAAATTTCTGTGTGGTTACTCTGTCTGTTCCTTACCTGATGTCACTGTTGAAGCTTACTCTTTGCCTTTGTCTTCTGCACAGGCAACTGAACTCTTCGCCTTGACTCGTGCATGTGTCCTTTCAGAAGGAAAAGATGAGAAGATCTACACTGACTTTGGTATTGCGCACGATTTTGGCAGCATCTGGCAATCCCTTCTCGTTTGTAATAGACCAACTCAGAAACTGATAGACCTCCTGATTGCGGTCACAGTAGCCTGGACCTATTCCTTGGAGGAGAAACTATTTAGCCCTACCTTCATAAAACCTCGAATCTCAAAAGAGTATGTTTTCCCCTTGTAATGGACCCGTTTCCCTCGGGGTCACCCCTGACCGCTCACATGCGTATCCGTTCTCTGATACACCCGGGTAATGGCACTGTGTATAGAACAGAGGATTGGTATTGGGTGTGTGGAAAGCAAGTATATATGTATCTAACGCCTAATTGGGGTGGGGTGTGTGCACTTACCCGATTCGGCTCGTCCTTATATATATTCAGACACCTCAACCAAACACAGAGCCGGCGAAAACGGTCCGCATTTTTGGACGCCTTTTTTCCACATTATGGTATTACCCAGTTGTGGAATCAGAAAGAAGTCACCCATTATCGCGTGGCCACCTTCATTAATGAAACCTTCATCGCTCTTAATGGTATGCGTACTGAGCTCACTGCTTTGCGCCTGACAATTCTAAAGAATAGATTAGCTTTAGATATCCTGCTGGCTGAAAAGGGAGGCGTATGTCCATTGGTGGGGGATAGTGGTTGCACACACGTCCCTGAAAACGACGATGAACACGGAGTTATAGGTCAGGCAGCTGAGAAAATGCGCACCACGGCTGAGGCTCTTAAGGATGATAAAAAGGGTAATCAAGGTAGGTGATGGGGATGGTTGTATACTCTGTTTGGTCATTGGGCGGCGTACATTTCTTTGATAATTCTGACTGTGATTGTTTTCCTGTTACTATGCCTATTTGGACCATGTATTTTTCAATGTATCCAGCAATCATTCACCCGTATGCTTTCTGGTTATCAACCTGTCCCTCGTGTTTCTGAATATTATCCTATATGTCTGTTAGTTTGAGTTGTGATTTATCCATTCTTATTTATCATGGAGATATCCTTGATCACTAGTCCTAGATTAGGTTGACCCAGAACACTCAGTTCTTGTCTTTATCCTCTCTTTATAAAACGAGAAAACCCAAACTGTCCCCTTTTGGTATGGCTAATCCACGTTTTGTTGCTTCTGCTAAACGAATAACATGACCAGATGTGAAGTTATTATCGTTAACAGTTTTTATGTTCTCACAGTATGGTAATATGTATCTTGTTGCCATTATTAGTTATAGTAATTCTGCTGTATGCTTCTAAAACAGATATGGGCAAACTATTTTTAATCTGGCCCGCCGAACGTGACCAAATTCTATTAAAATAGGTACAGGTAAACATTGTTCATTTGACCTCTTCCCTGTAATGTCCACGTTTCCCCTGAAGATGTCGCACATCAGCTCCATTGACGTTGTTCGCGTGCATTACTTTCTTCTTCTCTTAAGAGAGCTAAATCTGATACTCCTTAAAAACTGCGACAGTTTCTGACAAACACTTCGGGTCTATCCTGAGAATTGCCACAACAAAACTTACTCCAGACTTTGAGGAACTGGCAAAATAAGGAGTTCAACAACTTGTATATGTATATGTATGACCCGGCCCCTCTGTCAAATTTTAGAACCCATTGCGGCCTGTGAGTCAAAAAGTTTGCCCATCCCTGTTCTAGAATATCCTTTTTGTATGTTTCTGTTGACCATACCCTGAACTATCCTTTTTGTGGCATGAGTTACTTTGCTCGTACACACACACAGTGGTTCCTGTATTTCTGTTTTAGGCTTATCTTTTGCAGGCTCAACATAACCTTGTGGAGTTGTTCCCTAGTTGCTCCTAACTTTCTCTTCTGTTCACACACACACCTGGCAGCCCTCCCTTTTTCTCGCCATCTCTTTGGAAGTATATCTTAATGTGTAAGACAATAAACTTTGGAACTTCTCTCTAAAAGCTGACGCGTGTGTTTCATTGAGACTTCCCCGCATACGTAGCAAAGATCGAAAGGAAAGGCTGAGTCGGGGGTTTCCTGTCCAGAGGATACCCCAGAAAAAAATGTATATTCTCAAATGTGTATTCTCATAATAATTATTTAATGAAAAAAAATTCCTTTTTTTCAACAATTTATAATTTTTTTTGGTTAACAGTCATATTTTTGTCTAAACATAATTTTAAATGTCACCTCTTTGTTAACATATTCCACTTTTTAACATTGTTTAATGAGATTACGTATTTAAATATCAAAATTCACATGTTACAAATATGAAATTTAAATTTAAAAGTCCTATTGTTGTCAAAACATGATTTGACACTTTTTCGTTTTTCTTTAACTTACTGCACTTTTTGATGTTTTAATATTACATAGTGTTTCAAATTAAGAAAATTTATATTTTAACAATAATTTTTATATTTAAAAATGTTATTTTACTTTTTCATGACACTTTTTGTGTTTTGTTCACCATTCCTATTTTCATAATTATCATATTTTTATAAAAAATAATTATATTTTGTCATCACCTTTTTCATCTTTAAACATTTATTGAATTAAATATTGCATATGAATATGTACAATTATTTGTTCATAAATTTTTATGATTTAAAATTATTTAAATTTTTATGTCAAAACAATTTGTCATGTGACCTTTTTGTCTTTTTAACAGTTATTAATTAAAAATATGATATTTAACAAATATCAAATTTTTATGAGAAACATAATTGTCTAGTCAAAACATGATTTGTAATGTCACTTTTTTTTTTTCAATCACTTATTGCATTTTTAAAAGGTTTTTCATTAAATTATGCCACTGAATTTGAACAATCATATTTTTCAAAATAAATATTTGCTAATCAAAAAAATGCATAATTTTGTCAAAACTATTTTTTATCGTGTACTTTTGATTCAAATATAATATTTCATACTTCAATAACTATAATAAAAAAAGTAATTTTTTTGTCAAAACATGATTTGTCATGTCACTATTTACTTTTTTCTTATGATTTGCACTTTTTAACTGTTTCATGAAAAAAAAAAAAAAAAAGCTTATTAAAAAGACAATGTATATATATATATTTTAATAATTTCCATATTTTTATGGAGAAAAAAAATGACATTTTTGTCTAAATATTATTTAGACAGCAGGAAAAGGAGCAGTGTAGGAGAGTGGAGGTTCGGGTTGGTACTTTAAATGTTGGTATGACGGGTAAAGGGAGAGAGGTATCTGATATGATGGAGCGGAGAAAGGTAGATATGTTGTGTGTTCAGGAGACCAAGTGGAAAGGGAGTAAGGCCTGGAACATTGAAGGTGGGTTTAAACTGTTCTATCATAGTGTGAATGGAAAGAGAAATGGTGTAGGGGTGATTCTGAAGGAAGAGTACAGTAAAAGTGTAGTGGAGGTGAAGAGAGTTTCTGATAGGGTGATGAACGTGCAGCTGGAAGTTGAAGGGATGATGATAAATGTCATCAGTGCCTATGCTCCACAAGTCGGCTGTGATATGGAGGAGAAGGACAGATTCTGGAGTGAATTAGATAAAGTGGTAGATGGTGTACCTAGGAAAGAACGATTGGTGATTGGGGCAGACTTTAATGGGCATGTAGGTGAAGGGAACGGAGGTGATGAGGAGGTGATGGGTAGGTATGGCTTTAAGGAGAGGAATGAAGAAGGGCAGATGGTGGTAGATTTTGCTAAAAGGATGGAAATGGAGAAGGAAGGAGGGTCATAGGTTGACCTATAAGAGTGGAGAAAGGTGGACTATGTTCTATGCAGGAGATGCAACCTGAAAGAGATTGGAGACTGCAAGGTGTTGGCGGGGGACAGTGTAGCTAGACAGCATCGGATGGTGGTCTGTAGGATGGTTTTGGAGGCGAAAAAAAAGAGGAGGAGAGTGAGGACTGAAAGAAGAAGGAGGAAGAGTGTAGTGTGAGGTTCATGGAAGAGGTCAGACAGGTGCTTGGTGGTGGTGACGAGGTGTTGGATGATTGGGTAACTACTGCAGGAGTGATAAGGGAGGCAGCTAGAAAAGTACTTGGTGTGACATCTGGAAATAGAAAGGAAGACTAAGAGATGTGGTTGTGGAATGCTGAAGTGCAGGAGAGCATAAGGAGAAAGAGGTTGGCAAAACGGAAGTGGGATCGACAGAGTGATGAGAAAAGTAGGCAGGAGTACAAGGAGATGCGGAAGCAGGTAAAAAGGGATGTGGCGAAAGCCAAGTAAAAGGCATATGAGGAGCTGTATGAGAGGTTGGACACTAAGAGAGGAGAAAATTATTTGATGATAAAGGGTGGAGATGGAAATGTGTTGACTAGTGAGGAGAGTGTGTTGAGAAGGTGGAGGGAGTATTTTAAACAGCTGATGAATGAGGAAAATCAGAGAGCGAGACGGTTGGATGATGTGGAGATGGTAAAGCAAGATGTGGATAGGATTAGTAAGGTGGAAGTGAGAGCAGCGATTAAGAGTGAAAAATCGGTTAGGCCAGATGACATCCCAGTAGAAGCGTGGAGATGTTTAGGTGAGATGGCAGTGGAGTTTTTAACCAGATTGTTTAACAAGATTCTGTAAGGTGAGAAGATGCCTGAGGAATGGAGAAGGAGTGTGCTGGTAACAATCTTTAAGCATAAGACAGATGTGCAGACCTGCAGTAACTACAGGGGAATTAAGTTGATCAGTCACACCATGAAGTTATGGGAAAGAGTAGTGGAAGCCAGGCTGAGAGAAGAGGTGACCATCTGTGAGCAACAGTATGGTTTCATGCCGAGGAAGAGCACCACAGATGCCTTATTTGCTTTGAGAATGTTGATGGAGAAGTATAGAGAAGGACAGAAGGAATTGCATTGTGTATTTGGAGACAGGGAACGACAGAGTGCCAAGAGAGGAGTTGTGGTATTGTATGGGGAAGTCAAGTGTGTCAGAGAAGTATGTGAGGGTGGTGCAGGATATGTATGAGTACAGTGTGACAGCAGTGAAGTGTGCAGTAGGAAAGACAGATTGGTTCAGGGTGAAGGTTGGATTGCATCAAGGATCGGGCCTGAGCCCTTTCCTGTTTTTAGTGGTGATGGACAGATTGACAGACGAGGTCAGACAGGAGTCTCCCTGGACTATGATGTTTGCAGATGATATTGTGATTTGTGGTGAGAGTAGTGAGCAGGTTGAGAGGAGCCTGGAGAGGTGGAGATATGCGCTGAAGAGAAGCAGAATGAAACTCAGTAGGAGTAAGACAGATTACATGTGTGTGAATGAAAACGAGGGCAGTGGAGTGGTGCGGTTTCATGGAGAAGAGGTGGAGAATGTGGAGGAGTTCAGGTACTTGGGGTCAACAGTGCAAAGTAATAGAGAGTTTGTTAGAGAAGTGAAGAAAAGAGTGCAGGCAGGGTGGAGTGGGTGGAGAAGAGTGACAGGAGTGATATGTTATAGTAGGGTATCAGTGAACCCTAATAAGAGCAGCCGAAAGAAGAAGATATATTAATTAAAAAGTCATATTTATGTCAAAACGTAATTTTCATATCACTTTTTTGTTTTTCTTTCATTATCTTTTTTTTTTTTTTTATTCATATATTTTTTCAAAAACACACATTTTTTTTGGTAAACCACTGCACCTTTTGACAGAATTTCATGAAATTATGTTTCTGAATATAAAATTCCATATTTTTATAAAACCTTTAATATCTTTAGAAAAAAGTCTTATTTTTGTTAAAACGATTTTCAATGTCACAATTTCCATTTTTTCAATTATTTGTTGCACATTTTTAACGTTTTTTAATAAAATTATGTAAAAAAAAAAAAAAAAAAATCTAATTTCATATTTTAATGATAACTATAATTTAATAAAGATAATGTTTTTGGCAAAACGTGAATTGTCATGTTCTGTATTTGCACTTTTTTATTAACTTTTACTGATGATTATGAAAATGAATATTGTCATAACTAATTTTTATGAAAAACTGCTTTCTCTTCGTCCTAGCCGGCTGAGACTTGCGGAATCTAATTTTCAGATCCTGAGAAGTTCAATTTTGACAGCACTTTCAAGGCCCTTCCAAAGATAATGTGTTGATTAATTTTTAATAAATAAATAAATTAATAAAAAATATTTTTAATAAATAAAAAATATGCATTGCTTGGAAAAAGCGCGTTCTCTTCGCTTTGCGGAATCGCATTTTTAAATTCTGAGAAGATAAGTTTTGACAGCACATACACGGCTCTGCTAAATCTAATGTGTTGATTAGTTTTGAATGAATAATGACTTTCTACACCATTTTCGGACACATTTTACAGTTTGAAACAGTTTTACGAAATTATGATGAATATGAAAATCGATATTTTCATAATAACCATTATATTTTTTATTTATTGTCCTATTTTTGTCAAACATGCTTTGTTGGAATATCATAAAAACATTTTTTTTTTAAAGTATCATGGTCACGTGCATGTTGTAGGTGCAAATATGCATTGCTTCGAAAAACCGCTTTCTCTTCGTCCTAGCCGGCTGAGACTTGCGGAATCGCATATTCAGCTCCTGAGAAGTTGAGTTTTGACAGCACATTCACGGCTCTGCTAAACATGAGGTGTCGATTAGTGTTTAATGAATTATGACTTTCTACACCGTTTTCGTACACATTTTACAGTTTGTAACCGTTTTAATGTAATTATTATTATAATCATGAAAATGATTATAATAACCCTAACCCTAACCCTAACCCACATTTTACAGTATGTAACAGTTTTTCATGAAATTATGGTTAAGAAAATTAAAAATAATATTTTCATAATAATCATATTTTTATTTATAATTTATATTTATTGTTGTCCAAATATGATTTGCTGTCACTTTTTGTTTTTCGTTAACTTGCTGCACTTTTTGACGTTTCATTATTAAATAGTCTTTAAAATTATGAAAATTGACAATAAAATTCGTATTTTTTTTTTAAAAAGGAAAAAATTCAAAAAATAATTTTTCACAAATTGCAAATTTTTTATAGGTTTTCTTGCAAATTTTTTTCTGAAAATAAAAATTCATATTTTCTTTATCATCATATTTAAAAAAAAAAAAAAAAGAATTATAAATGTAATGGTGATGGACAGGTTGACGGACGATGTCAGACAAGAGTCTCCCGGGACTATGATGTTTGCGGATGATATGGTGATTTGTGGTGAAAGTAGGGATCAGGTTGAGAAGAGCCTGGAGAGGTGGAAACAGGAAAAGGGCTCAGGGCCGATCCTTGATGCAGTCCATCAACCCTTATACATGTTCCTCCCTCACATACTTCTCTGACACACCTGACATCCTCATACAATACCACAACTCCTCTCTTGGCACTCTGTCGTACGCTTTCTCTATCCCTCTTTACCTGCTGCCGAATCTCCTTGTACTCCTGCCTACTTTTCTCATCACTCTGTCTATCCCACTTCTGTTTTGCCAACCTCTTTCTCCTTATGCTCTCCTGCACTTCCTCATTCCACCACCATGTCTCCTTGTCTTGCTTTCTATTTCCAGATGTCACACCAAGTACTTTTCTAGCTGCCTCCCTCATCACTCCTGCAGTAGTTGCCCAATCATCCAATACCTCTTCAACACCACCGAGCCTATGTCTGACCTCTTCCCTGAACCTCACACTACACTCATCCTCTTTAAGTTTCCACCATCTTATTCTTCTTTCAGTCCTCACTCTCCTCCTCTTCTTCTTCGCCTCCAAAACCATCCTACAGACCACCATCCAATGCTGTCTAGCTACACTGTCCCCTGCCAACACCTTACAGTCTCCAATCTCATTCAGGTTGCATCTCCTGCATAGCACATAGTCCACCTGTGTGCACCTTCGTCCACTCTTATATGTCACCCTATGATCCTCCTTCTTCTTAAAATAAGTGCCACTTCCACCTTCACGATCATCACCCTATCAGAAACTCTCTTCACCTCCACTACACTCTTTCTGTACTCTTCCTTCAGAATCACCCAAACACTATTTCTCTTTCCATCCACACCATGATAAAACAGTTTAAATCCACCTCCAATGTTCCTGGCCTTACTCCCTTTTCACTTGGTCTCCTGAACACACAGCATATCTACCTTTCTCCTCTCCATCATATCAGATACCTCTCTCCCTTTACCCGTCATAGTACCAACATTTAAAGTACCAACCCGAACCTCCACTCTCCTCCACTGCTCCTTTCCCTGCCGTCTCTGTAGACGTCTTCCTCCTCTCCTTCTCCTCCTTCGGCCAACAGTAGCCCAATTTCCACCGGTACCCTGTCGGCTAACGATACCTGTGGCAGTCGTTGTTAACCCGGGCCTCGACTGATCCAGTATGAAATTCTCATTTGTGATCCGCATATTTGATTTGGCACGTTTTTACGCTGGATGCCCTTCCTAACGCAACCCTCCCCATTTACCTGGGCTTGGGACTAAGAGTGCACTGGCTTGTGCATCCATAATGGCTGGGTTATATTATATAATGTAATGATATAATATTATAAAAAGTCATTTTTATGTCAAAAAGTAATTTTCATGTGACTTGTTTTTCTATCATCATATTTTTTATTCAAAATGTTTGATTTTAGCAAAAGCACGTCACAATTTCTTTTTGAAATCTGACTGACATCTACTGCACTTTTTGACGGTTTTTCGTGAAGTTATGTTTCTGAATATAAAAATTTTATATTTTTAAAATAACTAATAATTTTATGAAAAAAGTCATTTTTGTTAAAACATGATTTGTAATGGCACCATTTCCGTTTTTTCAATTATTTTTTGCACTTTTTAAAATTAAAGATTTTAATTTTTTGTCAAAACATGATTTGTCATCATTTAAATATAGTTCTGGATATAAAAAATACACAGTTTGCACTTTTTAAAGAGTTTTAATAAAATTATGTTTATGAATATGAAAATTCATATTTAAAAAATTACTATCAGATTTTCATGAAAAAGTCTTATTGCTGTCAAAACATTGGTCATGTCAGTTTTTAGTTTATTTTGCCACTTTTTTTTATGTTTCCATAAAATTATCCGTCTGAACTTAAAAGTATTACATATTAATTAAAAAAAAGTAAAATTTTTGTTAAAACAATTTTCATAATTACATTTTCAAAGTAATCTTTTTTTTTTTTTTTAAAACAATATTGTTTTCAAAACATGATGTCACTTATTTGTTTGTCTTTAACTTACTGCACTTTATGATGGTGTTGCATGAAATTATGTTTCTGAATTTAAAATTTAATATTTTTATAATAACATTTTTATCAAAAAAAAAAGTATTTTTATTATAACATGATTTTAAATGTCACCACTTCCAAAAGTACATGAAAAAAATGAATACAGTGGGGCAAAAATGTATTTAGTCAGCCACCAATTGTGCAAGTTCTTCCACTTAAAAAGATGAGAGAGGCCTGTAATTTTCATCAAAGGTACACTTCAACTATGAGAGACAAAATGAGAAAAAAAAATACAGAAAATCACATTGTTAAATAATTAAATTATTTATTTGCATATTATGGTGGAAAATAAGTATTTGGGTACCTACAAAAAAAAAGCAAGATTTCTGGCTCTCACAGACCTGTAACTTCTTCTTTAAGAGGCTCCTCTGTCCTCCACTTGTTACCTGTATTAATGGCACCGGTTTGAACTTGTTATCAGTATAAAAGACACCTGTCCACAACCTCAAACAGTCAGACTACAATCTTCACTATGACCAAGACCAAATAGCTGTCCAAGGGCACCAGAAACAAAATTGTAGACCTGCACCAGGCTGGGAAGACTGAATCTGCAATATTTAAGCAGCTTGGTGTGAAGAAATCAAATGTGGGAGCAATTATTAGAAACTGGAAGACATACAAGACCACTGATAATCTCCCTCGATCTGGGGCTCCACGCAAGATCTCACCCCATGGGGTCAAAAGGATCACAAGAACGGTGAGCAAAAATCCCAGAACCACATGAGGGGACCTAGTAATTGACCTGCAAAGACCTGGTACCAAAGTAACAAAGGCTATCATCAGTAACACACTACGCTGAAAGGGACTCAAATCCTGCAGTGCCAGACGTGTCCCCCTGCTTGGCAGTGCATGTCCGGACCAGTCTCAAGTTTGCTAGAGAGCATTTGGATGATCCAGAAGAGGATTGGGAGAATGTCATATGGAACACCATACCTACTGTGAAGCATGGGGTGGAAACATTATGCTTCGGGGCTGTTTTTCTGCCAAGGGATCAAGACGACTGATCCGTGTAAAGGAAAGAATGAATGGGGCCTTGTATCGTGAGATTTTAAGTAAAAACCTCCTTCCATCAGCAAAGACATTGAAGATGAAACGTGGCTGGGTATTTCAGCATGACAATGATTCCAAACACACCGCCCAGGCAACGGAGGCTTTGTAAGAAGCATTTCAAGGTCCTGGAGTGGCCTAGCCAGTCTCCAGATCTCAACCCCGTAAAAAATCTTTGGAGGGAGTTGAAAATCCGTGTTGCCCAGCGACAGCCCCAAAACACAACTGCTCTAGAGGAGATCTGCATGGAGAAATGGGCCAAACTAACAGCAACAGTGTGTCAAAACCTTGTGGAGACTTACAGAAAACGTTTGATCTCTGTCATTGCCAACAAAAGGTATATAACAAAGTATTGAGATGAACTTTTGTTATTGACCAGATACTTATCGTCCACCATAATTTGCAAATAAATTCTTTAAAAATCAGACAATGTAATTTTCTGGATTTTTCTTTCTCATTTTGTCTCTTATAGTTGAAGTGTACCTATGATGAAAATTACAGGCCTCTCTCATCTTTTTAAGTGGAAGAACTTGCACAATTGGTGGCTGACTAAATACTTTTTTGCCCCACTGTATTTTTCTAAACATCATTTGTCATGTCATCTGTTCGTTAAAATAGTCCACATTTGAACCATTTTTGATGAAATTATGTTTATGAATATGAAAATTAATATTTTACAAATATCATTTTTTAATGAAAAAGTCATATTGTTTTAAAAACAAATTGTCATCACTTTGTTTTTTCCTTTTTATTATTAAAGGCACATTTTGACGGTTTATTATGAAATAATGTTTTTTAACAATAACATTTTTAAGAAAAAAGGTTTGCTTTTTTTCAAAACGATTTTTCATGACAATGTTTCATGAAAATATGCTTATTTGTATTTGATTATATATATTTTCTTAATATATTATATTTGTTATTTAAAATGGCATATATTGGTCAAACATGATTTGTCATGTTAACTTGTCGTTCATGTGTTGCTTTCTTTCTTCTTCTTCTTTCGGCTGCTCCCATTAGGGGTCGCCACAGCGGATCATCTGTCTCCATACCACCCTGTCCTCTACATCTGCCTCTTTTCCACCAACTACCTGCATGTCTTCCCTCACCACATCCACGAACCTCCTCCTTGGCCTTCCTTTTTTCCTCCTACCTGGTGGCTCCATCCTCAGCATTCTTCTACCAATATAATTCATGTCCCTCCTCTGCACATGTCCAAACCATCTCAATCTCGCCTCCCTCACCTTGTCACCAAAACATCCTACATGCGCTGTCCCTCTAATGAACTCATTTCTAATCTTTTCCATCCTCGTCACTCCCAACGCAAACCTCAACATCTTCAGCTCTGCTACCTCCAGCTCCAGTCTTACTCCTACGGAGTTTCATTCCGCTTCTCTCCAGCGCATATCTCCACCTCTCCAGGCTTCTCTCAACCTGCTCCCTACTCTCACAACAAATCACAATATCATCCACAAACATCATAGTCCAGGGAGACTCCTGTCTGACCTTGTCCGTCAACCTGTCCATCACCACTGCAAACAGGAAAGGGCTCAGGGCCGATCCTTGATGCAGTCCAACCTTCACCCTGAACCAGTCTGTCATTCCTACTGCACACTTCACTGCCGTCACACTGTCCTCATACATGTCCTGCACCACCCTCACATACTTCTCTGACACACCTGACTTCCTCATACAATACCACAACTCCTCTCTTGGCACCCTGTTCTCTAAATCCACAAATACACAATGCAATTCCTTCTGTCCTTCTCTATACTTCTCCATCAACATTCTTAAAGCAAATAAGGCATCTGTGATGCTCTTACTCGGCATGAAACCATACTGTTGCTCACAGATGGTCACCTCTTCTCTCAGCCTGGCTTCCACTACTCTTTCCCATAACTTCATGGTGTGACTGATCAACTTAATTCCCCTGTAGTTACTGCAAGACTGCACATCTACTTTATGCTTAAAGATCGGTACCAGCACACTTTTTCTCCATTCTTCAGGCATCTTCTCACCTTCCAAAATCCTGTTAAACAATCTGGTCAAAAACTCCACTGCCATCTTTCCTAAACATCTCCACGCTTCTACCGGTATGTCCAGCTTTCCACTCTTCTCATCTCATCTTCTCCCGCTTATCCGGGGCTGGGTCCCGGGGCCAGTAGTCTAAGCAGAGATGCCCAGACTTCCCTCTCCCTAGACACTTCTTCCAGCTCTACCAAGGCGTGCCCAGGCCAGCCGGGAGACATAGTCTCTCCAGCGTGTCCTAGGTCTTCCCTGGGGTCTCCCCCAGTGGGACGTGCCCGGAACACCTTCCCGGAAAGGCATCCAGGAGGCATCCGGAACAATTCAATTCAATTCAATTCATTCATTTTTAATTGTATAGCGCTTTTAACAATGAACATTGTCTCAAAGCAGCTTTACACGATAATGCGGTGATTAAAAATGAATATGTTCTTTATAAGTAAGTTTGTCCCTGATGAGCAAGCCAGTGGCGACTGTGGCAAGGAAAAACTCCCCGAGATGGCATAAGGAAGAAACCTTGAGAGGAACCAGACTCAAGAGGGAACCCATCCTCATCTGGGTTACACCGAATGTCCATTTGTGGCAGGTATACAATGTTGCGGGGTACAGTGATGATGATCAAAAGCGAAATGTATTCCTGAGTCAGTGTAGAAGACTGTTGACATCAACTACAGTCCAATCCATCCTCAAAGCTCCCGTTCTTACTCCGGAATTTCATGGAACCACCCAAGGCATTGATGACAAACCTACCCCAGCTGCACAGAGTGGCCTCCAGTCAAAGAGAACACTATCCAGAGGCAGGCCTGGATGAAGAGGGAAGATCCACGGAGGGGAGAGGGGCAGGAAGTGTGGTCACTGGAGCCTCAGGAGCATGTTTAACTCGACCGAGAGAGAGAGAGAGAGAGAGAGAGAGAGAGAGAGAGAGAGAGAGAGAGAAGAGGGTGACAGGAAGAGAAGGATATGGATTATTAAGTGTACCTATTGTTGCATGAGAGTTAAAGTCACTGTGCAGTTTGGACTCCGGCAAGACTCGCTATGGCAGCATAACTAAAAGAGAGAACCAGAAGGCAACACAGACATGAGGGATCTCTTGGATAAGAGACGACCCACCACACCACCATCAACAAACCTGAGTAAATGCGTAAATGTAAGGGGACGTACAAATTTGTACAGCGTACAAATATCCCAGTTCACCAAACACTCTATATAAATGTTCCCTCCAGATCTGAGCCTTTACCTGAGAAAAAATCTACTGATTAAAGGCTTGACTCAATAAATATGTTTTCAACCTCAACTTAAACACTGACACTGTGTCTGAGTCCCGAACACTGATAGAAAGGCTGTTCCATAACTGCGGGGCTTTATAAGAGAAAGATCTGCCCCCTGCTGTAATCTTCATTATTGGAGGAACCAACAGATAGCCAGCACTTTTTGATCTAAGTAGGCATGGAGGATCATACTGGTACAAAAGTTCACTCAGATACGGCGGTGCGAGACCGTTAAGTGCTTTATATGTCAGTAGTAGTATTTTATAATCAATGCGAGATTTGATTGGGAGCCAGTGTAGACTGATTAATACAGGGGTGATGTGGTCATATTTCCTAGATCTAGTGAGGACTCTTGCTGCTGCATTCTGAACTAACTGAAGCTTATTTATGCACCTACTCGCACACGCAGACAGTAAAGCGTTACAGTAGTCTAATCTAGAAGTAACAAAAGCATGAACTAGTTTTTCTGCATCCTGTAACGACATCATATTTCTAATTTTAGCAATATTTCTAAGGTGAAAGAAGGCGATCCTGGTAATATTATTCACGTGAGCCTCAAAGGAAAGACTCGGGTCAATAATCACACCAAGGTCTTTGACAGCCGTACACGCTGAAACAGAAACACCATCCAGAGATGCTAGGTAATCGGAAAGTTTGCTTCTAGCTGCATGTGGTCCTAGTAAAAGTACTTCCGTCTTATCTGAGTTTAGCAGAAGAAAGTTATCGAGCATCCACTGTCTAATGTCCTTTAAACATTTTTCAACATTGTTAAGCTGATCTCTCTCATCTGGCTTTGCTGAAATATACAGCTGTGTATCATCAGCATAGCAATGGAATCTAATACCATGTTTATGAATAATTTCTCCAAGAGGCAGCATATATAAAGAGAAAAGCAGCGGGCCTAAGACAGATTCTTGAGGAACACCCAACTTTACCTCAGAGAGTGTTGAGAACTCACCATTTACATCAACAAACTGATAGCGATCAGTCAAATAAGACCTGAGCCAAGAGAGAGCTGTTCCCTTTATTCCAACATTGTTCTCAAGTCTAGCATGTAGTATAGTGTGATCAATGGTGTCAAAAGCTGCACTAAGGTCGAGCAAAACAAGTAAGGAGGCAAAACCCTGATCAGAGGCCAATAACAGGTCATTTACCACCTTAACTGGCGCCGTCTCTGTGCTATGATGAGGCCGAAATCCTGACTGATACATTTCAAAAATGTTATTCATAAGTAGGTGTGAGCATAACTGCTGTGCTACAACCTTTTCTTAAATTTTGGCTATGAAGGGGAGATTTGATATTGGTCTGTAGTTGGACAGCTGACATGGGTCAAGGTCAGGTGGATAACTGCCAGTTTGAAGGGTTTTGGTACAAAACCAGTGCTAATGGAAGAGTTTATTATTTTTAAAACAGGTTCAATTACCTCTGGAATTATCTGTTTAAAGAAACTTGTAGGCAAGGGATCGAGAATGCAGGTTGATGATTTTGATGAGGAAATTAATGAAATTAAGTCATTCTCGTGAATAGGAGTAAAACTTTGTAATTGATTGTCTGTTATAATTACACTGCTGTCTACAGGGTTACTTGTAAAATAATTTGGATTTATACTAACCATCTGGATTTTTTGCCTGATGTTTTCAATTTTATTATTAAAAAAGTTCATGAAATCATTACTACCTATTGATGGTGTGCATGTGAGTGCAGTGCTTTTATTCCCTGTTAATTTTGCTACCATGCTGAATAGAAATCTAGGATTATGCTTGTTATTTTCTATGAGGGTGGAGAAAAATGTTGATCTAGCAGCACTAAGAGATTTCCTATAAATTAGGAGGCTCTCCTTCCATGCTATTTGAAATACTGTTAATTTTGTTTGACGCCATTTACGTTCTAATTTTCGAGTGGTCTGTTTTAAGGTGCGTGTATGATCATTATACCACTGTGGTAATTTTTTCTCCCTGATCATTTTGGTCTTAAGGGGAGCTACATCATCTAGGGTATAACGTAATGTTGATTCTAGGTGTTCAGTGGCTCAGTCGAGCTCTGCAGGGTCAGACGGAGATCTATCTAATATCGTAATTTCTGGAACAGATGCCCGAGCCACCTCAGCTGACCCCTCTCAATGTGGAGGAGCAGCGGCTCTACTCTGAGCTCTTCCCGAGTGACCGAGCTTCTCACCCTATCTCTAAGGGATCGCCCAGCCACCCTGCGGAGAAAGCTTATTTCGGCCGCCTGTATCCGGAATCTTGTCCTTTCGGTCATGACCCAGAGCTCATGACCATAGGTGAGAGAATGAACGTAGATTGACCGGTACATCGACCGCATTACTGCAGAAGCTGCACCGATCCGTCTGTCAAACTCCCGTTCCATCCTTTCCTCACTCGTAAAAAAAAACCACAAGATACTTAAACTCCTCCACTTGAGGCAGGAACTCTCCACCAACCTGAAGTGGGCAAGCCACCCTTTTCCGACTGAGGACCATGGCCTCGGATTTGGAGGTGCTGATTCTCATCCCAGCCGCTTCACACTCGGCTGCAAACCATCCCAGTGACTGCCAAAGGTCTTGGTTTGATGAAGCCAACACGACAACATCATCTGCAAAGAGCAGAGACGAAATCGCGTTGTCACCAAACTAGACACCCTCCGGCCCCTGGCTGCGCCTAGAATTCTGTCCATAAAAATTATGAACAGAACCGGTGACAAAGGGCAGCCCCGCCGGAGTCCAACATGCACCGGGAACAAGTCTGACTTACTGCCGGCAATGCGAACCAAGCTCCTGCTTCGGTCGTACAGGGACCGGACAGCCCTTAGTAAAGGACCCCAGACCCCATACTCCCGGAGCACCCTCCACAGGCCGCCGCGAGGGACACAGTTGAATGCCTTCTCCAAATCCACAAAACACATGTGGACTGGTTGGGCAAACTCCCATGAACCCTCCAGCACCCTGTAGAGGGTATAGAGCTGGTCCAGTGTTCCACAGCCTGGACGAAAACCACACTGTTCCTGCTGAATCCGAGGTTCTACTATCGGCCGTATTCTCCTCTCCAGTACCCTGGCGTAGACTTTCCCAGGGAGGCTGAGAAGTGTGATTCCCCTATAGTTGGAACACACCCTCCGGTCCCCCTTCTTAAAAAGAGAGACCACCACCGCGGTCTGCCATCCCAGAGGCACTGTCCCTGACCGCCACGCGATGCTGCAGAGGCATGTCAGCCAAGACAGCCCCACAACATCCAGAGACTTGAGGTACTCAGGGCGGATCTCATCCACCCCCGGTGCCTTGCCACCGAGGAGTTTCTTGACTACCTCGGTGACTTCAGCTTGGGTGATGGACGAGTCCACCTCTGAGCCCTCAGCCTCTGCTTCCTTAATGAAAGACGTGACGGTGGGATTGAGGAGATCCTCGAAGTATTCCTTCCACCGTCCAACGACCTCCCCAGGTGAGGTCAACAGCTCCCCACCTCTACTGTAAACAGCATTGGTAGGGCACCGCTTCCCTCTCCTGAGGCGCCGGACGGTTTGCCAGAATCTCTTCGAGGCCAGCCAATAGTCCTTCTCCATGGCCTCACCGAACTTCTCCCAGGCCCGAGTTTTTGCCTCCACAACCACCCGGGCTGCAGTTCGCTTGGCCTGCCAGTACCCGTCGGCTGCCTCAGGAGTCCCACAGGCCAACCAGGCCTGATAGGACTCCTTCTTCAGCTTGACGGCATCCCTTACTTCCGGTGTCCACCACCGGGTTCGGGGATTGCTGCCTCGACAGGCACCGGAGACCTTACAGCCACAGCTTTGAGCGGCCGCTTCGACAATGGAGGTGAAGAACATGGTCCACTCGGACTCAATATCTCCAGCCTCCCTCGGGATCCAGTCGAAGCTCCGCCGGAGGTGGGAGTTGAAGATATCTCTGACAGGAGACTCGGCCAAACGTTCCCAGCAGACCCTTACAGTACGCTTGGGTCTGCCAAGTCTGTCCAGCTTCCTCACCCGCCATTGGATCCAACTCACCACCAAGTGGTGATCAGTTGACAGCTCCACCCCTCTCTTTACCCGAGTGTCCAAGAAAAACGGCCGCAGGTCAGATGAAACGACCACAAAGTCGATCATCGAATTACGGCCTACGGTGTCCTGGTGCCACGTGTACTGATGGATACCCTTATGCTTAAACATGGTGTTCGTTATGGACAAACTGTAACTAGCACAGAAGTCCAATAACTGAACACCGCTCGGGTTCAGATCAGGGGGGCCGGTCCTCCCAATCACCCCCCTCCAGGTGTCACTGTCGCTGCTTACGTGGGCATTGAAGTCTCCCAGTAGAATGACGGAGTCCCCAGTCTGAGCACTTTCCAGCACCCCTCCCAGAGACCCCAAGAAGGCCGGGTACTCTACACTGCCGTTTGGCCCGTAGGCACACACGACAGTGAGAGACCTATCCCCGACCCGTAGGCGCAGGGAAATGACCCTCTCATTCACCGGGGTAAACTTCAACACATGGCGGCTGAGCTGGGGGGCTATAAGCAAATCCTCTTCGAACCGGCCCCTTACGGTCCCTCCTGCAGGTGGTGAGCCCACGGGAAGGCGGCCCCACGTCGCTCCTTCGGGCTGAGCCCGGCCGGACCCCGTGGGGGAAGGCCCGGCCACCAGGCACTCGCATACGAGCCCGAACCCCGGGCCTGGCTCCAGGGTGAGGCCCTGGCTGCGCCTTACCAGGCGACGTCACGGTCCTTGATCTTCATCCTCCTAATTGCTTCTCTCACTTCCTCCTTACTAATCCTATCCACTTCCTGCTTCACCAACTCCACATATTCCAACCTTCTCTTTCTCTGATTTTCCTTATTCATCAGCTGCTCAAAATACTCCCTCCACCTTCTCAACACACTCTCCTCACTAGTCAACACATTTCCCTCTCCATCCTTTACTGCTCTAACTTCCCTTTAACCCTCTGCCTGGCCAATTGGTACAAATCCGTGTCTCCTTCCTTAGTGTCCAACCTCTTATACAGCTCCTCATATGCCTTTTCCTTGGCTTTCACCACATCCCTCTTAACCTGCTGTCGCATCTCCTTGTACTCCTGCCTACTTTTCTCATCACTCTGTCTATGCCACTTCTGTTTTGCCAACCTCTTTCTCCTTATGCTCTCATGCACTTCCTCATTCCACCACCACGTCTCCTTGTATTGCTTTCTATTTTCAGATGTTACACCAAGTACTTTTCTAGCTGCCTCCCTCATCACTCCTGCAGTAGTTGCCCAATCATCCAACACCTCCTTAACACCACTGAGCCTCTGTCTGACCTCTTCCCTGAACCTCACACTATACTCTTCCTCCTTCAGTTTCCACCATCTTATTCTTCTTTCAGTCCTCACTCTCCTCCTCTTCTTCATCGCCTCCAAAACCATCCTACAGACCACCATCCGATGCTGTCTAGCTACACTGTCCCCTGCCAACACTTTACAGTCTCCAATCTCCTTTAGGTTGCATCTCCTGCATAGCACATAGTCCACCTGTGTGCACCTTCCTCCACTCTTATACGTCACCCTATGATCCTCCTTCATCTTAAAATAAGTGTTCACCACTGCCATTTCCATCCTTTTAGCAAAATCCACCATCATCTGCCCTTCCACATTCCTCTCCTTAAAACCATACCTACCCATCACCTATTCATCACCTCTGTTCCCTTCACCTACATGCCCATTAAAGTCTGCCCCAATCACCAATCGTTCTTTCCTAGGTACACCATCTACCACTTCATCTAATTCACTCCAGAATCTGTCCTTCTCCTCCATCTCACAGCCAACTTGTGGAGCAAAGGCACTGATGACATTTATCATCATCCCTTCAACTTCCACCTTCACGATCATCACCCTATCAGAAACTCTCTTCACCTCCACTACACTCTTACTGTACTCTTCCTTCAGAATCACCCCTACACCATTTCTCTTTCCATTCACACCATGATAAAACAGTTTAAATCCACCTCCAATGTTCCTGGCCTTACTCCCTTTCCACTTGGTCTCCTGAACACACAGCATATCTACCTTTCTCCTCTCCATCATATCAGCTACCTCACTCCCTTTACCCGTCATAGTACCAACATTTAAAGTACCAACCCGAACCTCCACTCTCCTGCACTGCTCCTTTCCCTGCCGTCTCTGTAGACGTCTTCTTCCTCTCCTTCTCCTCCTTCGGCCAACAGTAGCCCAATTTCCACCGGTACCCTGTCGGCTAGCGATACCTGTGGCGGTCGTTGTTAACCCGGGCCTCGACCGATCCGGTATGAAATTCTCATTTGTAATCCGCATATTTGATTTGGCACATGTTTTACGCTGGATGCCCTTCCTGATGCAACCCTCCTCATTTACCCGGGCTTGGGACCGGCACTAAGAGTGCACTGGCTTGTGCATCCATAATGGCTGGGTTCATGTATTGCTCTCTTCAACGGATTTTAATTAAATGATCCTCAGAAATATGCAAACTTGTATTTTAACAATGACTATCAATTTATTATGCAAAAAGGTCATGTAAATACACAATTTGTCATGTCATTTTGTATTCATGTATTTTAGTTTTTAATGGTTTTTAATTAAAATGTTCCTATGATTCTGAAAATGTATATTTTAACAATTAACATATAAAAAAAAAAAAACTTTTTTGTCATGTCACTATTATTTTTCTTCATTGTTTATCACTTTATTGTTTTTTTTTTTACCGTTTATCCTATGGGTAGAAATGAAACCAATCTGGGATGAATATCACTCTTTATCGAACTCAAAAAGAGAACTTAAGTCTCTGCCCAAAATCTAAGCCAAGCCAAAACCATCTTTATCGCCAAATGCTCCACCCCCACCCTATCAGGATGGCGGGTTAGTGTCTCCTTCGGTGCCAGGGATCGATCCTCCTCCCTGGCCCAAAACCCACACTGCGTCTGGTCAAAGTTGGCCCGTGGCCTCAAATTACATCCGCCCTCGATCGGGGACCTTAGAGACATAATCAGGGTTCTTCCATCCCCATCTAAATCTCTGCATTTCGTTGACATGCTAATGAGCTTTTCCCACAATAATCAGTTGACAGGCGCAGACTCTGCAATACTAGGAGACAGTTACGACGAGGAAACGCTCATTGCCGCGGGCCCAGTTTACACCCTAGGAATGATGATTGGATTAAAATGGAAATGGAGGTGGGGGAAGGGTAAAAACAAAAGTAAGAACAAAACCACCTTCTATTATTCTCACTGGGCTGAGCGAGATGCTCTCTCGGCGTTAAAAAAGGAGTTGACCAAATTCCTACTCCAGCGGCAGCAGGCCAATAGAGATCTCTCTCAAGTAACTAACTGTAAACAGGAGAAGGGTGAAACTACTTCCAAATTTTTGACCCGATTTAAGGAGACTTGGACTTTATTGGAAGGGATAACCCTCTGTTCCTCACGAATTTTTATGCTTAACTGTTGGTACAGAAAGTCCTGAAGTATCAGCTCACCGATCGTAGTAACATTACGATTAGACATTTAGGGGAGAGGGTGCGTACGATGGGAGGTGATGACATATTGGAGAATAAGCAAGTAGCCTGCCTCGCCGTGGCGGGAGGCGGGGGTTTTCGGGGAAGAGGCCGAGGCAGGGGAAGGGAGAATATGCCGAAACGCCACGGTGTATGTTACTACTGCGGTAAGAAGGGACATTGGGCTATAGAATGTAGGAAGATACAATGGGATGAGGGTAAGATCCCCACCGGCTCCCCTCCTCCACCGCCTCCTCTTACAGAACCGAGCCCATTTGCAGGAATGCAAATTAGCCCCTATGACGCATAGGGGTGCCCACAGAGCGTAACCCCTACCATGCTGCATTGTACCTATGAATCCCCTCAATTAAACGAAATGCCATTTCTCGAACTTTGCATCAATGGCACGGTGTACCCCTTTCTCTTTGATACAGGGGCGACAATGTCACTGGTAGGCAAACAATATGAGGGACCCATTTCTGGTCATTCCATTAGCTCTGTGGGTATTGAAGGGGTTGAAAAAGAAACACTATTTACTCCATCCATGCTTGTATAACCTGTCCTTCCGACACAAATATTTTTCTGCAACATCGTTTTGTTTTTATGCCTGATTGTCCTTTTAATCTCTTGGGCCTAGATCTCATGACTGTTTTCTCAACTGTTTTCTCTCTACCACACAGAAATTACCACTCTCTTCTTCACTGGAAGAATTGCCATCTCTCCTCTGGGCGGAGCATCAGGACAATGTGGGCTTGGTTCATTGTCCTTCTTATGAAGCTAAACTAAACTACTTTGCATCCTGATTTTTCAAAGAGTATCCTCTCTCTGAATCAAAGTTGCAGGGAATAGACAAAATCTTGACCTCTTTGTTACAACAGGGTGTGATCAAGCCGTGTGTGAGTTCCTACAACACACCCGTTAATCCGGTTCCTAAGCCGGACGGCACTTCACTCAAGACTTGAGAAAAATAAATGATGTTGTGGTTCCTGTTGCACCTGTTGTGCCCGATGTGGCCTCTATTATCGCTTTAATTCCATGCAATCATACACACTCTCTATGTGCGTTCCTGTCCAAAACACTTGACACCGTGGCTAAGGGTTTACCTGCGTGTCTTCGTGCGGTGGCTGCCTGTGCTGTGATGGTTTAAGACGCTGAAAAACTAGTGTTGTCTCATCCTATGATCTTTCATTCTCCACATCAGGTGAAACAGGTCCTTCAGAACTTATGCACACAACACATGACAGCTCAGAGAAGATCCGGCTATGAAACTATCCTTTGCTCGACCAGTAATCTGGAAATCAAGGACACCTCCTCTTTCGACACTTTAGGTCATGCCCTTGCTCGTTTGATTAATGCACAAGATGACACACTGCACGACACCACACATGATTGCTGCTCCGAGGTCATTCACTCTACTAGTATACGCCCTGATTTGTCTTCCACTCCTTTAGACAGGGGTGAGTCACTTTTTGTGGACGGCTCATGTTCGAAGCCGTATGATGGTAAATTTCTGTGTGGTTACTCTGTCTGTTCCTTACCTGATGTCACTGTTGACTCTTTGCCTTTGTCTTCTGCACAGGCAACTGAACTCTTCACCTTGACTCGTGCATGTGTCCTTTCAGAAGAAAAAGATGAGAAGATCTACACTGACTCCTGATACGCCTTTGGTATTGCGCACGATTTTGGCCGCATCTGGCCATACCTTCTCGTTTGTAATAGACCAACTCAGAAACTGATAGACCTCCTGATTGGGATCACAGTAGCCTGGACCTATTCCTTGGAGGAGAAACTATTTAGCCCTACCTGCATAAAACCTCAAATCTCAACAGAGTATGTTTTTCCCTTGTAATGGACCCGTTTCCCTCGGGGTCACCCCGACTGCTCACACGTGTATCTGTTCTTTGATACACCCGGGTAATGGCAAGGTATGTAGAACAGAGGATTGGTATTGGGTGTGTGGAAAGCAAGTATAAGTGTATCTAATGCCTAATTGGGGTGGGGTGTGTGCACTTACCCAAATCGGCTCGTCCTCATATATATTCAGACACCTCAACCAAACACAGAGCCGGCGAAAACGGTCCGCTGTCTCTGATCCTGCCTTTCCTCCCCCTGAACATCAGCTTAAATCTCGTTCTGCTAAGTTTTTGGACGCCTTTTTCCACATTATGGTATTACCCAGTTGTGGAATCAGATAGAAGTCACCCATTATCGCATGGCCACCTTCATTAATGAAACCCTCATCGCTCTTAATGGTATGCGTACTGAGCTCACTGCTTGCGCCTGACAATCCTACAGAATAGATTAGATTTAGATATCCTGCTGGCTGAAAAGGGAGGCATATGTGCATTGGTGGGGGATAGAGGTTGCACACACGTCCCTGAAAACGACGATGAACACGGAGTTATAGGTCAGGCAGCTGAGAAAATGCACGCCATGGCTCAGGCTCTTAAGGATGATGAAAAGGGTAATCAAGGTAGGGGATGAGGATGGTTGTATACTCTGTTTGGTCATTGGGCGGCGTACATTTCTTTGATAATTCCGACTGTCATTGTTTTCCTGTTACTATGCCTATTTGGACCATGTATTTTTCAATGTATCCAGCAATCATTCACCCGTATGCTTTCTGGTTATCAACCTGTCCCTCGTGTTTCTGAATATTATTCTATATGTCTGTTAGTTTGAGTTGTGATTTATCCATTCTTATTTATCATGGAGATATTCTTGATCACTAGTCCTAGATTAGGTTGACCCAGAACACTCAGTTCTTGTCTTTATCCTCTCTTTATACACTTACGCAGTGAGAAAACCCAAACTGTCCCCTTTTGGTATGGCTAATCCACGTTTTGTTGCTTCTGCTAAACGAATAACATGACCAGATGTAAAGTTATTATTGTTAACCGTTTTTATGTTCTCACAGTATGGTAATATGTATCTTGTTGCCATTAGTAGTTATAGTAATTCTGCTGTATGCTTCTGAAACAGATATGGGCAAACTATTTTTTATTAATCCGGCCCGCCAAACGTGACCAAATTCTATTAAAATAGGTACAGGTAAACATTGTTCATTTTACCTTTCCCCTGCAATGCCCACGTTTCCCCTAAAGATGTCGCACATAAGCTCCATTGATGTTGTTCGCGTGCAATACTTTCTTCTTCTCTTAAGAGAGCTAAATCTGATACTCTTTAAAAACTGCGACAGTTTCTGACAAACACTTCGGGTCTATCCTGAGAATTGCCACAACAAAATTTACTCTAGACTTTGATGAACTGGCAAAATAAGGAGTTCAACAACTTGTATATGTATATGTATGACCCGGCCCCTCTGTCAAATCTTAGAACCCATTGTGAGTCAAAAAGTTTGCCCATCCCTGTTCTAGAATAACCTTTTTGTATGTTTCTGTTGACCATGATGTATATTTCTTGTCTTAATGGAGTGTAGCTGTTTCTTGGAATGAATCCTCGCCGACACTGATATTTCTTTGTAAATAACGTTTTTATTTAACACAGAGATTCAGTATCTTCACGAGCCTCCTGGATCAGCTCGGAGCCGCCGTATCGACGTCGACTCCCGATTCATTGCTCCACCCATGTTTAAATATTGCCCGATCTCTGGGTCCGCCCCTTAATGTATATGACCTTATTTCTGCAATAATGCTTCAACACAAAGTCAACACAAAGTTTAGTCTGTCTTTGTCCAGACTAAATGTATCCCAGATGTATCAGAGCTCCCTTTCCCAGATCATTCATCTTAATTATCTAATACATGGGTCAGAGGTCATCTCCCAAAAGGACATGCATCCTGGATCATATTCTATACTTCAACTCATACTGATTTAAGGACGACAGTCTCATTTTCCCAGTCATGGTTCTTAACACTAGGCCTTTCATACTTGGCTTAACGAGAACCATCTGGTCTGCCTCCAGCAATACAGAACAAAGTCGAACACAGATACTACATATTAAAGATATTACATATTTAAGATACTATATATTTCCCCCCTTCGAGGGATCAATAAGCCCTAGATAAACAAAAGAATATAACATACATGTTCATCATTGTTTACAGAAATAGTAATAATACTTCCTGTCACATAACCTTAACAACATAATTAATTTATGGAGTGTGAGAGTGAAAAAACCTGTCAGACAGCCGTTTCTCCTTAAATATCCTTCAAACAATCAAGACAGGAAAACCGCTCTCACGGCCCCTCTGCCCCAGATGGCCACAAATTGTACTCCAGCCCAATCAAGATTTTAACAAGAAGTAATACATATGCATTTGTTATGCAACAGAAGAAACTTAAAAACTATTGTGACTTACTATGATTACTACTAGCATACAAACACAAACATTTTCTATCAATGTCACTGGATATACTGCAACACATAAATCCAATAATAAACATATATATGTGTGTATGGGGAAAATGTCTATCCGCGGCTGCGTTGATTTTTAGTATGGGGTCGCCGATGTGTAGAATCACAGCATTCCTCGTTCCGAGCCTTCCGATCTCCCCCAATATTGTTTCTTTGGAGAGAAGGAAAAAAAAAAAAAAAAAAACCAGTATCGTCTTCTCAGGCAACAAATGAATCATATCACATTTTATTCCCCCCTTTCATCCTAACGCAGTATAGGAGGAAACTACTAAAAAGTAAGCTATATTCAAAATATATGAAAAATTATAATACAAACAAACATCAAAATGGATACTTCTCCACCAGTTCACCTTCTAATTCCACTTCATCTACATCTGCTGTTCGCAGCAGTGGCATCTGAGTACCGTCCCCAGGCATCACAACTCCAACCCATCGCAATTTAATTGCCTTCGCAAAGGTCAACAACAGCGTACAGAAACAAATCATCACACACAACGATGAGATAACCGCCACAAACATTTGTACCAGGACTGCACCTACAGGTCCTACTTTGTCTTGCAGCCAAGAATTACAGACCATCCAGCTCCTTCTGATGGACCAAACGCGTATGTTTCGCAATGCCTCTATAACACTAGTCATATTATCAGAAGTATCGGGGATCAAGGTGTAACAGGCATCACCAGTTAAGTTCAAAGCCACACATAGGCCACCTTGCTTGGCCAATATATAATCCAAAGCCATGTCATGCTTTTGCAATGTCAATCTATGACTCCTTTGAGTATTTGACAAAAAATCAATCCCCTTTATTGTCTCATTGGCGAAACCCTGTAACGTATAAGTGATGTTATCAATATGATCAGCTAAAAATGTCACACCGTACCATGGGAACAGTCCTATACCCAACTTTTCTCCTAGACTTATCCTCCAATGATAGGACTCCAAATTATGGAACTGTGCCAATGCTCTTTTCATCCTATTTGTAGAAACAACATTCGACTGATTTCTATCAGGTCCTTCTCCCTGCCGTACAGCAAAAACCTCATATGGAAGTTTCAGCCTTGCCATGTAACAATATCCTATCCATCCATGAGGCAGAAATAAATATGCCTTATCACCACAAACCCATCAAATATCTCTAAAATTCCCTACTGTCACATTTCCAGGCAAGTCTCGATTCCTTACCATTAAAGTTTTATTATATTTCTGATGTGGCGCATGAAACTTCACTTCATACAACTTACTAATATTTTTATTATCATGTTGGCCCAAATTCATCAAATAGCTGTCACAATCAGATACTCCCATAAACATACCCGAACCAGTATACGTTTCATTTGAACAGAAACAACTAGCAGCTTTCACAGGTGTCACTTCCATTGACTCAGATACTGTTATTATATTTTCATGTTGATCTTGGAGTAGTAATTGTAATAGGTTGATCTTGAACCTCTTTAGTATCTGTGACACTCCCACTGGGTTCCAAATCTTTTATCACAAGTGTCACTTTACGCGTTACATAATCATCCACCCAATAATTAGGAATCGGTACAAATTTAAATGCTGGTTCTACATAAGTACACACATTCACCTTCATCTTCCCATGTAGCATTACGCAAGACTAGTGAACAATCTGTCTGCATCTTCACCAACTTCATGTCATTATACAAAAAATACTTTCTTTGATCTAATAACAACCTTCGGAGGAGAGGGCGTTGTAGCAATCTGCTGAGGAACTATAGCTCATTTTCCAATAACTATACGTCATTTCTGGCATCGTCAAAAACATACACAGCATCATTGACATCATCCACATCACGGACAATCTCCCCTTCTGGGTTTTGACTCTGGTTATTTTCATGCATCTCCTTTCCTGCGGCATGCTCATCCACACTTTCTTCCAACTTTCTTGAACCCTCACCATTTTGACTCTGGGAACAAGTTCTCCTCTTTCGGTGCTTTAACACAATGTGATAAATGATACCACGTTGGAGATCCTTTGACCTGGACCGCTGTTCCAGTACTTAGGACCACTTTAAATGGTCCTTCCCGACGTTCGTTGTACCACTTCCTTCTAAACACTTTCACAAACACCTTGTCTCCAGGTTGCACTGTGGTACTCTTTTGCTCATCAAGTTTCTGCTGCACCTCGTCTTTCCTCTGCCTGTCAAAAACATAATTGGATATCCTTTTATGTAAGCTGACCATGTATGTTACATAAGTTCGCATTTCGTCTTCCAAAAGTGCTAGACTTGGACCTTTCCCACTGGTACGCAAACAAGGAGTCGGCATCCGTCTTCCTGTTAGCAACTCATGAGGTTCCATATGCAAATCACACAGCTCGCTTGAGCGACACGCCATTAGTGCCAGTGGAAGCGCCGCTACCCAGTTTAAGCCCGTGTGCTGACAGATCTTAACAATGCAATTCTTTAAAACACCATTCATCCTTTCACAAATTCCTTGACTTTGTGGGTGGTATACTGCTCCAAGACGCTGTTTAATTCCCAACTGTTGTAAGATCAATTTAACTGTTTTATCCACAAATTCTTTTCCAATATCTGAGGATATCCGATCCGGAAGTCCCCACCTACTTATAACCTCTCTGCACAAAAACTTGGCAACAGACTGAGCATTCTTTTGCTTAGTCCGACAGGCCTCAGGCCAACGCGAAAATCTATCCACGACGACCAACATGTATCTTTTCCCTTCAACTGGTCTTATCATATCAACAAAATCCACAACTAATTCACGCATAGGACCCTTCGGAGTGGGAATGTGCCCAGGAGGAACTGACACACCCCTTGGAACATTATTTTTCAAGCAGATAATGCATCTACCTATGACATAGTGATCTGTTCAAGTAAACAGGGTGCCCAAAAACCATATTCCTTCATGATTTTCCTTCTAACTTCCCTCCTTGCCACATGAGCTAACCCAGGTGCCTCCTGAATCATCAGACCCAACAAGTCTGGAGGTGCTATTATCAGCCCCTCATGGTTTCTCCACAGACCAGTTGAATCCTGAGTGGCACCTCGATCTAGCCACAACTGTTTATCCATGGCGGGAGCAGCTTCCTGCATTAAAATCACATCTCTAATGGTAATTTTATCTTCCAAATCCACTCCATGAGTAACCAGAAACACTTTACCCAATTTGTCTGCTCCTGTGACAGCTTTAGCAGCTTCATCAGCCGCTTTATTCCCTTGAGTGACCTTTGACACATCCATCCTATGTGCTGCACACTTAGCTATTGCTATTTCTTTAGGTCTCATAATAGCATGTAACAGCTTCATTATTTGAGCATGATGTTGTATTGGAGAACCATCTGTCTTAAACCCTCGGTTCTTCCATACAGCTCCAAACAAGTGACACACGTTATGTGCATATGCAGAATCAGTGTATATTGTCACTCGCTTGCCTTCTGCTAGCAAACATGCTTCAGTTAGCCCCACAAGTTCCGCAAGCTGTGCAGATGCAGGCTGTGGTATAACTTCAGCCTTTTCTACCACAAATTCTGTTCCTTGTGCTCTTACCACTGCATAGCCAGCACTCAATTTATCTCCCACTCGATAGCAGGAACCATCAGTCCAATACTCCAAATCTGACTAACGCAACGGGAGGGCTTGCAGATCTGATCTAAGCCTTAAATATCTTTCTGCTTCTTGAACACAGTCATGTGGTTCGCCATCTTCTAGAGTTGGCAAAGTTTCAGCTGGGTTTACTGTAGTACATCTCACTAGAGTGACATCCTCCTGCTCTAGAAGTCTATAGTAATCTCTGAGTCTAGGCATGGTCAATGTGTATTTACCATAGTTCAAGAGATTTCTAAGACTATGATGGGTAAGAATTGTCACTGGATAACCCATCGTGACAGATGAAGCCTTATCGTACATCAAATAGACTCCTACCATTGCTCGATAACACAACGGTAGCCCAAGCTCTACTTCTGTATAGGCGGTGGAATAGTAAGAAATGGGTTGGGGGCTTGTCCCAAAACCTGTTGGCTGACGAAGAACTGCACACGCATATTTACCTCCGGTTGAAGTAGACACATACAACAAAAAATTATTTGTCAGGAAGTGCTAACGCTGGAGCCTCCTGCAATCTCCTGTTTGATCGTCTCAAATGACAAAAGGCCATCTTGCGTCCAGGTAAGATTACAATGAAGCTGAGCATTGCCAGTGTCTTTAATCATAGCTCTCAATGGCCCTGTTGCACTAGCATAATCTTCTACCCATGCTGAGGAATAACCAGCAATACCAAGAAATGTCATCAACTCTCTGACAGTCCTAGGCTTCGGGGCCTTACAAATAGCTTCTACCTGATTATCGGAAATACTTCTATGTCCCTGCGTTATTGTCTGACCCAAATAAACTACCTTTTCTTGACAATACTGTAGCTTCTTCTGAGAGGCCTTATGTCCCTTCTCAGCCAGTGTCTGTAGCAGTTTAATTGAGTCCTTATGACATGTTTCCTTATCTGGTGAGCAAATAATATCATCCACGTATTGAACAACAGTACTTTTTAGTACCTGATCTATCCCTGGCAAATCATCCTTCAATACTTCGTTGAAAATATGAGGACTATGCTTAAACCCTTGTGGCAAGCTTCTGTATTCATAACTCTGTCAATTGTACGTAAACCCAAACAATCCCTGACTTTCAGCACTGAGTGGGACACTAAAAAAAAAATGCACCACACAAATCTAAGACTGTAAAATGTGTTGCATCAGGTGGAATTTGAGCTAATAAAGTATGTGGATCCGGTACGTCTCCCGGATAATCAGCTGCTATGTCAATTACTGCTCTTAAATCATGTATCAGACGATAAGAATTATCAGGTTTCTGCAAAGGCAACAAAGGCGTATTACTCTGTGGATTCTGAGTTATTTTCAAAACATCAGCCTTTAAAAGTCCCTCAATTTGGGATCCAATCCCACTTATTGCCTCTTCTTTCAGTGGATATTGATTCTTCCACGGAGGTTTAACTCCTGGTCGAAGTTCCACTTTCACCGGTTGTGCTGACTTCACAAGTCCTATATCTGTGCTATGTTGAGACCACAGACTTTCTGGGACTTGCCTCAACATCTCCTCTCTAATGGAGTCTGAATCTATTTTGACATTACAAATTGACTCATGTGTCAGTCGCACAGTTTGTGGCTGTCCCAATCCTTGAGCAGAGATCATAATCTTAATAAATCGTTGATCTTCACTCTTCTATATAGCTAAATTCTCTGTCAACGGCACAAAAACGGCTTTCCCTGATTCTGCCATAATCTCTCCTACATGCTTCTGATCATACTCTTCAGCTACCAACAAAGTCACATGTGGAACACTGTTCTTAATATCAAATTCTTTCTCCAAATAATCATCCATATTTACCTTCATAGCTGCTCCTTGTGGTCCCAAAATGATACAACTCGAACTGAGTTGGACTTGGTTTGGCTGATTTCTCAACCATTCATCTGAACTTGTTTGAACAGCATTCTTAAAATACTTAAGCGTGCAATGTAACGGATACTCTGGAGGTTTCACATTGGGCATATTTGCCACAATAAACTTTTCCCACAACTTAGCCGGCTCCAAAAACTCAGTACAAAGACTTACAACCCAAAATACAGAGGAAGCTTCAGTTTCCTTAGTCACCACCAATTCGCAAACAGTGTCATTTGGCCCTTCCACCCGACAGCCGTCATGTATACATGTTATAATACAATTCAATCTGCACAAGGCATCTTCTCCCAAAAGCGCAATAGGTGTATGTTCTGACACCAATATAGGTATTTTAGTTTTCAGATTTTTATAGCAGAGCTCAATTGGTTCCGTGAGAGGAATCAGCTGTTTTATTCCCTCAAACCCGATTGTCCGAATCAATTGACCAGACATGGGGAGATGTATAGCATCTTCAGGCCGAATACAGGTGAAAGCAGCTCCGCTATCTGCCATTACTTCCAATGGCTTATTATTTACTTTCACCACTATTGTTGGATCTATCAGCTGATACTACCAGCTGACATCCCCCGCTCGGATCCTCTGGGCACCCCTAAAATCCTGGTTCTGGGCCCCTAAAAGGGTTCACCAGTCTTCCAGGTGGCCTAGACTGGCCCCTGAAATTTCCTCTGGAGTTTTCTCCTTGTCTATTGCACTCACGGGCAAAATGACCAATCTGTCCACAATTGTAACATACTGAAATCGACCTGGAGCTAGCTGTGGATAAGAAATCACTGGAACTGCTGATGGTGGCTGCAGCAATTGAAACTGAACCTGATGAGGCTGAGATTGTGCCTGATCCACCAGGGGCGGAGCCTGTACAATCACAGCCTTATTTTTCTCTTTCTTTTTGCTATCCGCCAGCTGTATTTGATTGAGCTTCCTAAGGATTTCTAGATCCTGCTGTTTCTGATCATATTCTTTCTTCTGATATACAGTGAGGAAAATAAGTATTTGAACACCCTGCTATTTTGCAAGTTCTCCCACTTAGAAATCATGGAGGGGTCTGAATTTGTCATCGTAGGGGCATGTCCACTGTGAGAGACATAATCTAAAAAAAAAAAAAATCCAGAAATCACAATGTATGATTTTGTAACTATTTATTTGTACGATGCAGCTGCAAATAAGTATTTGAACACCTGAGAAAGTCAATGTTAATATTTGGTACAGTAGCCTTTGTTTGCAATTACAAAGGTCAAACATTTCCTGTAGTTTTTCACCAGGTTTGCACACACTGCAGGAGGGATTTTGGCCCACTCCTCCACACAGATCTTCTCTAGATCAGTCAGGTTTCTGGCCTGTCGCTGAGAAACACGGAGTTTGAGCTCCCTCCAAAGATTCTATATTGGGTTTAGGTCTGGAGACTGGCTAGGCCATGCCAGAACCTTGATATGCTTCTTATAGAGCCACTCCTTGGTTATCCTGGCTGTGTGCTTCGGGTCATTGTTATGTTGGAAGACCCAGCCTCGACCCATCTTCAATGCTCTAACTGAGGGAAGGAGTTTGTTTCCCAAAATCTCACAATACATGGCCCCGGTCATCCTCTCCTTAATACAGTGCAGTCACCTTGTCCCATGTGCAGAAAAACACCCCCAAAGCATGATGCTACCACCCCCATGCTTCACAGTAGGGATGGTGTTCTTGGGATGGTACTCATCATTCTTCTTCCTCCAAACATGTTTAGTGGAATTATGACCCAAAAGTTATATTTTGGTCTCTTCTGACCACATGACTTTGTCCCATGACTGCTCTGGATCATCCAAATGGTCATTGGCAAACTTAAGACGTGCCTGGACATGTGCTAGTTTAAGCAGGGGAACATTCCGTGCCATGCATGATTTCAAACCATGACGTCTTAGTGTATTACCAACAGTAACCTTCGAAACGGTGGTCCCAGCTCTTTTCAGGTCATTGACCAGCTCCTCCTGTGTAGTTCTGGGCTGATTTCTCACCTTCCTTAGGATCATTGAGACCCCACGAGGTGAGATCTTGCATGGAGACCCAGTCCGAGGGAGATTGACAGTCATGTTTAGCTTCTTCCATTATCTAATGATTGCTTCAACAGTGGACCTTTTTTCACCAAGCTGCTTGGCAATTTCCCCGTAGCCCTTTCCAGACTTGTGGAGGTGTACAATTTTGTCTCTAGTGTCTTTGGACTGCTCTTTGGTCTTGGCCATGTTAGTAGTTGGATTCTTACTGATTGTATGTGGTGGACAGGTGTCTTTATGCAGCTAACGACCTCAAACAGGTGCATCTAATTTAGGATAATAAATGTAGTGGAGGTGGACATTTTAAAGGCAGACTAACAGGTCTTTGAGGGTCAGAATTCTAGCTGATAGACAGGTGTTCAAATACTTATTTGCAGCTGTATCATACAAATAAATAGTTTAAAAATCATATATTGTGATTTCTGGATTTTTTTTTTTTAGATTATGTCTCTCACAGTGGACATGCACCTACAATGACAATTTCAGACACCTTTATGATTTCTAAGTGGGAGAACTTGCAAAATAGCAGGGTGTTCAAATACTTATTTTCCTCACTGTAATTCCACCTGATGAGCTATGTTATCTATGTACGTAGCCTTTGCAGCATTTGTAAGACCGACCACTTCGGCTAACTTACTCCTTACAGATTGAGGCAGTCCCTTCTCTATCTTAGCTCTCAACATTGACTGTTCCATCTGGTTCAAATCCGGATCATTTCCTGTGATGCTTCTCCACACCTGATGAGCTCTTGACACATAGGCCCTTGGATTCTCCTCCTGACCTAGTGGCTCAATAAAAATATCATCAGGGGGTACATTTTTTGGAAATATGTCTTTCAAAGCTTTCCACACTCGACCTCTGTTTGCAGAAAACAATTCTGAATCATTAACAGCGGTACCCACATAACGATTAAGTCATGCTCTCTGCAGGACTTCCTCCATACCTTGAACCCCAAGAAGACTGGCCAATAATCTCTTAATGTCTCCTATAGCTATTTGTGTCCCCACCATAATCTCTTCCAACTTTGAAATCCAAGGATATGCCCCACTCTGAAGAGTAGGCAACTTTTCAAGTATGTCAGACATATCTGTATTCTGCCAAGGCTTATACTCCAGATTCCGTCCTCGAATTAACACTGGACACATTTTATCACAATCCTTCCCTTTAGAGCGTAAAGAATATCGCTTCTCTATTTTCTGAGATCCTTTCTCCTGTAACCCTTCCTTTTTTGAATATGACACTATGACAACTTTCTGTATTCTTGTACGCATAAATTGATACCAACTACCAAATTTAAAGATTACTTAAATCTAACTTCAACAAACCCACAAAAATTGCAAAACGTGCATCAACAACCGTTGAACGAGTACAAATCAAATGATTAACTAGTTAAAACACCATGACTGGTCAGTCCGTTGCCAAGTATCCTTTAAACTGCATAACACAAAGGTCACACACAAAATGTAATTCACTGCGTTACTTCTCAAGCTGAGAGATCAAACGGCACAGTAAAAATTCATATGTGGATATGCGCACATGTTCAAATACACATCCAAGCATTAAAATTTTTTATTTTATTTATTTATTTTTAATAAAACAGCACTGGCCTTAAATCAACCAGAAGCCATGTGCTGACCATGTTGCTCCGTCAGCGTGCTTCAATCCGTGTGACGTTCTGAGCAACTGTCTCAGCAACGCGCGCACACACCAAAGATTCAACAAGAGAGGCAGACAGGACCTTAGATCCTTTTTTAGTTCTCTACAGATAACACCACATACTTCACACACACAACGTCCATCAGCATTCAGAGTTTTATGCTCTACAGATTGCTTATCTCCTCTTTAACCTCTAAACATCATGTTGCATGAACTTCCATTTGCTTTACTTTTAATAATCACCCCAACTCTTTTATCAATCAGTATTACTCACAAAAAATACCTATACATATACAATAATCACTTATTATAATAGTTGCTCATACACGCACACACTCACCACCCTCATTAACTTCTCTACTTGAATATGTCCTTTTTGGGAATTATATTATTCATTCAGAACAGGAGAGTGTTTGTCTCACTGTGGGGATATCTTTATTCATTCAGTATTAAGGGTGCTTTGACTTCAGTGTTAGGTCCTCTTGCGAGGTTTATAAGGTTATTTGGCCATACATAATATATTTTCCCAAAAGGCTTTGTTTTTTATCTTTCTCTTTTGTCATTAACAGAACAAAAAGTCTTCCTGAGGCAAGCTCATAGATTTTAAAGGATTCAGTCCTCTTATGTAATAATGAGGCTCATTGTTTTATTAAAATATTTTCCCTTGTAATTACTAAAAATTAACCCTTAGCCTTCATATGTATTTATTCATATATATATATATATATATATATATATATATGTATATAAAAATACCCACACATACTGCAGTCAGTCACATGCACAAACTTTGAGAGAGAGAGAGAGAGAGAGAGAGAGAGAGAGAGGGGAGAAAGAGAGAGGAGGGGGTCCCGCCCACAGCTGAGCGCACACGCGCAAACACAGACACACACACACTTAGTTCCGCGCGCACAGAGGGAGAGACTCCCCCTTTTTTTTTTTCTTCAAAACGCATACCTTTTCCTCAAACACACACACACACACAAATCACTCTTAAATTAAAAAACTTGCAGTAAAAACATACACATTTAAATTCCACATACACTATAGTCGACTCAGTCATACAAACTTATAGCATGCTATTTTGCCGCACCTTTTTCCTATTTATTTTTTGTTCATTATTTTCCTTCCTTTATTAAATTTATGCTACCTCTTTGATATGCAGAAATTCAAATGAGAGGCTGCTTCATTACATTAGCTCGTCAACTAATGTCCGAGTGGGAACTTCAATTGAATTTTAATTCTGCATCATCCAGTTTGTTAAAACTGACCTGAAATCCACCTAGTGAATGCCCAGGTTTTGCGGCCTGACTTAAATGTCACCTCCCTCAGGGTTTTTATCCAAATCTTGCGGCTCCTTTTCTTTAAACCTTATTCTTCCTTTAAATTTACCATATTTCTTCTGTTTTTCAAAAGTATTCACCTTTATACTTTTTCTCTTCAGCTTCAACTCTTATTTTCTTTACTTCTCTCTTTATTCTTGTTCCTTTTATCTCTTAAACTTTTTACTTCACTTCTTTTCTATTGTAATTCAACGTTTAATTTTCCTTAAAGCAGTATTACAATCAAATCCCCCCTTTTGCGCTGCCCAGCAGTGCAAAAAAAATTTATAACGAAGAAACTCCCAGAAACAGCCACAACACACGCACAAAACCCACACACAGGCCCTTTATACGGTGCGACCCAGCCACAGAAAAACAGAACCACCGCAGGGGGCGAAAGCTCACCGTTTCAGCCGGGCGGACAGATTCGGGAGCAGACGATGGAGCAGATCTGCGAAGCTGAAGGCCACAACACGCCCAGGATTCGTGACGCCAGGAAACGATGTATATTTCTTGTCTTGATGGAGTGTAGCTGTTTCTTGGAATGAATCCTAGCCGACACTGATATTTCTTTGTAAATAAAGTTTTTATTTAACACAGAAATTCAGCATCTTCACGAGCCTCCTGGATCAGCTCGGAGCCGCCGTATCGACGTTGACTCCCGATTCATTGCTCCACCCATGTTTAAATATTGCCCGATTTCTGGGTCCGCCCCTTAATGTATATTACCTCATTTCTGCAATAATGCTTCAACACAAAGCAAAGTCTGTCTTTGTCCAGACTAAATGTATCCCAGATGTATCGGAGCTCCCTTTCCCAGATCATTCATCTTAATTATCTAATGAACGGGTCAGAGGTCATCTCCCAAAAGGACATGCATTCTGGATCATATTCTATACTTCGACTCATACTGATTTAAGGACGACAGTCTCATTTTCCCAGTCATGGTTCTTAACACTAGGCCTTTCATACTTGGCTTAACGAGAACCATCTGGTCTGCCTCCAGCAACACAGGACAAAGTCGAACACAGATACTACATATTAAAGATATTACATATTTAAGATACTATAACCATACCCTGAACTATCCTTTTTGTGGCATGAGTTACTTTGCTTGTACACACACAGTGGTTCCTGTATTTCTGTTTTAGGCTTATCTTTTGCAGGCTCAACATAACCTTGCCGAGTTGTCTCTCCTAACTTTCTCTTCTGTTCACACACACACACCTTTAAGCCCTCCCTTTTTCTCTCCATCTCTTTGGAAGTATATCTTAATGTGTAAGACAATAAACTTTGAAACTTCTCTCTAAAAGCTGACGCGTGTTTCATTGAGACTTCCCCGCATACGTAGCAAAGATCGAAAGGAAAGGCTGAATCGGGGGTTTCCTGTCCAGGGGATAACCCAGAAAAAAATGTATATTCTCAAATGTGTATTCTCAATTATTTTATGAAAAAAAATTCCTTATTTTTTTTAACAATTTATCTTTTTTTTTTGTTCAGTTATTTTTGTCTAAACAATTTTAAATGTCACCTCTTTGTTAACATATTCCACTTTTTAACATTGTTTAATGAGATTACGTATTTAAATATCAAAATTCATAAGTTACAAATATGAAATAAAATTTAAAAGTCCTATTGTCAAAACATGATTTGACACTTTTTCGTTTTTCCTTAACTTACTGCACTTTTTGATGTTTTAATATTACATAGTGTTTCAAATTAAGAAAATTGATATTTTAACAATAATTTTTATATTTAAAAATATTTTTTTTTCGAAAAATTCTTTTTCATGACACTTTTTGTTTTGTTCACAAATTGCACTTTATAGTGGGTTTTCTTGAAATCTTTCTGAACATGAAAATTCCTATTTTCATTATCATATTTTTATAAAAAATTATTATATTTTGTCATCACCTTTTTATCTTTAAACATTTTTTGAATGAAATATTGCATATGAATATGTACAATTATTTGTTCATAAATTTTTTATTTAAATTTTTGTCAAAACAATTTGTCATGCGACCTTTTTGCTAACTTAACAGTTATTAAGGAAAAATATGTTAAGATCAAAATGTATATTTAACAAATATAAAATTTTTATGAGAAACATAATTGTCTAGTCAAAACATGATTTGTAATGTCACTTTTTTGTTTTTCAATCCCTTATTGCATTATTAAAAGGTTTTTTATTAAATTGTGCCACTGAATTTGAACAATCATATTTTTCAAAATAAATATTTGCTAATCAAAAAAATGCATAATTTTGTCAACTTTATCGCATACTTTTGATTCAAAAATATTTCATACTTCAATAACTAATAAAAAAGTCATTTTTTTGTCAAAACATGATTTGTCATGTCACTATTTACGTTTTTCTTATGATTTGCACTTTTTAACTGTTTCATGAAAAAAAAAAAGCTTATTAACCTTATTCGGGTTGGTACTTTAAATGTTGGTATGACTGGTAAAGGGCGAGAGATAGCTGATATGATGGAGAGGAGAAAGGTAGATATGTTGTGTGTTCAGGAGACCAAGTGGAAAGGGAGTAAGGAACATTGGAGGTGGGTTTTAACTGTTCTATCATAGTGTGGATGGAAAGAGAAATGGTGTAGGGGTTAATCTGAAGGAAGAGTACAGTAAAAGTGTAGTGGATGTGAAGAGATTTTCTGATAGGGTGATGAACCGGCAGCTGGAAGTTGAAGGGATGATGATAAATGTCATCAGTGCCTATGCTCCACAAGTTGGCTGTGAGATGGAGGAGAAGGACAGATTCTGGAGTGAATTAGATGAAGTGGTAGATGGTGTACCTAGGAAAGAACGATTGGTGTTTGGGGCAGACTTTAATGGGCATGTAGGTGAAGGGAACGGAGGTGATGGGTAGGTATGGCTTTAAGGAGAGGAATGAAGAAGGGCAGATGGTGGTAGATTTTGAAAAAGGATGAAAATGGAGAAGGAAGGAGGGTCATAGGTTGACCTATAAGAGTGGAGAAAGGTGCACACAGGTGGACTATGTTCTATGCAGGAGATGCAACCTGAAAGAGATTGGAGACTGCAAGGTGTTGGCGGGGGACAGTGTAGCTAGACAGCATCGGATGGTGGTCTGTAGGATGGTTTGGAGGCGAAGAAAAAGAGGAGGAGAGTGAGGACTGAAAGAAGAAGGAGGAAGAGTGTAGTGTGAGGTTCAGGTAAGAGGTCAGACAGGGGCTTGGTGGTGGTGACGAGGTGTTGGATGATTGGGTAACTACTGCAGGAGTGATAAGGGAGGCAGCTAGAAAAGTACTTGGTGTGACATCTGGAAATAGAAAGGAAGACTAAGAGACGTGGTTGTGGAATGCTGAAGTGCAGGAGAGTATAAAGAGAAAGAGGTTGGCAAAACAGAAGAAGTGGGATCGACAGAGTGATGAGAAAAGTAGGCAGGAGTACAAGGAGATGCGGCAGCAGGTAAAAAGGGATGTGGCGAAAGCCAAGTAAAAGGCATATGAGGAGCTGTATGAGAGGTTGGACACTAAGGGAGGAGAAAATAATTTGATGATAAAGGGTGGAGATGAAAATGTGTTGACTAGTGAGGAGAGTGTGTTGAGAAGGTGGAGGGAGTATTTTGAGCAGCTGATGAATGAGGAAAATCAGAGAGCGAGACGGTTGGATGATGTGGAGATGGTAAAGCAAGATGTGGATAGGATTAGTAAGGTGGAAGTGAGAGCAGCGATTAAGTGTGGAAAGTTGGTTAGGCCAGATGACATCCCAGTAGAAGCGTGGAGATGTTTAGGTGAGATGGCAGTGGAGTTTTTAACCAGATTGTTTAACAAGATTCTGGAAGGTGAGAGGATGCCTGAGGAATGGAGAAGGAGTGTGCTGGTAACAATCTTTAAGCATAAGACAGATGTGCAGACCTGCAGTAACTACAGAAGATTCAAGTTGATCAGTCACACCATGAAGTTATGGGAAAGAGTAGTGGAAGCCAGGCTGAGAGAAGAGGTGACCATCTGTGAGCAACAGTATGGTTTTATGTCGAGGAAGCGCACCACAGATGCCTTATTTGCTTTGAGAATGTTGATGGAGAAGTATAGAGAAGGACAGAAGGAATTGCATTGTGTATTTGGAGACAGGGTACGACAGAGTGCCAAAAGAGGAGTTGTGGTATTGTATGGGGAAGTCAAGTGTGTCAGAGAAGTATGTGAGGGTGGTGCAGGACATGTATGAGGACAGTGTGACAGCAGTGAAGTGTGCAGTAGGAAAGACAGACTAGTTCAGGGTAAAGGTTGGATTGCATCAAGGATCGGGCCTGAGCCCTTTCCTGTTTTCAGTGGTGATGGACAGATTGACAGACGAGGTTTCATGGAGAAGAGGTGGAGGAGTTCAGGTAACTGGGGTCAACAGTGCAAAGTAATGGAGAGTGTGTTAGAGAAGTGAAGAAAAGAGTGCAGGCAGGGTGGAGTGGGTGGAGAAGAGTGACAGGAGTGATATGTTATAGTAGGGTATCGGCGACCCCTAATAAGAGCAGCCGAAAGAAGAAGATATTTCATTTCATTTAATCTTCTCCCGCTTATCCGTTATTCAGGTCGCGGGGGCAGCAGTCTAAGCAGATTCCCCAGACACTTCTTCGTGTCCAGGGATCGGGCTGTCAAGGCCCTCGCCTTCGACTGCTGCCCAATCCTCTCAGTACAGGTCCCTTCTGCAGGTGGTGAGCCCACGGGGAGGAGAAGAAGATATATTATTGAAAAAAGTCATATTTATTCATTCATTCATTCATTTTCTCCTGCTTATCCGTAATTCGGGTCGCGGGGGCAGCAGTCTAAGCAGGCCGCCGACTTCGACTGCTGCCCAATCCTCACAGCACCGTCCCTTACGGTCCCTCCTGCAGGTGGTGAGCCCACGGGAGGGCGGCCCCACGTCACTCCGACGTCACGGACCTTGATATTTCCCTCGTAAGGGACCCCCGGAGCATAGAGGGTTAAGGGCCTTGCTCAAGGGCCTAAGACTGGCAGCTTGGCGATACCGGGGCTTGAACCTCCGACCTTCCGATCGGCAACCCAGCGCCTTAACCGCTGGAGCCACCACTCCCCCCTCTAGTCATATTTATGTCAAAACATAATTTTCATATCACTTTTTTGTTTTTCTTTCATCTTTTTTTTTTATATATTTTTTTAAAAACACATTTGTTTTGTTAACCCACTGCACCTTTTGATAGAATTTCATGAAATTATGTTTCTGAATATAAAATTTCATATTTTTATAAAACCTTTCATATCTTTAAAAAAAAAGTCATTTTTGTTAAAACGATTTTCAATGTCACCATTTCCGTTTTTTCAATTATTTGTTGCACATTTTTAACGTTTTTTAATGAAATTATGTGTCTGGCCAATCGGTATAAATCCTTTTCTCCTTCCTTAGTGTCCAACCTCTCATACGCCTTTTTCCTTGGCTTTCGCCACATCCCTCTTTACCTGCTGCCGAATCTCCTTGTACTCCTGCCTACTTTTCTCATCACTCTGTCTATCCCACTTCTGTTTTGCCAACCTCTTTCTCCTTATGCTCTCCTGCACTTCCTCATTCCACCACCATGTCTCCTTGTCTTGCTTTCTATTTCCAGATGTCACACCAAGTACTTTTCTAGCTGCCTCCCTCATCACTCCTGCAGTAGTTGCCCAATCATCCAACACCTCTTCAACACCACCGAGCCTATGTCTGACCTCTTCCCTGAACCTCACACTACAATCATCCTTCTTCTTCTTTCAGTCCTCACTCTCCTCCTCTTCTTCTTCGCCTCCAAATCCATCCTACAGACCACCATCCGATGCTGTCTAGCTACAATGTCCCCTGCCAACACCTTACAGTCTCCAATCTCATTCAGGTTGCATCTCCTGCATAGCACATAGTCCACCTGTGTGCACCTTCCTCTACTCTTATACGTCACCCTATGATCCTCCTTCTCCTTAAAATAAGTGTTCACCACTGCCATTTCCATCCTTTTAGCAAAATTTACCACCATTTGCCCTTCCACATTTCTCTCCTTAAAACCATACCTACCCATCACCTCTGTTCCCTTCACCTACATGCCCATTAAAGTCTGCCCCAATCACCAATCGTTCTTTCCTAGGTACACCATCTACCACTTCATCTAATTCACTCCAGAATATTTCCTTCTCCTCCATCTCACAGCCAACTTGTGGAGCATAGGCACTGATGACATTTATCATCATCCCTTCAACTTCCACCTTCACGATCATCAACCTATCAGAAACTCTCTTCACCTCCACTACACTCTTACTGTACTCTTCCTTCAGAATCACCCCTACACCATTTCTCTTTCCATCCACACCATGATAAAACAGTTTAAATTCACCTCCAATGTTCCTGGCCTTACTCCCTTTCCACTTGGTCTCCTGAACACACAGCATATCTACCTTTCTCCGCTCCATCATATCAGCTACCTCTCTCCCTTTACCCGTCATAGTACCAACATTTAAAGTACCAACCCGAACCTCCACTCTCCTCCACTGCTCCTTTCCCTGCCGTCTCTGTAGACGTCTTCCTCCTCCTCCTTCGGCCAACAGTAGCCCAATTTCCACCGGTACCCTGTCGGCTAACGATACCTGTGGCGGTCGTTGTTAACCCAGGCCTCGACTGATCCGGTATGAAATTCTCATTTGTGATCCGCATATTTGATTTGGCACGTTTTTACGCTGGATGCCCTTCCTAACGCAACCCTCCCCATTTACCCGGGCTTGGGACCGGCACTAAGAGTGCACAGGCTTGTGCATCCATAATAGCTGGGTTATATTGTATAATGTAATATTATATTATATACATTACTATTATATAATATTATAAAAAGTCATTTTTGTGTCAAAACATAATTTTCATGTGACTTTTGTTTTTCTATCATTATAATTTTTATTTAAGATTTTTTAATTTTTGCAAAAGCACGTCACAATTTCTTTTTGACATCTGACTGACATCTACTGCACTTTGACGGTTTTTCGTGAAGTTATGTTTCTGAATATAAAAATTTTATATTTTTATAATAACTAAATTTTATGAAAAAAGTCATATTTTTGTTAAAACATGATTTTCAATGGCACCATTTCCATTTTTTCAATAATTATTTGCACTTTTTTAAATAATTTTTTTTATTTTTTGTCAAAACATGATTGGTCATCATTGTAATATGCTTCTGGATATAAAAACACATTTTGCACTTTTTAAAGAGTTTTAATAAAATTATGTTCATGAATATAAAAATTCATATTTAAAATATTACTATCAGATTTTCATAAAAAAGTCTTATTGCTGTCAAAACATTGGTCATGTCAGTTTTTAGTTTATTTTGGCCCTTTTTTTTTTTTTTTTTTTTTTTTTAAGTGTTTCCATAAAATTATCCGTCTGAACTTACAAGTATTACATATTAAACAAAAGTCACGTTTTTGTTAAAACAATTTTCATAATTACATTTTCAAAGTAATTTTTTTTTTTTAAATCATTGTTTTTAAAACATGATGTCACATTTGTTTGTCTTTAACTTACTGCACTTTATGACGGTGCTGCATGAAATTATGTTTCTAAATTTAAAATTGTATATTTTTATAATATTTTAATGAAAAAAAGTATTTTTATTAAAACATGATTTTAAATGTCACCACTTCCAAAAGTACATGAAAAAAAATTAATACAGTGGGGCAAAAAAGTATTTAGTCAGCCACCAATTGTGCAAGTTCTTCCACTTAAAAAGATGAGAGGCGCCTGTAATTTTCATCATAGGTACACTTCAACTATGAGAGACAAAATGAGGAAAAAAAAAAAAATCACATTGTTAAATAATGAAATTATTTATTTGCAAATTATAGTGGAAAATAAGTATTTGGTTACCTACAAAAATAATGCAATATTTCTGGCTCTCACAGACCTGTACCTTTTTCTTTAAGAGGCTCCTCTGTCCTCCACTTGTTACCTGTATTAATGGCACCGGTTTGAACTCGTTATCAGTATAAAAGACACCTGTCCACAACCTCAAACAGTCAGACTTCAATCTCCACTATGGCCAAGACCAAATAGCTGTCAAAGGGCACCAGAAACAAAATTGTAGACCTGCACCAGGCTGGGAAGACTGAATCTGCAATATTTAAGCAGCTTGGTGTGAAGAAATCAACAGTGGGAGCAAATAATAGAAAATGGAAGACATACAAGACCACTGATAATCTCCCTCGATCTGGGGCGCCACGCAAGATCTCACCCCGTGGGGTCAAAAAGATCACAAGAACGGTGAGCAAAAATCCCAGAACCACATGAGGGGACCTAGTAATTGACCTGCAAAGACCTGGTACCAAACTAACAAAGGCTACCATCAGTAACACACTACGCTGCCAGGGACTCAAATACTGCAGTGCCAGACGTGTCCCCCTGCTTGGCAGTGCATGTCCGGACCAGTCTCAAGTTTGCTAGAGAGCATTTGGATGATCCAGAAGAGGATTGGGAGAATGTCATATGGAACACCATACCTACTGTGAAGCATGGGGGTGGAAACATCATGCTTCGGGGCTGTTTTTCTGCCAAGGGATCAAGACGACTGATCCGTGTAAAGGAAAGAATAAATAGGCCCTTGTATCGTGAGATTTTGAGTAAAAACCTCCTTCCATCAGCAAGGGCATTGAAGATGAAACGTGGCTGGGTATTTCAGCATGACAATGATCCCAAACACACCGCCCGGGCAACGAAGGTGTTGTAAGAAGCATTTCAAGGTCCTGGAGTGGCCTAGCCATTCTCCAGATCTCAACCCCATAAAAAAATCTTTAGAGGGAGTTGAAAATCCGTGTTGCCCAGCGACAGCCCCAAAACATCACTGCTCTAGCGGAGATCTGCATGGAGAAATAGACCAAACTAACAGCAACAGTGTGTAAATACCTTGTGGAGACTTACAGAAAATGTTTGATCTCTGTCATTGCCAACAAAAGGTATATAACAAAGTATTGAGATAAACTTTTGTTATTGACCAGATACTTATTGTCCACCATAATTTGCAAATAAATTCTTTAAAAATCAGACAATGTGATTTTCTGGATTTTTCTTTCTCATTTTGTCTCATAGTTGAAGTGTACCTATGATGAAAATTACAGGCCTCTCTCATCTTTTTAAGTGGAAGAACTTGCACAATTGGTGGCTGACTAAATACTTTTTTGCCCCACTGTATTTTTCTAAACATCATTTGTCATGTCATCTGTTCGTTAAAATAGTCCACATTTGAACCATTTTTAATGAAATTATGTTTAAGAATATGAAAATGTATATGTTACAAATATAATTTTTTTATGAAAAAGTCATATTGTTTTAAAAACAAATTGTCATCATTTTGTTTTTTCCTTTTTATTATTAAAGGCACATTTTGACGGTTTATTATGAAATAATGTTTTTTAACAATAACATTTTAAAGAAAAAATGTTTTCAAAACGATTTTTCATGACAATGTTTCATGAAATTATGCTTATTTTAATTTTATTATATATATTTTCTTAATATATACAACCCGAAACGCCTCGGTGTATGTTACTACTGCGGTAAGAAAGGACATTGGGCTATAGAATGTAGGAAGAGACAATGGGATGAGGGTAAGATTCCCACCGGCTACCCTCCTCCACCGCCTCCTCTTACAGAACCTAGCCCATTTGCAGGAATGCAAATTAGCCCCTATGACGCATAGGGGTGCCCACAGAGCGTAACCCCTACCATGCTGCATTGTACCTATGAATCCCCTCAATTAAACGAAATGCCATTTCTCGAACTTTGCATCGATGGCACGGTGTACCCCTTTCTCTTTGATACAGGGGCGAGAATGTCACTGGTAGGCAAACAATATGAGGGACCCATTTCTGGTCATTCCATTAGCTCTGTGGGTATTGAAGGGGTTGAAAAAGAAACACTATTTACTCCATCCATGCTTGTAACCTGTCCTTCCGACACAAATATTTTTCTGCAACATCGTTTTGTTTTTATGCCTGATTGTCCTTTTAATCTCTTGGGCTGAGATCTCATGAGTAGGTTGCACATTTCTCTCACCTTCTCCGGCAGAGTTCCTGATTCTGCTCCTCTGTGTAACGCGGTCCTACTAGTGTGTAGCACTCTTATAACCAACTCTAGGTCACTGCATAAAACACTCGTGGAACCATGCCAACCACTGGGGATTCTTATGGACCAGAATCAAAAGATAAGGGTCGTCTCACAGGAGCAAAGGTAAGCAATAAGTATAACAGTATAATCAAATATTAGTCTTTAATCAATTATTCACATAGAATAAAGTAAAATAAGAAACAGGGTCATTCAGTAGGGCAAAGACTGTAGTATGTTTTCATTGGTTATTTTTACTCCTCAAAACTTCTTTTAAATTGGTAATAAAATAGTGAATTGAATAATAAAACTCAAAATAACAAAAAGTATGAAAATTCAAAAACCCAAATCAAAGTTCAGATTCTGAATACAAATAAACAAAACAGTAAAATAATGAATCTTACACGCTGAATTTCAAAATCAATGTTTCAGTTTTTGCAATTAACTCAATCTTAATGTCCAGTTGAGTTTAAGTTCGATAACTTAATTTCAAGTTCAAAAATATAAACAATGTTCATCAAAGAGTGGATGAAAAATTTAAATCCAGTAGAGAGAAAAATGTTTGATCCACTGAAGGTCCAGGCAGAAAAAACTTAGGAAAATCAAAAATCAAAGCAAAATTTTTTGATCCTACCAGTTCGGCAGACTTCACGCTCTTTACTCTGTTTCCAGGTACGAAATGATGGAATGGCTCGCCAGTCCCGACCGGAATACGAATAATCAGCAAGGACAGGATTCAGGAACAATTATCAAAAAAAAATGTTAAACCCAGCCTCGTAACAACAAAGCCAAAATGAAACATCAATGTCATTGTCCAAATAAATAATTTCACTTTAAACCAAACTCTCCGTCTCAATCATTTGTACATATATGAGAACATACATGCTAATGCACCATGTGCTCAGTCCAACACTAGGCCTATGCACAGTGTGAGCAAGCTAGCACCGCATGGCGCATATTTCACATTAAGAAATTATCTACCATAAAGACGTAAAACATCTTATAAACCTTTAAACATTACTATATACAGTCGTACATCATATTCATACACTTTTAAAGCATTTTTGAAAACTTTTACATCACTTATCACCTTTTTTTAAATTGATTTTTCACATTACAATTCACAGTGTTTGTAATAAATAACTAAATACACTTCCTATAAGAGGGTTTGTACTCACCAAGGAGAAGAATAAATCAGGAAAGTTGTTTCTCCCCAGAAAAGATTTATATCGTATTGTATTGTGTCAGTCTCATTAATTCCCGTTCAAACGAACACACAAAACTGTTCACAAAACACAGAGTTTCAAAAACTTATTTATCACAGCTGTATATTCAACTTTTTAATAATCTAATCGCTGGATTACTAAACAGAGGATTCCAATTACAATTTGTGCAATCGCGTTTTCTCTCGGTCAAGTTCACTCTCATTCTGCCTGCTTGTCTGCTAACGTTCGGCAAGGGGCGGGACTAACCTTTCACCTTGCCAATGAGCAATCGGCTCAAAAGCGTTTCAAATTTTAATTATAAAGAATTTTTCCTGCATTTTTCTTCTTTCTTTTTCTATATATTTATACATTTGATAAAAATAATAATTATATAAAATGCCAATAAAATGCTAGTGACCTAGGTTAATGACCTGGGTTACACTCTCCCCTCCTGAATGTATGCAGGTCCCTCTGCATGCTGAAGTTTAGATGATTTCAATAGAGAGTAAGTTCTAGGGGGACTCAGATCTTCCAAGGAAGAAGTAATTACTGTACTCAGACTGGAGAACAGGGATTGAATGACTAAACTGAGAGGATTACCCAGTTGGGGTAATGAAATCTTCACATTGTCTGCTTAAACGTCTGAGAAATTCAGTTTCAGTTTCCTCACTCTGGTTCTCTTGAGTGTCTTTGAGAGTGGCGCTTTCCCTTTGAGTGGAAGGCCTACTTTCATCTTCTCCAACATCTGGCCGCTCTTGATTTGTAACCTGTGCCATATCTCTTTCAGATTCCACAATTGAGCTTTCTTCAAGAACTTCAACTTCAGGCTGACCTGATAGGCTCTCCTCTACTGGTTGTCCTGGGGTAGGATGATCGTCCTTTCCTGCATTGGAAGATTCCACATCAGGTAAGTCTCTATTCACGGGATCTTCCGGGATAATATGTTCTTTATCCTTTTTCATCACAGGTTCAGCTCCAGGTAAGTGGACTGTTCTTTTCCTGGTGAAAGGAGGGATTGGTTTTGAGTTAGAGAGAATTCTGGTTTCAATCTCGAAGGGTTTTTCAGGATCATAATAGTCCACTGGACTACAGTCTGACTGAATGCTCACTCATGCTTTCAAACGCCTCAGGTTCCTCAGCACATCTGGCTCTAGTTCTGGGTTTCTGAACCACTTTCCTTTTGACGGATTCATCAGACTCACTTGTCGACAGGAATCCACAAGGCAGCAGAAGATCCCTGTGCAGAGTTCTCAGAGGTCCATCCTTTCTTTCTGGTTTTACTGTGTAAACGGGTAAGTCACCTGCTTTCTTTGTTACCATGTAAACATCAGGTTCCCACTTGTCTGCAAGCTTGTGTTTGCCTTTCAGACGTACATTTTTCACAAGTACACAATCACCGACTTCAAGAGTGGAGACAACAACACGTTTGTCATACCTCTTCTTATTTCGTTCCGCTACCTTTGCAGCATTTCTGGTTGCAACCTTGTAGCTTTTTCTAGTCGGTTCTTGAGACCTTGAACGTATTTTGAGTGGGACTGAGACTGTCCATCCACAGGTAAACCAAATGCAAGGTCAATCGGTAGTCGAGGTTGTCTCCCGAACATTAGTTCATATGGGGAGAATCCGTTCACATCATTCTTAGTGCAATTGTATGCGTGCACTAGAGGTTTTACATACTCCTTCCATCTTGACATTTCCTTGTTGTTCAAGGTTCCTAACATCTGTAGAAGTGTTCGAATAAAGCATTCTACCGGATTGCCTCTCGGATGGTAGGGAGTGGTTCTGATCTTGGATATTCCAGCACATTTGCACAGCTCTTTAATTGTGTGTGACTCAATGTCTGTACCTTGGTCGCTATGGAGCTTTTCTGGGAATCCGTAGTGCACCAGAAAATTGTCCCATAGACACTTGGCTACTGTCTGGGCTTTCTGATTCTGCGTTGGTACAGCAACAGCATACTTGGTGAAATGATCAGTTATCACCAGTATGTCCTTGGTGTTACTTTGGTCAGGCTCTAGTGACAGGAAATCCATACAAACTAACTCTAGCGGTCTGCTGGTTCTGATGTTTACCAAAGGAGCAGCTTTCTCTGGCTTCCGTCTTTCGTCGAACACAACGTTCACAGGTTTTGACCTTCTTTTCTACTGCTGAGGACATCTTAGGCCAGAAGAATCTTGTTCGAAAAAGGTCGAGAGTATGCTCAATGCCTATGTGACCCATTTCATTATGGAGTGCCTTCAAGACTGTAGCACGAAGATCAGCAGGTAAAGCCAATTGGTATGACGGATCTTCTTGCTCTTGTCTTCTCCTGAACAGTATACCATTTCTCAATTCCAGACGATTCCATTCTTTGAACCATGGAATTAATTCAGATGGAACGGACTTGAGACAGGGCTTTTCCTTGGATTCCAGTTGTTGGATGACTATTCTAATTTCTGGATCCGTTCTCTGTCTGTCCCGCAGGTCTTCCTCAGACAGTTTGGAAATCTCTGTGAACTGGTAAGTAACCTCTTGTTGGAAGGCTTTCGGTAAGGCATCCACATCAACAGCAAGGGATTCCACTAAAGTCACAGAGGGGTGTAAAGAATTAGGATCAACACCGGACTGATCAATTTGATGACGTTCACAGAAAGCTGTTATGACTTCTGCAGGAACAACCGTTGATGAGTTTTCTGTCAGGTGATGGTAAATAAACTGTCTAATTCTTTCCCTTTCTTTTTGTGTTTCCAGATCATCAGGAACTTCCTCTTGTGGACGTCTCGACAACCCATCTGCATCCTGATTTCTACTTCCAGCCCGGTATTGTATTTTGAAGGTAAAGGTCGACAGACTCGACAACCACCTGTAGCTGGTAGCATCCAATTTTGCGGAGGTTAAGATCTATGTCAGCGGGTTACTGTCAGTTACCACAGTGAAATCAGCTACATACAAGTAATCGTTAAATTTGGCAGTAACGGCCCACTTCAACGCCAGAAATTCTAACTTGTGTGCTGGATATTTTGCTTTACTCCTGGTAAGTCCCTGGCTTGCAAAAGCAATGACTTTCATCTGTCCATCTTGTTCTTGATACAGTGCTGCACCAAGGCAGCTGGTACTAGCATCAGTGTGCAAGACATATGGCAGTTTGGGGTTTGCAAATCCTAACACTGGAGCAGATGTAAGTTTTGCAATGACAGTGTCAAATGCTTGCTGACACTCTTTGGACCATCTTTCTCCAAACTGTCCCTTTGGATCGAAATAGTGCTTACTCTCATCCATTTTCTTTCTGCGATCCTTTTGCAGTGGAGTATATCCAGCCGTGAGATCGTTAAGAGGCTTCACAATCTTTGAATAGTCCTGTACGAACCTCCTGTAGTAACCAGAAAATCAGAGGAAAGATCTTAACTCCTTTAGATTCATTGGTCTTGGCCAGGTTTTTAGGGCTTCTACTTTCAAAGAGTCAGTTTCCACTGCATTCTGGGATACAATATGGCCCAAGTATCTGACAGCTGTTTGACAGAACTTACACTTTTCTGGTGAAAGCTTTAACCCAAAGTCTCTGAGTCTTTTGAGCACCTGCATCAATCGTGTCTCATGTTCCTCCAAAGTTTTTGAAAAAACTATGAGGTCATCAATAAACACAAGTACTTCCTTCCGGTTCAGGTCTCCCATACAACGCTCCATTAGCCGTTGAAACGTGCTTGGTGCATTGGTGATTCCTTGCGGCATCCGGTTAAATTCCCAAAATCCTAATGGGCATACAAAGGCGGTTTTTTGCTTATCAGACTCTTCCATCTCAATTTGATAATATCCGGACTTCAAGTCAAGGACTGAGAACCATTTTGATCCCGTCAAGACTAAGAAAGCTTCTTCCAAGTTAGGAAGGGTGTAGGCATCCTTTATGGTCTGGGAGTTTAATTTCCGGAAGTCAATGCACAGGCGCACAGAGTTATTCTTCTTCCGAACAACAACTATTGGAGACGACTACTGATTCCCTGATGACACCTGCTTCCAGGAGCTCTTGAAGATGCTTCCTGACTGTGTCCACATCTTGGGGGTGAATTGGTCGAGCTCTGTGCTTAAATGGTGTCTCATCACTGAGCTTAATTCGGTGTTTCACTTTGTCAGTATGACCATAATCCAGATCGTGTAAGGCAAAGACGTCAGGCATAGAGTTCAACAGGGATGTTATCTTATTTTTTCACTCTGGTGACAGAGGAGAATCTCCAAAGTCAATTGGAATGTTTGGTGGAATATCTTTCATCTTTTCACTTTCAGCATGAACTCTGGATAGCTGTTTCTCCATCACTCGCTGAACTGCATGAACTTCAGCTATCACAGTCTTTGGGGGAATCACTAGGTTAGTTTGAGTGTCATTCCTCACTATAACTGGCAACTGAGCAAAGCGATGCCCTGATGGTAGACTGTGCAGAGAGCTTGCTACTAATAGACCACTAGATAAGGATGTTGTGGTAGGTTGTTCCACTGAAACCCACTTTTCAAAGAGAGGGAATTTCACTTGAATAAGTCCATTCAGAACTACAGTGTACCCTGCTGGTACAACCTCTTGTTGGCTCCCTTTCATCTTAACACATGCCACAGCTCCACTGGAAGCTTGTCGTTTTCTCTGCTCAAGTACATTTATCACAGCTTGATAGCCATAGCAAGTTGACTTGAGAGTGGTTGTGTTCTCTTGAGTGCAGTTGGTATATAACACATCAAGCGAATTGGTACCAATTAGGATCTGTGGTATGTTCGTCAAATCAGGGACTACCAGAGCTAAGGTTGGAACTTCTGCTTCCACCCCAAGGACATTTTCGGGAAACTTCAGGTTAAGTTCGACATAACCCAAATAGGGTACAACTTGTCCATTGGCTCCCTCTACTTCTAGAAGATGATCCAAGGATTTCATGGGGTGCTTGCATAAGTATTTATCATAGTAGGACTTAGAATGGTTGTCACCTGCGAACCGGTGTCTAGGAGGCAGTTCACTTCTCTTCCTTCAATTTGGATTATGGCAGTGCACCTTGTTCCTACTAAGACGGTTGGTAATCCATGACATTGGGACTTATGAGCATGCTGGTGAAACAGATATCCATTCTTCTTAGGGCATTGGTCTCTTCTAGTCTCTGTTCACCCCACAACAGAGACGGACTTCAGTTTAAAGACTTAGAGTTGAAAGCATTCTGGAGGTCCCATTTGGCCTGTCGCTCTCTTAATTCACTGCCCTTCTCATCCACGTTGCGAGGGTTTGCATCATTCTCGCAGTTAAAAGCAAGATGTCCATCCTCTCCACAATGAAAGCAATAACCAGGATGGGGTCTGTTGTGTGATTGCCAGGTGGGTCTTGGATTCTTGTTCAGGTCAAGTTCTCTAGGTTTGGGTCGGTATTCCACAGGAAAAGTGCTCAAAGCTGGAGGCTTCTCTTGACGTTCCCCTTGAAATCTTGGGACAAGATGAGCATGAAGCTCAGCTATCTTCTGTCTTAATTCAGAAATTTCATCCACCTTGGGGCTCTTTTCTTTGCGAACAGGCTCAATCTTCATCATGGTAATTTGTGCTTGAAGTTTTGCGACTTCTTTCTTCAGATTTTCAACTTCAGACTTTTCAACTTTGCTTTTAGGCTTAACCGATTTCGGTTTTGCACTTAACCGACTTTCTAATTCATCATTGGGCTCACCAGGTAGGTCGGTGCAGTATACGGACTGTTGGTGAGTCGCTGGCCGTAGCTTAAGTGGAACAGGAGCATGTCTGTTTATTCCAAGATGCTTTCTCATCCTTTCTTCCTTTAGTGACTGCTTGTCTTCTGCAGTACGAATAAGTACTACAAATTCAGCAAAAGAAGGGGGTGCATCTTTCTTCCCTTCCAGCTGTAAATCAACAATCAAGCTGTTGTCCCAGCAACCCCTGCAAAATTGCTTGAGGAGACAACTGTTCCGTTCAGCTTCAGCAATACCACCTCGTCTAATTGCAGTGCTCAACATCACATGAAGACGGTGAAGGTAGGTGGAAGGTTTTTCACCTTGATTTTGCAGGGCACCAATGAACTTTGCAAAAAGTTCATCTCCGTCCTCTACTGAGCCATAGACAGATTCCAACACCTTCAAGCAATGTGATGGCAGGGCATGTGGACTAATGTGCTTGACGACATCCGAAGCTGAAGGCAGCAAACTGTCAAGGATTTTGCCCGTCTTGTGTAAATCAGAAAGTGACTGATCGTTCAATCGGAAATCCACACTGGCACGCCAGGTGTAGAAATCGGGTTCATGGCTGGGGCAAGGGATTCTTCCAGAAAAGACTTTGAGATGAAAAGCAGCATGTAGAAGTCATGGAATCGCTGGTCCTTACTACGTGCTCCATAACTACTCGTTGAATTCCTGGTGGATTTAAGGCACTGGTTGGTATGTTTAAGGACATGGTTTCGGAAACACTGGCATCAGGGCTCCTCACATGGCAATATGATGGTGCCGGTGCGCTCTCCTTGGCAGGGTTTTCAGCTTCTCTTGTATGCATATTGCTGTCATTCACAGGCTGTTCCAATTCTGGCTCAGATACAGAAGATTCTTTTTCTGGAAACATCAATGTGAAAATCTTTTGCAGCTCACATTGAAGCAATTCCTGCAGTGTATTTTTGCTGGCTCGGGCAATGGCCTTTAGGTTTTCCAAATAACCTTCAGTAACACTGCTTTCAGCTGCAGGTGTGTACACACTTCCCAAGCTGCGCACATGAAAGACAATGCTGGCATCGACAGTGCTTGTGATGGTCATAGGCAAGGCGGACTCCAAATTGTGCATAGCAGATTCATAAGAAAATTCCACAATGGCACATCGGTGGTGCTCTGAGTTGGGATCGTCAATAATTACGTTGCGTTTGATGGATCCATATTTCATTAAGCAGGCTTCTAATTATTGAGTTAAGCCACTTAAAATGACTTAAAATTTCTTGACGTTAATGTTCTCACGTTTCACAGCTTCCATTTTTGCTTGTAGAACTGATTTTCTTTGAAGAGAAGGGGGGCTTTATTTTTCTTTATTGACTATTGTGGTTATCAAGTTGACTAATTAATATTACACTATGCTGTAACTTTTTCTCCTGGCTGGCTCGCCAAGTTTTTCGTGTAACGCGGTCCTACTAGTGTGTAGCACTCTTATAACCAACCCTAGGTCACTGCATAAAACACTCGTGGAACCATGCCAACCACTGGGGATTCATATAGACCAGAATCAGAAGATAAGGGTCGTCTCACAGGAGCAAAGGTAAGCAATAAGTATAACAGTATAATCAAATAATAGTCTCTAATCAATTAATCACACAGAATAAAGTAAAATAAGGAACAGAGTCATTCAGTAGGGCAAAGACTGTAGTATGTTTTCATTGGTTATTTTTACTCCTCAAAACTTCTTTTAAATTGGTAATAAAATAATAGTGAATTGAATAATAAAACTCAAAAAAACTAAAAGTGTATGAAAATTCAAAAACCCAAATCAAAGTTCAGATTCTGAATACAAATAAACAAAACAGTAAAATAATGAATCTCACACACTGAATTTCAAAATCAATGTTTCAGTTTTTGCATTCAACTCAATCTTAATGTCCAGTTGAGTTTAAGTTCGATAACTCAATTTCAAGTTCAAAAATATAAAACAATGTTCATTAACGAGTGGATGAAAAATTTAAATCCAGTAGAGAGAAAAAAAAAATGTTTGCTCCACTGAAGGTCCAGGCAGAAAAAACTTAGGAAAAATCAAAAATCAAAGCAAAATTTGTTTGATCCTACCAGTTCGGCAGACTTCACGCTCTTTACTCTGTTTCCAGGTACGAAATGATGGAATGGCTCGCCAGTCCCGACCGGAATACGAATAATCAGCAAGGACCAGATTCAGGAACAATTCTCACAAAAAAATAAAAACCCAGCCTTGTAACAACAAAGCCAAAATGAAACATCAATGTCATTGTCCAAATAAATAATTTCACTTTAAACCAAACTCTCCGTCTTAATCATTTGCACATACATGAGAACATACATGCTAATGCACTATGTGCTCAGTCCAACACTAGGCCTTTGCACAGTGTGAGCAAGCTAGCACCACATGGCGCATATTTCACATTAGGAAATTATCTACCATAAACACGTAAAACATCTTATAAACCTTTAAACATTACTAGATAGATAGATAGATAGATAGATAGATAGATAGATAGATAGATAGATAGATAGATAGATAGATAGATAGATAGATAGATAGATAGATAGATAGATAGATAGATAGATAGAACTTTATTGTCATTGCATAGTACAGGTACACAGCAACGAAATGCAGTTTGGCATCTACCAGAAGTGCAAAATGTAGCAGTCGTGCAAAAGTGCAGATAAATATCTAGCATATTTACAGTGCAGATAACTATCTAGCATATTTACAGCAAGTGGTATATATGAAAGTATATACCGTGAATAAATATAAAGGCTATTTCAGTGCAGAGATGCGTGGACATTCAGAAGTACAGTGAATAAATATAGAGGCGTACAGTAATTAAGAAAATGTGCAGAAATGAAAGGTTACAGATCACAAGATTATGGCATTAAGGAGTAGCAAGCTGAATAAACAGTCTACTATATATATATATATATATATATATATATATATATATATATATATATATAAAAAAAAAAAAAAAAAAAAAATATATATATATATATATATATATATATATATATATATATATAAATATATATATATATATATATATATATATATATATATATATATATATATATATATATATATATATATATATATATACACATACATTATATACACAAATGAATGTGAAATGTTGGGCAGAATGTACAGTAATGATATAAAGATACATACAGATATAAAAGTGCAGATGTACTAAGGAGTGAAAAAGATATAATATGTAGTATGTACATGTATTGTACAGAGGTTATATACAGTTTTGTTTGTGTTTGTTTTGTAGTGATTTAGCGGTGTAGCGTAGAGTTCAGTAATGTGATGGTGGATGGAAAAAAGCTGTCCCTGAACCTGCTGGTTCTGGTGCGCAAGTTTCTGTATCTCCTTCGTGATGGAAGGAGGTTAAACAGTTTATGACTGGGATGTGAAGAGTCTTTGATGATGTTGTGAGCTCTGCGCAGACATCTGCTGTGATGAAGGTGTTCAATGGCAGGTAGTTGGGTGCCAGTGATGCGTTGGGCAGTTTTGACCACCCTTTGCAGTGCTTTACGTTCACACACAGTGGAGCCTCCATACCATACAGTGATGGAGTTGGTCAGAATGCTCTCAATGATGCAGTGGTAGAAACTCGTTAAAATCCCCGGGGACAGATGAGATTTCTTGAGACTTCTCAAGAAGTACAGGCGTTGTTTTACCAGAGCTGACGTGTTCTGCTGCCAGGACAGATCCTCAGAGATGTGAACTCCCAGGAACTTAAAGCTGGAGACTCGCTCTACCTCGGTTCCATTGACTGGTAGATGTCTCCTGCTGTTGGATTTCCGGAAGTCCACAATGAGCTCTTTGGCCTTTGTGGCGTTGAGAGTCAGGTTGGTGGCACACCATGCTGCCAGATTACGGATCTCTTCCCTGTAGGCCGATTCGTCGTTGTTTTCGATCTGGTCGACCACGGTGGTGTCATCTGCATACTTGATGAAGATGTTGGAGTTATACAGAGGAGCACAATCGTGGGTGAACAGGGAGTAGAGCAGTGGGCTCAGAACACAGCCCTGCGGTATGCCAGTGTTCAGAATGAGGGTTGAGGATACCTGGTTTCCCAACCTGACAGATTGAGGTCTGTTGGTGAGAAAGTCCAGAATCCATCTGCAAGTGGAGGTGCAGATACCCAGTTCACTGAGCTTAGTGATCAGTACAGTGGGGTGGACTGTATTGAATACAGAGCTAAAGTCAATGAACAGCATTCCGATGTATGTGTTGCTCTTATTCAGGTGGGTGAGAGCAGAATAAGAGCTGTGGAAACTGCATCCTCATTTGACCTGTTCGGGCGATAGGCATACTGGTGTGGGTCCAGTGTAGGTGGTAGGCCCGTAGTGAGGTGATTCAGGACCTGTTTCTCAAAGCACTTCATAGCAATGGGGGTGAGTGCAACCGGGCGAAAGTCATTCAGGCATTCAGCAGCTGAGTGCTTAGGCACTGGTATGATAGTAGTGGTCTTCAGGCATGTTGGTACCGTGGCTTGGGCCAGTGACAGGTTGAAAATGTCAGTAAAAACCTGTGCCAGTTGTCCAGCGCATGCTCTGAGAACACGTCCCGGTATGCCATCCGGGCCAGCTGCCTTGCGTGCATCCACTCTGCTAAACACTGAATAGACATCCGTTGTTGAGAGTGAAAGTGGGCTATAAGCAGTAGCAGAGTCCGTGTTTGGTGTAAAATGTCCTGTGCTTTGGTCAAAATGAGCAAAAAAGTGATTAAGTTTGTTCGGTTGGAAGGCACTGCTGGTTGGTTGAGCTGTAGGTTTGTAGTCTGTGATTGACTGGATGCCTTTTCACATGCGTCTGGGGTCAGAGTTGTGGAAGTGCTCTTCTATGTGGAGTTTGAATGTGAGCTTTGCTTTCCTGATGCCCCTTTTTAGGTTGGACCTGGCTCTGTTGTAGTCTTCTGCACTGCCAGATTTAAAGGCAGCATCTCTTGCTTTCAACAGGAGACGGACTTCAGAGTTCATCCACGGCTTCTGGTTAGGAAAGCATTTCACGTGTTTGAAGGTAGTGACATTGTCAATGCACGTGTTAATATGGTCCAAAACAGATGATGTGTAAGTGTCCATGTCTGTGTGAGAGTCCAGTGTGGCCTGTGAATCGAACATATTCCAGTCAGTATCCTGAAACTGTTGTTGTAGAGAAGAAATGGCCCACTCTGGCCATACCTTTACTGTCCTCACAGCTGGTTTCACACGTTTGATCAGTGGTGTGTATTTGGGTAGCATGAACAAAGAGAGGTGATCAGACTGACACAAGTTGGGGAGGGGAATGGCTGTGTATGCCCCAGGTATGTTTGTGTATACCTGGTCCAGTGTTTTGTCCCTGCTGGTAGAGCAGGAGACATTGCGGTGAAATTTTGGTAGAACAGATTTTAGGTTGGAGTGGTTGAAATCTCCAGCAACAATGATGGCTCCTTCCGGATGTGTAGACTGCTGTTTGCTGATAGGTGCATGCAGTTCCTCCATAGCTAGCTTAGCATTAGCATCCGGTGGAATGTACACTGCAGTCACAACAATGGCTGAGAATTCTCTCGGTAAATAAAAGGGTCTGCACTTAATCATCAAATACTCTAAATGAACAGAGCAATGTAACAGTAGAGTCCGTGCACCATGAGTTGTTAACATAAATGCACAGACCTCCACCTCTGCGCTTACCAGAGTCCTCTGCCGTCCTGTCCGCCCGATAAACACTGCGACCCCCGAGCTCAATGACGCTGCTGGGAATGTTGTTGTTGAGCCATGTTTCCGTAAAAATCATGACATTACATTCCTTAATCCGTTTGTGTGATGATATCCGGAGCAGCAACTCATCCATTTTATTAGCAAGAGACCGTACATTGGCAAGGAAGACGCTTGGAATCGATGGTTGATGCGGGTTTAGCCTTAGCTTAGCCCTGATGCCGCCTCGCTTCCCCCTCCTTTGTTTACGGTCTCGCCGCCGGCGGTGTGGTCTCGCTGTCGGCCGAGCTGGATCAGCGGTCCGCGGTGTTCAGGCGATTTCCAGAGGGAGTTCAAAGTCCGTTGAAAGTCCGTATCTGTGAGTGTTGGCGGTGTCTAGTAATGCTTCTCGGCTGTATGAGATGTGTGCAAGCCTGTTCTGCGTAAATAAACTTGCTGTTGATGGAGAAATTGCTACTAAATCGCAAAATCTAGAGAGACGCTGGGCCTCGCGTTGTGCACGCGCCGCCATCTTGGTCGATATACAGTCATACATCATATTCATACACTTTTAAAGCATTTTTGAAAACTTTTACATCACTTATCACCTTTTTTTAAATAGATTTTTCACATTACAATTCAGTGTTTGTAATAAATAACTAAATACACTTCCTATAAGAGGGTTTGTACTCACCAAGGAGAAGAATAAATCAGGAAAAAAAATAAAGTTGTTTCTCCCCAGAAAAGATTTATATCGTATTGTATTGTGTCAGTCTCATCAATTCCCGTTCAAACGAACACACAAAACTGTTCTCAAAACACAGAGTTTCAAAAACTTATTTATCACAGCTGTATATTCAACTTTTTAATAATCTAATCGCTGGATTACTAAACAGAGGATTCCAATTACAATTTGTGCAATCGCGTTTTCTCTCGGTCAAGTTCACTCTCATTCTGCCTGCTTGTCTGCTAACGTTCGGCAAAGGGCGGGACTAACCTTTCACCTCGCCAATGAGCAATCGGCTCAAAAGCATTTCAAATTTTAATTATAAAGAAATTTTCCTGCATTTTTCTTCTTTCTTTTTCTATATATTTATACATTTGATAAAAATAATAATTATATAAAATGCCAATAAAATGCTAGTGACCTAGGTTAATGACCTGGGTTACATCTGTCATATCTTTCTAACACTAACGACTGTTTTCTCTCTACCACTAAGAAATTACCACTCTCTTCTTCACTGGAAGAATTGCCATCTCTCCTCTGGGTGGAGCATCAGGACGATGTGGGCTTGGTTCATTGTCCTCCTTATGAAGCTAAACTAAAACATTTTCATCCTGTATTTTTCAAAGAATATCCTCTCTCTGAATCAAAGTTGCAGGGAATAGACAAAATCTTGACCTCTTTGTTACAACAGGGTGTGATTAAGCCGTGTGTGAGTTCCTACAACACACCCGTTAATCCGGTTCCTAAGCCCACGTTTCCCCTAAAGATGTCGCACATCAGCTTCATTGACGTTGTTCGCGTGCATTGACGTTGTTCTCTTAAGAGAGCTAAATCTGATACTCTTTAAAAACTGTGACAGTTTCTGACAAACACTTCGGGTCTATCCTGAGAATTGCCACAACAAAAGTTACTCTGTCAAATTTTAGAACCCATTGCGGACCGTGAGTCAAAAAGTTTGCCCATCCCTGTTCTAGAATAACCTTTTTGTATGTTTCTGTTGACCATACCCTGAACTATCCTTTTTGTGGCATGAGTTACTTTGCTCTTACACACACAGTGGTTCCTGTATTCCTGTTTTAGGCTTATCTTTTGCAGGCTCAACATAACCTTGTGGAGTTGTCTCTCCTAACGTTCTCTTCTGTTCACACACACACCTGGCAGCCCTCCCTTTTTCTCTCCATCTCTTTGGAAGTATATCCTAATGTGTAAGAAAATAAACTTTGGAACTTCTCTCTAAAAGCTGACGCGTGTTTCATTGAGACTTCCCCGCATATGTAGGAGAGCAAAGATCGAAAGGAAAGGCTGAATTCGGGGGTTTCCTGTACAGGGGATACCCCAGAAAAAAATTTATATTCTCAAATGTGTATTCTCATAATAATTATTATTATGTAAGAGATTGGAGACTGCAAGGTGTTGGCGGGGGACAGTGTAGCTAGACAGCATCGGATGGTGGTCTGTAGGAGGGTTTTGGAGGCGAAGAAGAAGAGGAGGAGAGTGAGGACTGAAAGAAGAATAAGCTAAAGGAGGAAGAGTGTAGTGTGAGGTTCAGGGAAGAGGTCAGACCGGGGCTTGGTGGTGGTGACGAGGTGTTGGATGGTTGGGTAACTACTGCAGGAGTAATAAGGGAGGCAGCTAGAAAAGTAATTGGTGTGACATCTGGAAATAGAAAGGAAGACTAAGAGACGTGGTTGTGGAATGAGGAAGTGCAGGAGAGCATAAGGAGAAAGAGGTTGGCAAAACAGAAGTGGGATCGACAGAGTGATGAGAAAAGTAAGCAGGAGTACAAGGAGATGCGGCAGCAGGTAAAAAGGGATGTGGCGAAAGCCAAGTAAAAGGCATATTAGGAGCTGTATGAGAGGTTGGACACTAAGGGAGGAGAAAATTATTTGATGATAAAGGGTGGAGATGGAAATGTGTTGACTAGTGAGGAGAATGTGTTGAGAAGGTGGAGGGAGCATTTTGAGCAGCTGATGAATGAGGAAAATCAGAGAGCGAGACGGTTGGATGATGTGGAGATGGTAAAGCAAGATGTGGATAGGATTAGTAAGGTGGAAGTGAGAGCAGCAATTAAGAGTGGAAAGTCGGTTAGGCCAGATGACATCCCAGTAGAAGCGTGGAGATGTTTAGGAGAGATGGCAGTGGAGTTTTTAACCAGATTGTTTAACAAGATTCTGGAAGGTGAGAGGATGCCTGAGGAATGGAGAAGGAGTGTGCTGGTAACAATCTTTAAGCATAAGACAGATGTGCAGACCTGCAGTAACTACAGGGGATTCAAGTTGATCAGTCACACCATGAAGTTATGGGAAAAAGTAGTGGAAGCCAGGCTGAGAAAAGAGGTGACCATCTGTGAGCAACAGTATGGTTTCATGTCGAGGAAGCGCACCACAGATGCCTTATTTGCTTTGAGAATGTTGATAGAGAAGTATAGAGAAGGACAGAAGGAATTGCATTGTGTATTTGGAGACAGGGTACAACAGAGTGCCAAGAGAGGAGTTGTGGTATTGTATGGGGAAGTCAAGTGTGTCAGAGAAGTATGTGAGGGTGGTCCAGGACATGTATAAGGACAGTGTAACAGCAGTGAAGTGTGCAGTAGGAAAGACAGACTGGTTCAGGGTGAAGGTTGGATTGCATCAAGGATCGGGCCTGAGCCCTTTCCTGTTTTCAGTGGTGTTGGACAGATTGACAGACGAGGTCAGACTGGAGTCTTCCTGGACTATGATGTTTGCAGATGATATTGTGATTTGTGGTGAGAGTAGTGAGCAGGTTGAGAGGAGCCTGGAGAGGTGGAGATATGCGCTGGAGAGAAGGGGAATGAAAGTCAGTAGGAGTAAGACAGATTACATGTGCGTGAATGAAAACGAGGGCAGTGGAGTGGTGCGGTTTTAGGGAGAAGAGGTGGAAAAGGTGGAGGAGTTTAGGTAATTTGCAAAGTAATCGAGAGTGTGTTAGAGAAGTGAAGAAAAGAGTGCAGGCAGGGTGGAGTGGCTGGAGAAGAGTGACAGGAGTTATATGTTATAGCAGGGTATAGGCGACCCCTAATAAGAGCAGCCGAAAGAAGAAGAAGAAGAAGATATATTAATGAAAAAAGTCATATTTATGTCAAAACGTAATTTTCATATCACTTTTTTGTTTTTCTTTTATCTTTTTTTTTTTTTTTTTTTTTTTAAAAACACATTTTTTTTTTTGTTAACCCACTGCACCTTGTGACACAATTTCATGAAATTATGTTTCTGAATAAAAACAATTTCATATTTTTATAAAAACTTTAATATCTTTAGAAAAAAGTCATATTTTTTTAAAAACGATTTTCAATGTCACCCTTTCCGTTTTTTCAATTATTTGTTGCACATTTTAAACGTTTTTTAATGAAATTATGCAAAAAAAAAAATTTAAATCTAATTTAATATTTTAATGATAACTATAATTTAATAAAGGTAATGTTTTTGGCAAAACGTGAATTGTCATGTTCTGTATTTGCACTTTTTTATTAACTTTTTCTGATGATTATGAAAATGAATATTGTCATAACTAATTTTTATGAAAAACTGCTTTCTCTTCGTCCTAGCCGGCTGAGACTTGCGGAATCTAATTTTCAGATCCTGAGAAGTTCAATTTTGACAGCACTTACAAGGCCCTTCCAAAGATAATGTGTTGATTTATTTTTTAATAAATAAATAAATGAATACAAAATATTTTTAATAAATAAAAAATATGCATTGCTTGGAAAAACCGCTTTCTCTTCGCTTTCTCTTCTTGCCGGCTGAGACTTGCGGAATCGCATTTTTAAATTCTGAGAAGATAAGTTTTGACAGCACATACACGGCTCTGCTAAATCTAATGTGTTGATCAGTTTTGAATGAATAATGACTTTCTACACCATTTTCGGGCACATTTTACAGTTTGAAACAGTTTTACGAAATTATGATCATGAATATGAAAATCGATATTTTCATAATAACCATCATATTTTTATTTATTATTATATTATTTAATATCGGAATCGCATATTCAGCTCCTGAGAAGTTTAGTTTTGACAGCACATACACGGCTCTGCTAAACATGAGGTGTCGATTAGAGTTTAATGAATTATGACTTTCTACACCGTTTTCGTACACATTTTACAGTATGTAACAGTTTTTCATGAAATTATGATTAAGAAAATTTAATTAATATTTTCATAATAACAATGATATTTTTATTTATAATTTATATTTTTTGTTGTCCAAATATGATTTGCTGTCACTTTTTGTTTTTCTTTAACTTGCTGCACTTTTTGACGTTTCATTATTAAATAGTCTTCAAAATTATGAAAATTGATAAAACAATAAAATTCGTATTTTAAAGAAAAAGGAAAAAATTCGACAAAATAATTTTTCACAAATTGCAAATTTTTTATGTGTTTTCTTGAAAATATTTTTCTGAAAATGAAAATTTATATTTTCTTTATCATATTTTTTATAAAAAAAGAATTATAAATAAAATAATTTTTTGTCACAATTTACGTCAATTTTCATAAATTTTTATTAAAAAAGTAATATTTTTGTCAAAACATTGTCATGTAAACTTTTTATATTTGTAACGGTTATTAATAAAAAAATTATGTTTATGAATATATATATTTTAAAAATATAAAATTTTTATTTGATTATATATATTTTCTTAATATATTATATTCGTAATTTAAAATGGCATATATTGGTCAAACATGATTTGTCATGTCAACTTGTCGTTCATGTATTGCTCTTTTTAACAGATTTTAATTAAATGATCCTCAGAAATATGCAAACTTTTATTTTAACAATGACTATCAATTTATTATGCAAAAAGGTCATGTAAATACATTATTTGTCATGTCATTTTGTATTTATGTATTTTAGTTTCTAAAGGTTTTTAATTAAAATGTTTCTATGAATCTGAAAATGTATATTTTAACAATAACTACCATATAAAAAAAAAAAAAACGTTTTGTCATGTCACTATTATTTTTCTTCATTGTTTTTCACTTTATTGTTGTTTTTTTTTTACCGTTTATCCTATGGATAGAACCAATCTGGGATGAATATCACTCTATATCGAACACAAAAAGAGAACTTAAGTCTCTGCCCAAAATCGAAGCCAAGCCAAAACCATCTTTATTGCCAAATGCTCCACCCCCACCCTATCGGGATGGCGGGTTAGTGTCTCTTTCGGTGCCAGAGATCGAAGTTGGCCCGTTGCCTCAAATTACATCCGCCCTCGATCGGGGACCTTAGAGACATAATCAGGGTTCTTCCGTCCCCATCTAAACCTCTGCATTTCGTTGACATGCTAATAAACTTTTCCCACCATAATCAGTTGACAGGCGCAGACAATAAAATACTAGGAGACAGTTACGATGAGGAAACGCTTATTGTCGCGGGCCCAGTTTACACCCTAGGAATGATGAGATTAAAATTTAAACAAAAACGGAGGTGGTGGAAGGGTAAAAAAAAAGTAAGAAAAAAAACCCACCTTCTATTATTATCACTGGGCTGAGCGAGATGCTCTCTCGGCATAAAAAAGGAGTTGACCAAATTCCTACTCCAGCGGCAGCAGGCCAATAGAGATCTCTATCAAGTAACTAACTGTAAACAGGAGAAGGGTGAAACTACTTCCAAATTTTTTACCCGATTTAAGGAGACTTGGACTTTATTGGAAGGGATGGAGTTAGAAAACGCAGACAGTAACCCTCTGTTCCTCACAAATTTTTATGCTTAACCGTCGTCAAGAGGTACAGAAAGTCCTGAAGTATCCACTCACCGATCGTAGTAACATGACGATTAAACATTTAGGGGAGAGGGTGCGTATGATGGAAGGTGATGGAATATTGTTGAATAAGCAAGTAGCCTGCCTCACCGTGGCGGGAGGCGTGGAAGAGGCCGAAGCAGGGGAAGAGAGAGTATGCCTGGTGCTAACCACAACCCGAAACGCCTCGGTGTATGTTACTACTGCGGTAAGAAGGGACATTGGGCTATAGAATGTAGGAAGAGACAATGGGATGAGGGTAAGATCCCCGCCGGCTCCCCTCCTCCACCACCTCCTTTTACAGAACCTAGCCAATTTGCAGGAATGCAAATTAGCCCCTATGACGCATAGGGGTGCCCACAGGGCGTAACCCCTACCATGCTGCATTGTACCTATGAATCCCCTCAATTAAACGAAATGCCATTTCTCGAACTTTGCATCGATGGCACGGTGTACCCCTCCTCTTTGATACAGGGGCGACAATGTCACTGGTAGGCAAACAATATGAGGGACCCATTTCTGGTCATTCCATTAGCTCTGTGGGTATTGAAGGGGTTGAAAAAGAAACACCATTTACTCCATCCGTGCTTGTAACCTGTCCTTCCGACACAAATATTTTTCTGCAACATCGTTTTGTTTTTATGCCTGATTGATCTTTAATCTCTTGGGCCTAGATCTCATGTGTAGGTTGCACATTTCTCTCACCTTTTCCGGCTCTAAGCTCACGGTTTCAGTTCCTGACTCTGCTCCTCTGTCATATCTTTCTAACACTAACGACTGTTTTCTCTCTACCACACAGAAATTACCACTCTCTTCTTCACTGGAAGAATTGCCATCTCTCCTCTGGGTGGAGCATCAGGACGATGTAGGCTTGGTTTTTTGTCCTCCTTATGAAGCTAAACTAAAACATTTGCATCCTGTATTTTTCAAAGAGTATCCTCTCTCTGAATCAAAGTTGCAGGGAATAGACAAAATCTTGACCTCTTTGTTGCAACAGGGTGTGATCAAGCCGTGTGTGTGTTCCTACAACACACCCGTTAATCTGGTTCCTAAGCCGGATGGCACTTCACTCAAGACTTGAGAAAAATAAATGATGTTGTGGTTCCTGTTGCACCTGTTGTGCCCGATGTGGCCTCTATAATCGCTTCAATTCCATGCAATCATACACACTTCTCGGTGATTGACTTGTGTTCTGCCTTTTTCAGCGTTCCTGTGGAAGAGCAGACGCAGCCTCTTTTCACCTTCACGCACAGGAGGCACCAATATACTTGGACACGTCTGCCACAAGGATTCATTGACTTCCCGGCAGTCTTTTCTGCTGTGGTAAGTGATGCACTTTGTGATCTTGCCCTCCCCTCTGACTCTGTTGTCTAACAGCATGCAGATGATGCAATTCAATTCATTTTTATTTGTATAGCGCTTTTAACAATGAACATTGTCTCAAAGCAGCTTTACACAGATAATGTGGTAATTAAAAGTAAATATGTTCTTTGTAAGTACGTTTGTCCCTGATGAGCAACTGTGGCAAGGAAAAACTCCCCAAGATGGCATAAGGAAGAAACCTTGAGAGGAACCAGATTTAAGAGGGAACCCATCCTCATCTGGGTTGCACCGAATGTCCATTTTTAAGCAGATAAACAATGTTGCGGGGTACAGTGATGATGATCAGAAGCAAACTGTATTTCTGAGTCAGTGTAGCAGACTGTTGACATTAACTACAGTCCAATCCATCCTCAAAGCGCCCGTTCTTACTCCGGAATTTCATGGAACCACCCAAGGTGTTGATGAGAAACCGTCCCAAGCTGCACAGAGTGGCCTCCAGTCGAAGAGAACACTATCCAGAGGCAGGCCTGGACGAAGTGGGAAGATCCATGGAGGGGAGAGGGGCAGGAACAGTGGTCACTGGAGCCTCAGGAGCATGTTTAACTCGACCGAGAGAGAGAGAGAGAGAGAGAGAGAGAGAGAGAGAGAGAGAGAGAGAGAGAGGTGACAGGAAGAGAAGGATATGAATTATTATGTGTCCTTATTGTTGTATGAAAGTTAATGTCACTGTGCAGTTTGGACTCCGGCAAGACTCGCTATGGCAGCATAACTAAAAGGGAGAACCAGAAGGTAACACAGACATGAGGGATTTCTGGGATAAGAGACGACCCACCACACCACCTTCAACAAACCTGAGTGAACGTGTGAATGTGAGGGGACGACAGCATACAAATATCCCAGTTCACCAAACACTCTATATCCATGTTCTCTCCGGATCTGAGCCTTTACCTAAGAAAAAATCTACTGATCAAAGGTTTGACTAAATAAACACGTTTTCAACCTCGACTTGAACACTGAGTTCCGAACAATTGGTTGGAAGGCTGTTCCATAACTGTGGGGCTTTATAAAAGAAAAAGATCTGCCCCCTGCTGTAGTCTTCATTATTTGAGGAACCAACAGATAGCCAGCACCTTTTGATCTAAGTAGGCGTGGAGGATCATACTGGTAATGAAGTTCACTCAGATAAGTGAGTTAAGTGCTTTATACGTCAGTAGTAGTATTTATAATCAATGCGAGATTTAATTGGGAGCCAGTGTAGACTGACTTAAACAGAGGTGATGTGGTCATATTTCCTAGATCTAGTGAGGACTCTTGCTGCTGCATTCTGAACTAACTGAAGCTTATTTATGCACTAACTCGCACACCCAGACAGTAAAGCGTTACAGTAGTCTAATCTAGAAGTAACAAAAGCATGAACTAGTTTTTCTGCATCCTGTAACGACATCATATTTCTAATTTTAGCAATATTTCTAAGGTGAAAGAAGGCGATCCTGGTGATATTATTCACGTGAGGCTCAAAGGAAAGACCGGGGTCAATAATCACATCAAGGTCTTTGACAGCCGTACATGCTAAAACAGAAACACCATCCAGAGATGCTAGGTAATCGGAAAGTTTACTTCTAGCTGCATGTGGTCCTAGTAAAAGTACTTCCGTCTTATCTGAGTTGAGCAGAAGAAAGGTATTAAGCATCCACTGTCTAATGTCCTTTAGACACTTCTCAACATTGTTAAGCTGTTCTCTCTCATTTGGCTTTGCTGAAATATACAGCTGTGTGTCATCAGCATAGCAATGGAAGCGAATCCCATGTTTATGAATGATTTCACCAAGAGGCAGCATATATAAAGAGAAAAGCAGTAGGCCTAAGACAGATCCTTGAGGAACACCAAACTTTACCTCATAGAGTGTGGAGAACTCACCATTTACATCAACAAACTGATAGCGATCAGTCAAATAAGACCTGAGCCAAGAGAGAGCTGTTCCCTTTATTCCAACAACGTTCTCAAGTCTAGCAAGTAGTATAGTGTGATCAATGGTGTCAAAAGCTGCACTAAGGTCGAGCAAAACAAGTAAGGAGACAAAACCCTGATCAGAGGCCAATAACAGGTCATTTACCACCTTAACTAGTGCCGTCTCTGTGCTATGATGAGGCCGAAATCCTGACTGATATATTTAAAAAATGTTATTCATAAGTAGGTGTGAGCATAACTGCTGTGCTACAACCTTTTCTAAAATTTTGGATATAAAGGAGAGATTTGATATTGGTCTGTATTTGGACAGCTGACATGGGTCAAGGTCAGGTTTCTTAATTAGGGGGTGGATCCCTGCCAGGTTGAAGGATTTTGGTACATAACCAGTGCTAATGGAAGAGTTTATTATTTTTTTTAAACAGGTTTAATTACCTCTGGAATTATCTGTTTAAAGAAACTTGTAGGCAAGGGATCGAGAATGCAGGTTGATAATTTTGATGAGGAAATTAATGAAATTAAGTCATTCTCGTGAATAGGAGTGAAGCTTTGTAGTTGATTGTCTGCTATAATTACGCTGCTGTCTACAGGGTTACTTGTAAAATAATTTGGCTTTATATTAACCGTCTGGATTTTTTGCCTGATGTTCTCAATTTTATTATTAAAAAAGTTCATGAAATCATTACTACCTAATGATGGTGTGCATGTTAGTGCAGTGCTTTTATTCCTTGTTAATTTTGCTACCGTGCTGAATAAAAATCTAGGATTATGCTTGTTATTTTCTATGAGGGTGGAGAAATATGCTGATCTAGCAGCACTAAGAGATTTTCTATAATTTAGGAGGCTCTCCTTCCATGTTATTTGAAATACTGTTAATTTTGTTTGACGCCATTTACATTCTAATTTTCGAGTGGTCTGTTTTAAGGTGCGTGTATGATCATTATACCACTGTGCTAATGTTTTCTCCTGATCATTTTGGTCTTAAGGGGAGCTACATCATCTAGAGTGTAACGTAACGTTGATTTTAGGTGTTCAGTGGCCCAGTCGAGCTGTGCGGGGTCTGACAGAGATCTATCTAATATCGTAATTTCTGGAAGATTATTGATAAAATGCGCTGCTGTAGCTGACGTGAAAGTACACTTAACACGGTAACGTAGTGAGGTAAAAATGCAATGACTGAGGCAGATTTTAAACAAAATTAGATAATGGTCTGAAATAGCTTCAGACTGTGGAATTATGACTAAGTTTTTTATTTTTAATCCAAATGTCAACAACAAATCAAGAGTGTGTCCACCACTATGGGTGGGTCCTTTAACATTTTGATTAACATTCTGGGTCCTATTAACATTCTGATGATCTCCTGATCTCCGCAGATCTCTTTTCGCCTTCACGCACAGAGTGCGCCAATATACTTGAACACGTCTGCCACAAGGATTCATTGTCTTTTCCGCTGTGGTAAGGGATGCACTCTGTGATCTTGCCCTTCCCTCTGACTCTGTTGTCTTACAGTATGCAGATGATCTCCCCATCTCCGCAGTCTCCCAGGAGCTCTGTGAACAAGCTTCCCTGTGCCTCCTGCGTCATCTGGCAAGAAAAGGATTCAAGGTATCTAAAACCAAACTCCAGGTATCAGGGCTCAGGGTTTACCTGCGTGTCTTCGTGCGGCTGCCTGTGCTGTGATGGTTCAAGACGCTGAAAAACTATTGTTGTCTCATCCTATGATCTTTCATTCTCCACATCAGGTCCTTCAGAACTTAAGCACACAACACATGACAGCTCAGAGAAGATCCGGCTATGAAACTATCCTTTGCTCGACCAGTAATCTGGAAATCAAGGCCACCTCCTCTTTCGACACTTTAGGTCATGCCCTTGCTCGTTTGATTAATGCACAAGATGACACACTGCACGACACCACACATGATTGCTGCTCCGAGGTCATTCACTCTACTAGTATACGCTCTGATTTGTCTTCCACTCCTTTAGACAGGGGTGAGTCACTTTTTGTGGACGGCTCATGTTCGAAGCCGTATGATGGTAAATTTCTGTGTGGTTACTCTGTCTGTTCCTTACCTGATGTCACTGTTGAAGCTTACTCTTTGCCTTTGTCTTCTGCACAGGCCACTGAACTCTTCGCCTTGACTCGTGCATGTGTCCTTTCAGAAGGAAAAGATGTCATGATCTACACTGACTCCCGATACGCCTTTGGTATTGCGCACGATTTTGGCCGCATCTGGCAATCCCTTCTCGTTTGTAATAGACCAACTCAGAAACTGATAGACCTCCTGATTGCGGTCACAGTAGCCTGGACCTATTCCTTGGAGGAGAAACTATTTAGCCCTACCTTCATAAAACCTCGCATCTCAAAAGAGTATGTTTTCCCCTTGTGATGGACCCGTTTCCGTCGGGGTCACCCATGACCGCTCACACGCGTATTCGTTCTCTGATACACTCGGGTAATGGCACTGTATATAGAACAGAGGATTGGTATTGGGTGTGTGGAAAGCAAGTATATATGTATCTAATGCCTAATTGGGGTGGGGTGTGTGCACTTACCCAAATCGGCTCGTCCTCATATATATTCAGACACCTCAACCAAACACAAACCTGGCAAAAACGGTCCGCTGTCTCTGATCCTGCCTTTCCTCCCCCTGAACATCAACTTAAATCTTGTTCTGCTAAGTTTTGGGACGCCTTTTTCCCACATTATGGTATTACCCAGTTGTGGAATCAGAAAGAAGTCACCCATTATCGCGTGGCCACCTTCATTAATGAAACCCTCATCGCTGTTGATGGTATGCATACTGAGCTCACTGCTTTGCGCCTGACAGTCCTACAGAATAGATTAGCTTTAGATATCCTGCTGGCTGAAAAGGGAGGCGCATGTGCATTGGTGGGGGATAGTTGTTGCACATACGTCCCTGAAAACGACGATGAACACGGAGTTATAGGTCAGGCAGCTGAGAAAATGCACGCCACGGCTCAGGCTCTTAAGGATGACGAAAAGGGTAATCAAGGTAGGGGATGGGGATGGTTGTATACTCTGTTTGGTCATTGGGCGGCGTACATTTCTTTGATAATCCCGACTGTCATTGTTTTCCTGTTACTATGCCTATTTGGACCATGTATTTTTCAATGTATCCAGCAATCATTCACCCGTATGCTTTCTGGTTATTAACCTGTCCCTCGTGTTTCTGAATATTATCCTATATGTCTGTTAGTTTGAGTTGTGATTTATGCATGCTTATTCATCATGGAGATATTCTTGATCACTAGTCCTAGATTAGGTTGACCCAGAACACTCAGTTCTTGTCTTTATCCTCTCTTTATTCGCTTACGCTGTGAGAAAACCCAAACTGTCACCTTTTGGTATGGCTAATCCACGTTTTGTTGCTTCTGCTAAAGGAATATCATGACCAGATGTGAAGTTATTATCGTTAACAGTTTTTATGTTCTCACAGTATGGTAATATGTATCTTGTTGCCATTAGTAGTTATAGTTATTCTTCAATAATGGAATAGCCAGAATAGAATAGCCTTTATTTGTCACATATACATTACAGCACAGTGAAATGTTGTTCTTCGCATATCCCAGCTTGCTTGGAAGCTGGGGTCAGAGCGCAGGGTCGGCCATGATACGGCGCCCCTGGAGCACACAGAGGGTTAAGGGCCTTGCTCAAGGGCCCAAGAGTGGCAGCTTGGCAATACCGGGGCTTGAACCCCCGACCTTCCGATCAGTAATCCAGCGCCTTAACCACTGCACAGCTCCATTGACGATGTCCGCGTGCAATACTCTCTTCTTCTCTTAAGAGAGCTTAATCTGATACTCTTTAAAAACTGTGACAGTTTTTGACAAACACTTCGGATCTATCCTGAGAATTGCCACAACAAAACTCCCGACTTTGATGAACTGGCAAAATAAGGAGTTCAACAACTTGTATATGTATATGTATGACCCGGCCCCTCTGTCAAATTTTAGAACCCATTGCGGCCCGTGAGTCAAAAAGTTTGCCCATCCCTGTTCTAGAATAACCTTGTTGTATGTTTCTGTTGACCATACCCTGAACTATCCTTTTTGTGGCATGAGTTACTTTGCTCGTACACACACAGTGGTTCCTGTATTTCTGTTTTAGGCTTATCTTTTGCAGGCTCAACATAACCTTGTGGAGTTGTCTCTCCTAACTTTCTCTTCTGTTCACACACACACACCTGGCAGCCATCCCTTTTTCTCTCCATCTCTTTGGAAGTATATCTTAATGTGTAAGACAATACATTTTGGAACTTCTCTCTGAAAGCTGACTCGTGTGTTTCATTGAGACTTCCCTGCATACTTAAGAGAGCAAAGATCTAGAGGAAAGGCTGAATTCGAGAAAAATTTTTATTCTCAAATGTGTATTGTCATAATAATTATTTTATGAAAAAAATTACCTTTTTTTAACAATTTATCATTTTTTTTGGTTAACAGTCATATTTTTGTCTAAACATAATTTGAAATGTCACCTCTTTGTTAACATATTCCACTTTTTAAGATTGTTTAATGAGATTACGTATTTGAATATCAAAATTCTTATGTTACAAATATGAAATTTAAATTTAAAAGTCTTATTTTTGTCAAAACATGATTTGACACTTTTTCGTTTTTCTTTAATTTACTGCACTTTTTGATGTTTTAATATTACATATAATGTGTAATTGTATATTTAAAAATAGTTTTCTTTTTTTTTTCCGAAAAATTCTTTTTCATGACACTTTTTGTGTTTTGTTCACAAATTGCACTTTATAGTGGGTTTTCTTGAAATAATCTTACTGAACATGAAAATTCCTATTTTCATAATTATCATATTTTTATAAAAAAATATTATATTTTGTCAACTTTTTTATCTTTAAACTTTTTTTTAGATGAAATATTGCATATGAATATGTACAATCATTTTTTCATAAATTTTAATTTTAATTATTATGACAAAACAATTTGTCATGTGACCTTTTTGTTAACTTTTAACAGTTATTAATGAAAATTATGTTAATATCAAAATGTATATTTAAAAATATTAAATTTTTATGAGAAACATAATTGTCTAGTCAAAACATGATTTGTAATGTCACTTTTTTGTTTTTCAGTCACTTATTGCATTTTTAAAAGGTTTTTCATTAAATTATGCCACTGAATTTAAACAATCATATTTTCAAAATAACTATTTGCTAATCAAAAAAATTCATAATTTTGTCAAAACTATTTTTGATTAAAAAATAAAATTTCATACATCAATTACTATAATAAAAAAGTCATATTTTTGTCAAAACATGATTTGTCATGTCACTATTTTCTTTTTTCTTATGATTTGCACTTTTTAACTGTTTCATGGAAAAAAAGCTTATTAAAAAGACAATGTATATTTTTAAATAATTACCATATTTCTATTTTTAAAAAAGACATTTTTGTCAAAATTTTATTTGTTGTGTCACTTTATGGTTTTCGTTTACTTATTGCACTTTATAACGGGTTGTCTGGCTACTGCTGGTCTAGTGGTTAGGATGCGGTGCTCTCACCACTACGGCCCGGGATCGATCCCCCGTCAGGGAACCAATCCCAGCCATTAGGGTTGCACAAGCCAGTGCCGGTCCCAAGCCCGGATAAATGGGGAGGGTTGCGTTAGGAAGGGCATCTAGCGGAAAATGTGCCAAATCGAGTATGCGGATCACAAATAAGAATTTTAAACCGGATCGGTCGAGGCCGGGGTTAACAACGACCGCCTCAGGTATCGTTAGCCGACAGGGTACCGGTAGAAATTGGGCTACTGTTGGCCAAAGGAGGAAAAGGAGAGGAGGAAGACGTCTACAGAGAAAGCAGGAAAAGAATAAGTGTAGGAGAGTGGAGGTTCGGGTTGGTACTTTAAATGTTGGTATGACTGGTAAAGGGAGAAAGGTAGCTGATATGATGGAGAGGAGAAAGGTAGATATGTTGTGTGTTCAGGAGACCAAGTGGAAAGGGAGTAAGGCCTGGAACATTGGAGGTGGGTTTAAACTGTTCTATCATAGTGTGGATAGAAAGAGAAATGGTGTAGGGGTGATTCTGAAGGAAGAGTACAGTAAAAGTGTAGTGGAGGTGAAGAGAGTTTCTGATAGGGTGATGAATGTGAAGCTGGAAGTTGAAGGGATGATGATAAATGTAATCAGTGCCTATGCTCCACAAGTCGGCTGTGAGGTGGAGGAGAAGGACAGATTCTGAAGTGAATTAGATAAAGTGGTGGATGGTGTACCTAGGAAAGAACGATTGGTGATTGGGGCAGACTTTAATGGGCATGTAGGTGAAGGGAACGGAGGTGATGAGGAGGTGATGGGTAGGTATGGCTTTAAGGAGAGGAATGAAGAAGGGCAGATGGTGGTAAAAGGATGGAAATGGCAGTGGTGAACACTTATTTTAAGAAGAAGGAGGATCATAGGTTGACCTATAAGAGTGGAGAAAGGTGCACACAGGTGGACTATTTTCTATGCAGGAGATGCAACCTGAAAGAGATTGGAGACTGCAAGGTGTTGGCGGGGGACAGTGTAGCTAGACAGCATCGGATGGTGGTCTGTAGGATGGTTTTGGAGGCGAAGAAAAAGAGAAGAGTGAGGACTGAAAGAAGAATAAGCTGAAGGAGGAAGAGTGTAGTGTGAGGTTCAGGGAAGAGGTCAGACAGGGCTTGGTGGTGGTGAAGAGGTGTTGAATGATTGGGTAACTACTGCAGGAGTGATAAGGGAGGCAGCTAGAAAAGTACTTGGTGTGACATCTGGAAATAGAAAGGAAGACACAGAGATGTGGTTGTGGAATGAGGAAGTGCAGGAGAGTATAAAGAGAAAGAGGTTGGCAAAACAGAAGTGGGATCGACAGAGTGATGAGAAAAGTAGGCAGGAGTACAAAGAGATGCGGCAGCAGGTAAAGAGGGATGTGGTGAAAGCCAAGTAAAAGGCATATGAGGAGCTGTATGAGAGGTTGGACACTAAGGGAAGAGAAAAGGATTTGATGATAACAGATGGAGATGGAAATGTGTTGACTAGTGAGGAGAGTGTGTTAAGAAGGTGGAGGGAGGATTTTGAGCAGCTGATGAATGAGGAAAATCAGAGAGAGAGAAGGTTGGATGATGTGGAGTTGGTGAAGCAAGATGTGGATAGGATTAGTAAGTTGGAAGTGAGAGCAGCGATTAAGAGGATGAAGAGTGGAAATACCGGTAGAAGCATGGAGATGTTTAGGAGAGATGGCAGTGGAGTTTTTAATCAGATTGTTTAACAAGATTCTGGAAAGTGAGAGGATGCCTAAGGAATGGAGAAGGAGTGTGCTGGCAACACTCTTTAGCATAAGACAAATGTGCAGACCTGCAGTAACTACAGGGGAATTAAGTTGATCAGTCACACCATGAAGTTATGGGAAAGAGTAGTGGAAGCCAGGCTGAGAGAAGAGGTGACCATCTGTGAGCAACAGTATGGTTTCATGCCGAGGAAGCGCACCACAGATGCCTTATTTGCTTTGAGAATATTGATGGAGAAGTATAGAGAAGGACAGAAGGAAGTGCATTGTGTATTTGTGGATTTGGAGACAGGGTACAACAGAGTGCCAAGAGAGGAGTTGTGGTATTGTATGAGGAAGTCAAGTGTGTCAGAGAAGTATGTGAGGGTGGTGCAGGACATGTATGAGGACAGTGTGACGGCAGTGAAGTGTGCAGTAGGAAAGACAGATTGGTTCAGGGTGAAGGTTGGATTGCATCAAGGATCGGCCCTTAGCCCTTTCCTGTTTGCAGTGGTGATGGAAAGGTTGACAGACGAGGTCAGACAGGAGTCTCCCTGGACTATGATTTTTGCAGATGATATGCGCTGGGGAGATGGGGAATAAAAGTCAGTAGGAGTAAGACAGATTACATGTGCGTAAATGAAAATGAGGGCAGTGGAGTGGTGTGGTTACAGGGAGAAGAGGTGGAGAAGGTGGAGGAGTTCAGGTACCTGGGGTCAACAGTGCAAAGTAATGAAGAGTGTGTTAGAGAAGTGAAGAAAAGAGTGCAGGCAGGGTGGAGTGGGTGGAGAAGAGTGACAGGAGTGATATGTTATAGTAGGGTATCGGCAACCCCTAATTGGAGCAGCCGAAAGAAGAAGAAGAAGATATATTTATGAAAAAAGTCATATTTATGTCAAAACGTAATTTTCATATCACTTTTTTGTTTTTCTTTTATTATCTTTTTTTTTTATAATATTTTTTCAAAAGCATAATCACATTTTTTGTTAACCCACAGTATTTCATGAAATTATGTTTCTGAATATAAAATTTCATAATTTTATAAAAACTTTAATATTTTATATTTTTGTTAAAACGATTTTCAATGTCACATTTCCGTTTTTTCAATTATTTGCTGCACATCTTTAACATTTTTTAATGAAATTATGCAAAAAAAACAAAAAAATCTAATTTAATATTTTAATGATAATTATAATTTCATTCATTCATTTTCTCCCGCTTATCTGTAATTCGGGTCGCGGGGGAACCAGTCTAAGCAGGCCCCCGCCTTCGACTGCTGGCCAATTCTCACAGCACCGTCCCTTATGGTCCCTCCTGCAGGTGGTGAGCCCACAGGAAGGCGGCCCCACGTCACTCCGACATCACGGACCTTGATACTTCCCTCGTAAGGGACCCACGGAGCATAGAGGGTTAAGGACCTTGCTCAAGGGCCCAAGAGTGGCAGTTCGGCGATACCGGGGCTTGAACCCCAGACCTTCTGATCGGCAACCCAGCGCCTTAACCGCTGGAGCCACCACTCCCCCATAAATTATAATTTAAAAAAATAATTATAATTTAATAAAGGTAATTTTTTTTGGCAAAACGTGAATTGTCATGCTCTGTATTTGCACTTTTTCATTAACTTTTTCTGATAATTATGAAAATGAATATTGTCATAACTAATTTTTAATGAAAAAAGCTATATACTTTTGTCAAAACATGATTTGTTATGTAGTATCTCATCATATACATGTATCTTGGTCAAGTACATGTTGTAGGTGCAAATATGCATTGCTTCGAAATACTGTTTTCTCTTCATCCTAGCCAGCTGAGACTTGCGGAATCGCATTTTTAGATCCTGAGAAGTTCAGTGTTGACAGCACAAACACCGCTCTGCTAAACATGAGGTGTCGATTAGTTTTGAATGAATTATGACTTTCTACACTATTTTCGTACACATTTTCCAGTTTATAACAATTTTTTATTAAATTAAGATTATGCATATAAAAATCTATATTTTCATAATAACCATCATATTTTTAATTTAAAACGTCATATTTTTATCAAAACACGATTTGTTATGTAATATCTCATCAAAACATGTAAAAGTATCATGGTCACGTGCATGTTGTGGGTGCAAATATGCATTGCTTCGAAAAACCGCTTTCTCTTCGTCCTAGCCGCCTGAGACTTGCGGAATCGCATTTTCAGATCCTGAGAAGTTCATTTTTGACAGCACATACATGGCTCTGCTAACCATGAGGTGTCGATTAGTTTTTAATGAATTATGACTTTCAACACCATCTTTGTACACATTTTACAGTTTTTATGAAATTAAGATAATGAATATGAAAATCCATATTTTCATAGGAACCATCATATTTTTATAAAAAAAAGTCATATTTTTGTCAAACATGATTTATGTGATATCTCATTATATACATGTAAAAGTATCAAGTCAAGTCATTTTGTTTCACTTTTACTTATTGCACTTCATAACGGGTTTCCATAAAATTATGCTTCTGAAATAAAAAATTAACATTTTCGAATTTAGCTTATTTAAAAAAAAAAATCATTTATGTCTAAAAAAAAATTTGTCTAAACATGATTTGTCACCTCTTCATTAACATATTCCACTTTTTAACAATTTTTTATGAAATTAGGTTTATGACTATAAAAAATCATATTTTTTAAAATATTTTCTTAATGAAAACATTAATATAGTTGTCAAAACATGAATTTTATTTTCACTATTTCCGTTTTTCGTTTATTTTATTGCACACTTTAATAAAATTTTGATAAAGAATTTGAAAACATATTTTTATAACTTTTTTTTTTCATTTTTCTTTTGTCTTTTTTTTTTTTTGCTGTCAAACCATTATAGCCATGTCTGTTTTTGTTTTTTTTGTTCACATTTTAATGTGAACAAAAAATGTTTAAAAAAAGTTTTTGTTTAATTTAACATTTGTAATGATATAATATCATATAAATATGAAAATACATATTTTAACAATAACTTAATTTTTTTGAAAATAAAATAATTGTTCTTTTTTAATTAATTGTCAATCTTTCGTTCACTAATTGCAAATTTTAATGTGTTCTTAAAAAATTATGCCTCTGAATTAAAAAATAAAAAAATAACTATCATGTGTTAATATAAAAAGTAATATTTTGGTCAAAACATGGTTTGTCATCACCATTTTAGTTTATTTTGAAAATGTCAAATTTTTGTCAAAACATAATTTGACACATGACCTTTTAAATTTTTTCGTATTGTTTGTTTATCACCCTTTTTCTTTTCGATCACCTATTGCACATTTTAACAGTTTTTCATGAAATTAGGTCTTGTTTTTGTGAACAGAAATTCTCAATATTTCCTTTTTAAACAAACAAAGAAAAAACACCCCACCCCCCAAAACACAAATAAACCCCCAGACAAAGACACACACACATGCGCACGCACACACATCCCACATCCCCCTGCTTAAACAACTGAAGAAACAAAATAAAGGTCAGGCATACAGTCCAATTTTGATCAATTTAGATTTTTAATCAGGTAGCACCCGTAGTCTCCTAAAATAAGAAATAACAGGTTGCCACTTGCAAAAAAAAGTGCCAGTAGAACCCCTCAGTGTATATTTTATTTTCTCCAACTTAAGAAAAAACATTAAGTCTTTAAACCACCGAGAGATGGAAGGACATCCTATTGTTTTCCAGTGTAGAAGTATGCAACGTCTGGCCAATAAAGATAAGAAAGCTAAAACATCTTTGTGTGCAGAACTCAGTGAAACCGACTCGTTGTCCGACTCGTGGTAACCCCAAATATAGCGATCAGTGGGCATGGCGTCAATTGCACTTCAAATATGGAGGACATAATGCTGAAAAAACCTGTCCAGAATGCATGTAATTTCGGGCACAGAAAGAACATATGACTTAAATGACAGGGTGAAGCATGACATCTGTCACATCTGTCCTCAACCCCAGGATAGATTTTTGCCTGTTTCGATTTGGAAAGATGAATTCTGTACAGAACCTTAAACTGAATGAGACTGAGGCGGGCACAGGAAGTGGTAGACTGTATCCTATCTACGGCCTTCTCCCACTGTTCATCGCCAAACTGCAGCCCCAACTCCTTCTCCCATGCGGTCCTGGTTTTATCTGTATTACAGCTATTGAGAGATAAAATAAAACTGTATATCCAGGAAATCAAACTATGCTGGTGTGGAGTAAACATGACTAAACTCTCCCAAGGTTGCTTGGGGGGTACAGAGGGAAAATTGTGAAGGCATTTAGATACAAAGCTGGGGACTTGGAGATATAGAAAAAAATGAGCTGTAGGCAGCCCATACTCCAAGGATAGACTGGTGAAACTTCTAAAGACGCCATCTTTGTACAAATCATAAAGTTGCTTGATGCCTTTTCATGCCATAATGAGAAAGCTGAATCCAAAAGTGACGGGGGAAACAAATTATTTCTCTTCAAGGGACTCAGTGCTGATAGAGCCCTAAATTTAAAGTGATGCCTAAACTTAAACCAAATCTTAAGTGTGTTCAGTACGACTGGATTGTCAGTATATTGAGATGGTTTGACCGGAAAAGGTGAGCAAAGCAGAGCAGACATAGAGGACGATCCACAAGACAGTAGCTCTAGATTGCACCAAGTGGATTCTGTTGAATTGGACCAGAAGTTCAGTTTTTGGATATGTGCAGCCCAGTAGAATATTTGAAAATTGGGTAAAGCAAGCCCACCACCCCAAAGAAAATAATTAATGATTCTATCTAAAGAATCAAAAAAATATTGAAACTTTGGCAGAACATTCATTTTAACTGCATTGATTTTTCCTGTTAAAGACAGAGGCAGACTGCTCCACCTCTAAAAATACGACTTCATGTCTGCCACAAGCGGAGCAAGATTGGCATGAAAAAGTTTGGGTAAGGAACGGGTCACCGTGATACCAAGGTATTTAAAGCCTGAACAGTTGAATTTAAATGGCAGATTCAGATGCTGAAGTTGTAGAGAAGTATTGTTTACCGGATAACACTCACTCTTATGGAAATTCAGTTTGTATCCCGAGAAAGAGCCAAAATCACCCAAGATAGATAAAATGACAGGAACAGAGGCTGCAGGATCCATCACATATAACAACAAATCATCAGCATATAAGGACACCTTATATTCCGCCCCCTTGCGAGTTATACCCTTAAAGGCTAATGAGGAGTTAAGTTTAATGGATAATGGCTCAATGTCAAGGGCAAATAGCAGTGGTGACAGTAGTGGGCACCCCTGCCGGGTTCCACGCCCGAGACTGAAATAATTAGAGCTAATATTATTTGTATAAACACTGGCTTGCGGAGATTTATAAAGGAGGTGGATCCAGGAGACAAATGTATCACCAAACCCAAATTTCTTCAATATTGCAAATAGGTATTCCCACTCGACTCTATCAAACGCTTTCTCAGCATCCAATGAGACTACAACCTCAGGCAAAGGAGATGACTGCTTAGAGTAAATTATGTTGAAAAGTGTACGAGTGTTAAAAAATGAGTGTTGCCCTTTTATGAATCCAGTCTGCACCATAGATATGATACGTGGTAGTACATTTTCTAACCGGGATGCGATCACTTTCGCCAGCACTTTCACGTCGGCATTCAGCAGCGACAGCGGTCTGTACGACCCGCACAGTTTGGAATTCTCGCACTTTTTCAAGAGAAGGGCTATTGAGACCTGATTAAAAGTAGGTGGTAGCATGCCCCAACCCAGAAATTCATTGAACACACCAAGGAGCAGCGGCGCCAATTTATCGATAAACTTCTTTAAAAACTCAACTGGAAAACCATCTGGGCCTGGGGCTTTATTAGACTGCATCGCCCTTATTGAAGCTCTGACTTCGTCAAGAGATAGTGGAGAGTCCAAGTCCCTTACAGAGACCGTATCAACAACAGGAAGATCGACACCTTGAAGTATCACCCAGTCTCTTACTATCAGTAAGGCATTCAGATTTATAAAGAGCAGAGTAATATGACTTAAATATTGCATTGATCTCTATGGGATCGGTGACATTCGAGTCATTATTAATCTGCGATATTAGGCGTGATGCAGCCTGCCGTCTCAGCTGATGAGCTAACAATCTGCTTGGTTGGTCACCGTATTCATAATACGATCCACGAGTTCGTAGTAACATGCATTCAGTTTCCTTAGTGGAGAGGAGATCGAATTCTGCCTGCAACTCAACACGTTGTTTGTATAGCGCTGGAGAAGGGTTGGACACGTAGCTCTGATCGAGTTGGCTGATAGCCGATGAAATTTCCCAGAGTTTAGCTCTGTGCTCCCGATATGTGAAAGCAGAGTAAGAAATGATTCGTCCCCTGAGATAGGCTTTCAGAGTCTCCCATAATAATGAGCATGGAGTAGAGTCAAGACGATTAAACAAGAAGAATTCATCAATAGCTTCAGAAATAGACACACAGAAATTCTTGTCCGCTAGGAGATGCGAATTAAACCGCCAGGGAGATTGTGTAGGTCTATGGGTTGAGAATTGGATATTCAACGCTAGAGGAGCATGATCAGAGATCACAATGCCCAAATAATCTGTAGATACAACGGAGCGATTAAGACGGCTATCAATAAAAAAATAATCAATTCTGGAATATGAACGATGCACCGGGGAGAAAAATGAGAATTTTTTTATCCCGGGATTTGTGACATCTCCATGGGTCTACCAAGCCGTTTTGCGACACGAAATCGGAGAAGGATTTAGACATTGCAGATTGGGATACAATACGAGAACTAGAACGATCCAAAACAGGGTTCAAAACACAATTCAAATCACCACCAAAAATTATCAAATGGGTATTAATAAAGGGAAGACTGCCAAGTAACCAATTCGCAAAATCAGGATCATTAAAGTTTGGAGCGTAAATATTAACCAGCAGAACCTTGGTCTGCATCAGCGTACCAGCCACAATGACATATCTGCCATTCCTATCTGCAATTATATGGGTAGGTGAAAACTGTATGCTTCTATTTACTAGGATGGCCACCCCTCGTGCCTTAGAATTGAAATTGGAGTGGAAAGTTTGACCCACCCAAGGATGGTGAAGCCTATGATGATCTCTGACTCTGAGGTGTGTTTCCTGTAAAAATACTATGTCGGCGCGTAAGCGTTTCAGGTGGGTAAAAACCCTAGACCGTTTAATAGGATTACCCATGCCCCTAATATTCCAACTAAGGAACCGGACAGGTGCACCACTGCCAGCTAAACGTGAGTCTGTATTATTGTCAGCCATTCATCCAAAAACAACTACACAAAAAAAAAGAAAACAGGACCTGTGAAGCCTAGGGGATCCCAGTGCGCGCGCATCAGACACTCAAACACAAACACATACCCAACACACAAGTAGAATCCCCATCCTAACAGTAACCCCAAGGGACAGCAACATGAACTATCAAAAAAGAATCCTATCGCCGCCCACACAAATAAATGTGCTATCGACACGGAGAACAAGCCCATCCTAAGCAAAGAGAGGCTCCAGCAGATTAAACACAACATAAATTATGCGCAACTATATCTAGTTCACTGCTGCCCATTCCCGGTCTACATAAACATATAAACAAAGTTTCTAGAGGAAAATAAGTTCCCAACATAAATCAACCAAGCGTTCATGAAACAAACATTAAGTTTTCAGGATCACTTACACTTTGATTTCCGTAAAAATAACACAAAAAAAAGCAAAATAAAAATAAAGATTTAAAGACCGGCATCACCACGCGGAGTTTGTGAATAGTGCAGTGACATGAAAAACAAGGAGCAAACATCACGACCAACCGCGAAAAAATTATCTTCACACTTTAGACAGTTTGGAAAGTTTTTATATAGTCGCTGGCCTCGTCAGGTGAAAGAAAATCTTTCCCAACACCATTGTGTGTGATACGTAGCCGCGCTGGATAAAATAACCCGTACCGCACACCTTCAATGCCACGGAGCTGCTGCCGCACCTCTTTAAAGGCAGCCCGTGCTTTTGCGGTTTTTACCGTATGGTCTGGAAAAATAGAAATGGTCAGACCCTTAAACTGAATTCGCTGCAGTTCTCTGGAAGACATTCAGACATTCCGTAAGACATTCAGACATTCGCTATGATAGTGAAATCTGGCCACAATGGCTCGTGGTCGTTCACCAGGTTTTGGTATGGGCTGTGGAGTGCGATGTGACCTGTCCAGAACCAGCTCCTTCTCCAGACTCAGTGCCTCCTTCAGCAGCACGGCAACATTCGCGGTAGTGGAGCTATTGGGCCCCTCAGGAACACCGATTATCCGGACATTATTGCGCCGCGATCCATCTTCCAGATCTTCACATTTGGTCTCCAGCTTATTGTACTCAGCAGTAAGACGGTGTATGTCAATGTTGCATTACAGCGATATCATTGGTGCAAACAGAAAGTGAGCGCTCCATTTCAATATCGGTGCCCTTTAGCTCCCGCACCGCAGAATCATTCGCAGCTTTATCACTGGACAGCTGCGCCTTCACCGCCTGCAGCTCCGACTTTATTGTCAGCAAATCGTTTTCCAATGTACGTTCCAATGCACGTAGTTCGGCCTTAAATACCTCGATGATTTCGGACCTCAGAGAGGACAGCAGCTCTGACTTTAATGAGTCAGTATCAGCCTTGGAAGCTGCCTGTGAAACGATGGGCCCTTCACACGGAGGTGAATCACGAGAAGGCGAGGCCGCAACTGTTGCACCAGGCTGAGTTGCGGCTGAGTTGTGCTACGGGTCTTAGAACTTTTACCAGACATCATAATTACCTCTAGATTCAAATACACAAACAAGAAGAGTAAACCAAGGGATTGAGAGCAAAAATAAAAGCAAAAAGCTCGAAATAATAACAATTACAACATTAATCCACCGGAGCCCCCTAACACCATGTCCTACTCCATGATAAGCCCGATAGCGCCCCCCATATTTTACTGTTTTGGACATTTTTCATGAAATTGTTAGGAATGTCAAAATTTATATTTTAAAAACTCTTCAAAAAAGGTCATACTTGTGCCAAAACATGGTCACGTCAGCTTTTTACTTTTTTGTTGACCAATTGCACATTTTATTGTTTATCAATTAAATTGTGCTTAATGATTATGAAAAATCTTATTCACAAAAAAACAACTCTTTGTCAAAATATGATTTATGTCACCTTTTTCGTTCACTTGTTGCACAATTTAATAGCTTTTCATAGATGTATGTTTACGAATATAAAATTCATATTTTACAAATTAACATCAAAGAAAAAAAAGAAATTTTTGTCAAAACATGATTTAGCATGTCAACTCTAATTTTATTTTTTTTCTGCACTTTTTATCATTTTTTCATAAAATTATCCTTATGAAAATTTTTTTTTTACGTTTTAAATGTCATATTTTTGTTAAAACATGATTTGTCATTTCATGTTTTTCGTAGAATTTTTGCACATTTTAACAGATTTTCATAGAATTATACTTATGTATAAGAAAATTAATTTTTTAATACCATTTTTTATGAAAGTCCTATTTTTGTCAAAACAATGTCTTCACTTTTTTTATTCACTCATCGCACTTTTTCATGAGTTTTTATGAAATTATGTTTATGAATATAAAAATTAATTTTTTCATTATAACGATTACCTTTTTAAGGGAAAAATGCATTATTTTGTCAAATCATGATTTATTTTAGCTTTTTGATTCAGTTTTTGCACTTGCTTAACAGTTTATTCTGAAATTATGTTGAAGAATATAAAAATTCATATTTTTTAATAACATTATTTTAATAACATTTTAAAAAAAAGTAATGTTTTTGTCGAAACAGGATTTCATGTCAAGTTTTTTGTTTTTGGTTCTTTTATTGCATTTTAAATGGTTCTTCATGAAATTAAGGTTATAAATATGATTATGCATATTTTATTAATTATATTTTTATAAAATTAGTCATATTTTTTTCAAACTTTTTTGGTCATTACAACTTTTTGTGTTCATTCTCTTACTGACCTTTTTATTATATAATTTTTAATGAAATGATGCTTATAAAAATAAACATTTATATAAAAAACTGTCAAACTTTGATTTGTAATGTGAAGTTTTTCATTTAATTTTTGCACAATTTTACATTAAATTATTCTTACAAATAAACAAATTCATTTTTAATAATGTTTTTCATGAAAAGTCATATAATTAGTAATTTTTTGCTTTTTAATTCACTTATTGCACTTTTTTCATTAAATTGTGCTTAATAATTATGAAAATTCATATTTTAATCATTATCATATTTTTATAAAAAAAATATTTATTATATTTATTATATTATATTATATATTTTTGTCAAAACCTGCTTTGTCATGCCATGTTTTTTGTTTAATCTTTGCATATTTTAACAGTTTATCATTAAATGATGCTGATTAAGAAAACTTTTATTTTAATAAAAATTATCATATTTTCTACATTTTAAAAAGTCATATATTTAAGGATAACATGATTAATTTGTCAAATCATGATTTAGTTCCCCATTTTCTTTCAGTTTTATATATATATATATATATATATATATATATATATATATATATATATATATATATATATATATATATATATATTACAGTTAATCATTAAATTATGCTGAATAATAAGAATTCATATTTTAAAAATTAATAATATTTTTCCTTTATTTAAAAAAATTCCTTTTTTATCAAAACATGATTTAGAGTGATTTTTTGTTTTGTTTTGTCATGTTATGTTTATCATTGAATTTTTTATTTTTATTAACAGGTTATTATAAAATGGTGCTTATAAAAAATGCATTTTAATAATAACAATCATATTTTTACATTTATAAAGTCATTTTGCCAAAATATGATTTGGAGTATCACCTTTTGGTTTTTCGTTCACTTATTCCAATTTTAACAGCTTTTAAATTTTTGCATATTTTAACAGTTTACCGTAAAATTTTAATTATTAATAAAAACATTTATATTTTAATAATATAGTTTCTACATAAATTATTAAATTTTTTGGCGTGTCACCTTTTGGTTTTTCATTCACTTATTCCACTTTTTAACGGCGTTTCAAGGAATTATGTTTATGAATACGGAAATAAATTTTTTCATTACAACTGTCACCTTTTTATGAGAAAAATGCATCATTTTGTCAAATCATGATTTATTTCACCTTTGTCGTTCAGTTTTTGCACTTGCATAACAGTGTATAATAAAATAATGTTAAAGAATAATAAAATTATATTTTTTAATAACATTTATTTAAAAAAAGGAATGTTTTTGTCAACTTGATTTAATGTCATGTTTTTCATTATTTTAATGCACTTTTAATGGTTTTTCATGAAATTAAGGTTATGATTATGAAAATTTATATTTTATTAATTATCGTATTTGATAAATCAAAATCAAAAAAGTTATATTTTTGTCAATACATGATTTGGCATGTCTACTTTAAATTTTTCACTCACTTGTTGCACATTTTAACAGCTTTTAATGAATGTATGTTTAAGAATATAAAATGTATATTATAGCAAATTAACAAAAAAGAAAAAAAGTGAAATTTCTTATAAATATGAAAAATTGTACTTTAATAATCATATTTTTATATAAAAATGTAATATTTTTGTAAAAACCCACTGCCATGACACGTTAAAAATTTCAATAAGATAATTCATATTTTAATAAAAAATATATTTTAAAGTCATATTTTTGAAGATAAAATGCATAATTTTGTCAAATCATGATTTAGTTACTCATTTTAAAATATGCTGAATAATAAGAAAATTCATATTGAAATAATTGCTAATAAAAAAATTTAAATATAAGAATTATGAAAATAAATTTGATCAATATAATTATCACATTTTTGTCAAATTGTGATTTATTTAATATTTTTATTTAGTTTGCACTTGTTTAACAGTGCAAAAGGGGGGGGGCTCAGAAAGAGCCGCCAACACAACAGCCAATTCCTACACAGGCACTTTGGCCTCAGCCTCCAGAAACACAAGAGGGTACAATAAGCCATGATAGCGGACACGTAAACCTTCAGGGTTGACTGAGCCAACCCTGTGGCAAACTGTTCCGCTAAAACTCCAGAACTAAACCAACCGGGCAGTTGACTGGGTCTAACTGGTGGTGCTCACACCACGTGGTGAACAGATGCCATCTAGCACCATACAACCTCCTCATGGAGGGAGATCTGGAATGGAGGATGGTCTCCACTACCCCAGTAGAGAGACCAGCTGCTAGAAACTGTGCCCCCTCAGGGGCGACAGCTATAGCTTCCATAACTCATGGCGGGGGTGAACCAGGTTTCCCCTTGCCTGCGAGAGGAGATCCCTCCTGGGAGGAATTCCCAAGAAGGTCCTTCAAGGAGAGACAGCAGGTCTGTGAACCACGGTCTGCCTGGCCAATGAGGTGCCACCAGGAGGAGACAGGCTCCTTCCTAGCGGATTCTCTCCAGAGCTCCCGGGAGCAGCAAGATAGGGGAAAAGGCGTACAGACACAGCCTCAGTCACATCCAGTAGAGCTGGGTAAGAGAGAGAACCAGAGGGGACAGTGCAACAGATCCACCTGGGCTCTGTAATATCTCTGCCATATTTGCTCCACCATCGCCATTCCCCGGGCCTCGACCCTTGCCTCGAAAGAGTCTCGGCTCTGCAACTGGGACCACAGGCGGATCTGCCATGCCAACATGTATAGGGGAAGAGATTGGAGACCCCCCTGGTGGTTGATATACCAGACCACCGACGTGTTGTCTGTACAGACCAGCGTGTGGTGATCTCTCAGGTCTCGGAGGAAATGCTTTAGAGCCAAAAACACAGCCATCATCTCCAGGCAGTTTATGTGCCATGAAAGATGTAGCTCGTTCCACCAACCTTGGGCGGAGTGGCGACTCATGACCGCTCCCCACCCCGTGAGGGATGCATCCATCACGTTACGAGATGTTTAGGAGCTCCCAGGACAGGGCCCTAAAACAGTCACTTAGGTTCTTTCCATATATCTAAGGCTTGAAGGGCTCGCCTTGATAAGACGGAATGGGTTGCCCTCCCGGGAGAACCCTCTGTCTCTGAGTCACCACTGGATGGTAACCTCACCTGGTCACTTAACACCAGCTCCATCACCAAGAAATCCCAGCAGCGTCTCTACTTCCTGAGAAGGCTGAGGAAAGCTCATCTCCCTCCCCCCATCCTGACCATGTTCTACAGAGGGGCCATCGAGAGCATCTTGAGCAGCTGCATCACTGCCTGGTTTGGGAACTGCACCGTCTCGGATCGCAAGACCCTACAGAGGATAGTGAGGACAGCTGAGAAGATCATCGGAATCTCTCTCCCCTCTATCATGGACATTTACACCACACACTGCATCCGCAAAGCACACAGCATTGTGGATGACCACACACACCCGTCACACACTCACTTCACCCTCCTACCATCAGGGAAACGGTTCCGAAGCATTCGGGCCATCACAACAAGACTGTGCAACAGTTTTTTCCCGCAAGCCATCAGGCTCCTCAACAAACATCTGAACTGAAATCTCTCTCACACACACACACACATACTCACACACACACACACTTACACACAACTGTGTGACTGATCTGTACAACCAGACTCAACACACATACACTTCGCATACCCATACACTTCCCATACCTTTCATTGTCGCAATAATGTTTACATGCCGGTTGTTGTTTGTTGCTGATCTTCCGGGACTTGCTCTCTTTGCACAATATTCTCTCCAAATCCTTTGGTCACTGATCACTTTATTTTTGATTGCTGCTATTGCACAATTGTTTACATTTCTCTGTTTACATTTTTCTGCTACTGTGCACCTTATTTTGTTACAACAGGTTTTACTGGCGGAGCTATTGTTGTTTTTATTTTTATATTTTGTGTATTTTGTATTGTCCTGCACTGTCCTGTGTTGTCTCGCACTGTCTTGTGATGTCTTTGCACTGTTTGCACCAGTTGCACACATGCACTTTATGTGGCGAGGATCTTAGTTCCTGGCCCTGTGTTCTTCTGTTCTGTGACTGTTGTTTACTGTTGTTTTATGTTGTTTTATGTAGCACCTGGGTTCAGGAGGAACGTTGTCTCATTTCACTGTGTACTGCATCAGCTATACATGGTTGAATGACAATAAAAGCTTCTTGACTTGACTTGATATAAAGGGGGCCAAGTGGGATCACGTTGGACGCTGCCGCCATGAGACCCAGCAGCCTCTGGAACTGCTTCACAGTGAGTGTCTGGCCTTCTCTTACTCTCCCAACTGTGAAGAGGATGGCTCCAATATGTGCGGGAGACGCAACACGGTCGAGTCCCACACTATGCCCAAGAAGGTGGTTCTCTCTACTGCAAAAAGCACACTCTTCTTTGCATTTAGTCTGTTGAATTTGGGATGGCACCCAGTTGGGTTCGGGTGGCAACGCTCTGCTTTTGGGCCTCGCGATGCCCAGCCTTACCGGGCTGTGGCTGCACCCGCTTAGCAGCCCAATGAGAGTGAAATACCTTGATGGCCCTGAGGGTTAGGTCGCAATTATGTGAAAATTTATTGTGTTTGTAGCTGCTGTTTTTTTGCTGTTCTAGTTACAAGAGATAGAGAACACGATGAATAAAATGTGCGGTATGCTAGACAGAAACGTTAGATTAGCCTATGTACATTTTTGGAATATGGTAAGAAATCCATCTAAACCATACATTTTCAGAAAGCTTATCTCGCCTAGATGTGATTAAACGTGCGTCCCACCTTTCTCAAGTCTAAGTAAAGGAAGGTCAAGGTGATGTTGAACACACTGTGTCTATTTAATGGTGTTTAAAATTAAAATTAAGTTTATCATTGGTAACCCAGTAAGTAGTTTTTTCATATTGTGCCTGACATAACCTACCCAATTAATTTTTAGATCAGCAGAGACCATTTAGCCATCCCAGTGCCTTTATTGTGCCAGGGATATATGGATATAAAATATAAATGTTTATTACATTTATAATATAAAATATTTTAATTACATTTTTACCTGAATACTCAAACCAGTAAAAATTTTTGTCTGCCTAATCTTGTCATTGTAAGAATATGTTTTTTATAAAACATACAAAATAATTTTGAATAAAATTATTAGTGTAACATTTTACACAGCTTTGTTTAAACTTAAACCATGTCAGCTCCTACTGTGGACTCTGGCGCTCCATGCGGATCCCAAGTTGGGAACCACACGTATATTCAATAACTGAAACTTTAGACATAGACGTGTATTTTTAATGGTAATAAAGAACTAATAATAATAATAATAATAATAATAAGTTTAATTTATATAGCGCCTTTCCCAAGCTCAAGGACGCTTTACAAGGTACAATATAATATAATGAACATACATAAACATAAACATATTCGTCGGACATTTGCCCAGGACGAAGGATCACATGCAGCTGCATGAGTTAATAGCAGAGACAACATAGACATAAAAACATACAGGACAAGAGATAGAACACTACATAGTACATGAAACATACACCACATTTCAGAAAAATGAAGGACTCCTAACACATATGCATTGACTGATAGTGGAGGTTGAAAAGGTGGGTCTTAAGCCTTGATTTAAATTCAGTCAAAGTGGTAATGGTTCTGAGTGCAATGGGTAAGGAGTTCCATAGTATTGGAGCAATGACAGAAAAGGATCTGCCACCCGCAGAGGATAGACGGTATCTAGGTACACAAAGAAGTTCAGATTTTGAAGACCAAAGTGATCGTGAAGGAACATAGGATGAGAGAAGATCGGAAAGATAGTGAGGGGAAAGAGCATTTAGTGCCTTGTTGCAGAAGAGTCCAAGCCTAATAGTTGGGCAACGGAGAGCCCACCCAGATAGAACACATACGTCTATAATATGTCTGCTAAAGATCTGGAGGTCTGCTAAAGATCTGTTTTTCAATTCATCTGTTTAACATCTTAGAAACAGCTGCTGTACATTCATTATAAATCAGGTCTATAAGACATCTGACAGCAGACGTCTCAGAGATGTAGGGCAGATGAGCAAACAGCATCTGTCAGATGTCGTGCAGATGAAAATGCAGACATCCAATATATGTCTGCCAGATGTACGTGTGCTATCAGGGCATTCACAGTTGGGTTGGTCTACATTAATTTAATTTCGACATTGAATGTGCCTTCAGGCTATTTATGTATGTGTGTGTTGTGGTTTTACTTGTATAACAACCTATTGAATGTGCTATGTTTTAAAATATCGTAATAATCTTTTGTGTGTGTGTGTGTGTGTGTGTTTGTTGTACATTTCAGAATGACAAAGCGAAAATTCAGGCCTTGCCCTGCTTCAGGAAGTGCTGCAGGGCCTGCTATACAAACCTCTGCAAGACTAAAAAGATGGAGGGCCTCAAAGACCGCCTGGATAATGCGTGGGGGCAGGGGGTCTGGAAAAAACGGAATGCGTCATGAGTGGTTTCTTCTGCTCAAGTTGCAGTAAGTAAAAATACTCATGCTCCATGAATTGAATGGTAATCAATATGAAACTCAAAGCACATTACATTAACATCAATACTGTCCTACTGTCAAACAATCAACATTTTATTTTCTAACTCTGTAGAACAATCCAGCATGAATCAACACATATTTCTGTTGCTTAAGATTCACTGAGTGCTGTTGGTAGGAAGAGGAATGAAGAAAATCATTGAAAAAAATAGACTGAATTTGCAAAGTGGGAGCTGACCATTGCTGAAATAAAAGGGGCACAGAAAACCCTCATTACTTAACATTAGCTGGCATTTTGCTATTCCGTTATTGCTGCATCAAATTTTCTTGTTCTTCTACTTTATGACAGCACTTGCTGATTTTGAGGAATAGGGATATGGGTTGATTTACGCTGGAGTTGTCGTTTTGGTTGGTTAAAGATTGTGTTATCTTGTGACTGAACGTACAGTTTCAAAAAACTTTCCTTTCACTGACAGGCTTATGCATGCCTCCCACAGCCATAATACCATAAACCGGATGACATTTTGATCGATGTGTCCAAAATTACTTATTACTTACTCTCAATTTGCTTATAAAATATTACATGTTACATCCTGTATGCAACTGATAAGCTTTCTAATAGTGGTTTCCTTATAACTAAATTGATTACAAAAAATACGATTTTGCACCAATGACAGCTTAGTTATTTTTCTTTTATTCAACAATTAGTTATTAAATTGATTGTTTTAGTTGTAGTTATTTAAAGGACTGCATGTACATGATGTACAGATTTTTTACTCCCCTGAACACTCAAAACACCTTTCGTTGTATGCCTTGCATTCATCCACACACTCATACACCATTGGCTAGCATGCAAGGTGATAACCTGCACACTGGGTTTAAGGACACTTTAATGAGTGCAGATGGAGTTGGACTTGAACCTGCAAACCCTCTGGTTGCCGAACAGCACCAGAGATAGAAGTTTTTACGTCCTTGCACAGCAATGGAATTTGACTGTCAATTCTTATTAGGGCGACCTCCAAATCGTTGCCAAAAGTGATGTTGATGTGAATTGTATCTATTCTTGATATTAATGCAAATGCACATTTTTGTACTTTTGTTAATTTCAGGTGCAGAAACTTGCAGCCTTGGGCTATATGCCCATTTTATTTATAGGCAGAAAAAAAAAGAATTCGTTGATCGCCGATATAAATTCTGGAATACCACTCAATGAGGACACACAACCTTTTGTTGATGAAGAAGGCTTATGATTATTTACTTAAAAAGCAAGGTTATAGTTATGCAGAACTCGTTACTTTTTAAATTATATTTAAAATAAAAATATTTGGGGATGTATACAGATTAAAATGAATGCCAACTTGTGACCTCATTTACAGGATCCCAGATGTCTCCTTTACATCCCCAGCCTGACCAGCATATCCAAACCCCAACCCAGCCTGACCAGCAAATCCAGCCCCATCCTGACCAGCAGATCCAAACCCCAATCCAGCCTGACCAGCAGATTCAACACCATTTTGACCAGCAGATCCAGCACCATTCTGACCAGCAGATTCAGACCCATCCTGACCAGCAGATCCAAACCCCAACCCAGCCTGACCAGCAGATTCAGCACCATTCTGACCAGCAGATCCAGACCCAGACTGAAGCTCAACAGATTGACGATGATGTCATCGTCAACCTCTATTTTCTGCCCTCTCCATCCCATGTCCAGACTCACTCTGAAGCCCAACAGCTCCAGGTCCAGCCACAGCCCCAGCAAATTCAGCCGCTGACTGCCAAACCAAAGCCTCAAAAAAATAAAAAAGGTAAAGTAAACTTTCTTGCAGCTAATCTAAGCTTGGTGTAATCATTGACCCGAGTCTTTCCTTTGAGGCTCACGTGAATAATATTACCAGGATCACCTTCTTTCACCTTGGAAATATTGCTAAAATTAGAAATATGATGTCGTTACAGGATGCAGAAAAACTAGTTCATGCTTTTGTTACTTCTAGATTAGACTACTGTAACGCTTTACTGTCTGGGTGTTGGAGTAAGTGCATAAATAAGCTTCAGTTAGTTCAAAATGCAGCAGCAAGCGTCCTCACTAGATCTAGGAAATATGACCACATCACCCCTGTATTAATCAGTCTACACTGCTCCCAATCAAATCTCGCATTGATTATAAAATACTACTACTGACATATAAAGCACTTAACGGTCTCGCACCGCGGTATCTGAGTAAACTTCTGTACCAGTATGATCCTCCACGCCTACTTAGATCAAAAGGTGCTGGCTATCTGTTGGTTCCTCCAATAACGAAGACTACAGCAGGGGGCAGATCTTTCTCTTATTAAGCCCCACAGTTATGAAACAGCCTTCCTATCAGTGTTCGGGACTCAGACACAGTCTCAGTGTTTAAGTCGAGGTTGAAAACATATTTATTCAGTCAAGCCTTTAATCAGTAGATTTTTTCTCAGGTAAAGGCTCAGATCTGGAGGGAACATTGATATAGAGTGTTTGGTAAACTGGGATATTTGTATGCTGTCGTCCCCTCACATTCACGCGTTTACTCAGGTTTGTTGATGGTGGTGTGGTGGGTCGTCTCTTATCCCAGAGATCCCTCATGTCTGTGTTGCCTTCTGGTTCTCCCTTTTAGTTATGCTGCCATAGCAAGTCTTGCCGGAGTCCAAACTGCACAGTGACTTTAACTCTCATGCAACAATAGGTACACTTAATAATCCATATCCTTCTCTTCCTGTTACCCTCTTCTCTCTCTCTCTCTCTCTCTCTCTCTCTCTCTCTCTCTCTCTCTCTCTCTCTCTCTCTCTCTCTCGGTCGAGATAAACATGCTCCTGAGGCTCCAGTGACCACTGTTCCTGACCCTCTCCCCTCCGTGGATCTTCCCACTTCGTCCAGGCCTGCCTCTGGATAGTGTTCTCTTTGACTAGAGGCCACTCTGTGCAGCTGGGGAAGGTTTGTCATCAAGGCCTTGGGTGGTTCCATGAAATTCTGGAGTAAGAACTGGAGCTTTAAGGATGGATTGGACTGTAGTTGATGTCAACAGTCACCTACACTGACTCAGGAATACATTTCGCTTTTGATCATCATCACTGCACCCCGCAACATTGTATACCTGCCACAAATGGACATTCGGTGTAACCCAGATGAGGATGGGTTACCTCTTGAGTCTGGTTCCTCTCAAGGTTTCTTTCTTATGCCGTCTCGGGGAGTTTTTCCTTGCCACAGTCGCCACCGGCTTGCTCATCAGGGACAAACTTACTCATAAAGAACATATTCATTTTTAATCACCGCATTATCTGTGTAAAGCTGCTTTGAGACAATGTTCATTGTTAAAAGCGCAATACAAATAAAAATGAATTTAATTTAATCTCTTATGCAGAATTAATTATGGTTTGAATAACCACTGTGTAGTTTTTGATGTTAAAGTAGTGGACTATCTAAAAGGCACACAAAATCTTCCAAACAGTCAGCAGTGCTATGCTGTAAATATTTTGGCTGCAAACTGGATGTTTATTCCATAAACATTAATGATGATTCCAGATTCTGTGAAACCCTGCCTAGTGCATAAGTTGCTGTATCATATAAATACACAAAGCCTCAGATCAAGTGCAATACTTTTATTCATTGATTACCGTTTGTTAACAATACCTTTATTGCGTTTGTCATTTTAGGGTGGCGAAAATGCAGCAGGCAAAAAGTGTGGCAATACGACACTATCGTTGACAAAAGAATGACAGGGGTCAGATTTAGAACAATATTTTTTATTAATGTCTCTCCAATATTAATTATGTCCTCCTCATTGTACAATATTACTTTATAGCTTACCTACTGATGTTTAGCCCACATCACCCGACCAGTGTATACAGCCAAGCATGAATGTCATTACTGTCTGTATGGTTTTGTGAAGTAAATACACAATTATACTTAAAAGTGTTTGTGTGTGTTTCTGTAGGATAAGGCTGAAGTAAAGGTGCGCTTGGTTGCCTTGTTCTCAGTGGTAAGTATTGACATACAGTACATATTCATTCACACTTGACTATGTTTCTCATCAGCCCTTTGGCATTTTTGGTATAGTGTTGTTCTAGGATGATAGAGTAGTATGTACACATTGGCTGCAAACTGGCCTCAGGCAGTCTTAGTTGACAGCTTACTTTGGTAAAGCCTGTCCCCTAAACAGTAACACAATGTAAAAACAGCATGATGCCTACTTGGTAGGGCTGTGCAATTAATCAAGGTTGCATCGAAATTGCAATTTGCTATGTTGCAATTTGCTAATCACAAAGGCTGCAATGTAGACACAATGTGAAAAATATAAAGAAGACACTATATAAAAGGAAATTTTAATTTTTGTGATGTTTTTTATTTATTTTTTTAATAAACATACTGTGCTGCACACTTTTGGAAAGTTTTTGAGCTGAAGCTTGACTTGCGCATTAAATCGCAAATATGTTAATAAAATCGCAAATCAATGTTTTTACTGAAATCGCACAGCCCTACTACTTGGGTAGCAATGTGCTTTGTGAGGAAATTAACAATAAATAGAAAATTGGAAAGACAGATTTTGTGAAAATGTACAGTATAAGCTGTGAATGCTATAGACATTGTGTACACAAATAGACGTATTCTCCTGATCTAATGTAAGATGTGCTATACTTAATTACAGTGGTAAAGCCTGGGTGGACACATGGGAGCCAGCCAGCCAGTTCCCTTCCTGAGCTTAGCACAGGACTCCTACAGCAGTGACCTGCAGTTCAAATGAATATTTCACACACACACACACACACACACACACACACACACACACACACACACACACACACACGCACACACACACACTGCTGATGGTATATGTGTGTTCATACTATGTCTGATTGCTGTACATTTCTTTCTTATTTGTTGTTTGCCTTTACTGTCTTTCAAATGGCACTAAATATGTCTCCATCTCTTTGTTGGACTTGTTAGAACTTATGGTTCTAATAAAGCATTGTTTATTACTTCTTGAAAAAAATGGCTATTCTCTTTGTTGTCTAACTCTGTGTTTAGTTAACATATCAATGAATAGTGTCCCTTTGGGTGTCAGAGGGGATGGAATATGGATGTTTGTACAAGTCCCCATGAATAATTACAGCTTGGAGCAAATATGGCCAAAACATATAGTAGACTAATTCCTTATAACAGAGACCGACCCAATGGCTTGATGTTAACATTGTCAATTTGTCTGTCTGTCTTTAATTTTTTCTCTTTGTCTGTCTCTTTCTCCAGCTAAAGCTCCACTGTTGTACTGTACTGTAAGGAAATGAGTCTGCCTGTGCAGGAAATTGATGCACTCTAGTCTGGACCAACATGCAGCAGTGAGCAGGGAACACCAGCTTTGCAGCATAAAGGCAAGCAATGTTTCCAGGTCTGGAAGCACGGCAGCAATCAACGCACCCTAGCTTGGCAGTGCAGCGGGGGGGGACACACCCTAGACTGGCAATGGTGAGAGCAATGTACCCCAGCCTGTCATGGTGTGTGTATGTGTGTGTGTGTGTGCTCATGTGCACTTGTATCTGTTTTGTTTTGTATTTACTACAGAGGAACAAGACAATGAAGAGGAGGCTCGTTGTCATAGCAGTCTAAATGCAGTCCTAGTGTACCAAGCATAGACGCAACCAACTTCTCCAGAACTGTCTGCCAGTGAACACTGGTCTGGCTAACATCCTCAGAGGGCCATTGGTCCTGGAGCTGTATAGCGACATCATGAATGTTGGAGGTCTCAGGAAGCCAACATTTAGAGAGGAAAAACTATACTGCCATAGCTTGCACTGAAGGTTCCATATCTGAAAGCTGTGCTACATTAAGCATTTATCATTATTGTTATAAACAGATTGTAACCGGATTCAATTATAAAATAATTTAGTTTTTATACTTAACTTATATTTATTTACCACACCTGGACCTTATTTATGTTCATTCTAATCTTTCTAATCTCTGTTTTTGTCTCTATTTTCTGAACCAGAACTGAATATTCTGTAACCCCACAGGTGATTACCAGAATTTATGACACTCATGAAAACTGTAATTGGATTCTGATGCCTTTCTATTTTCATACAGTTTAAATATTTTATGGTGTTATTGTGGTCATTCTTATTCCTAATTTTGTCTAATTTCTATATTAACTTAATTCACTGTGTTATGGAATGATAATAAAACATATTTGATCCTAAAGTAACCTCAATAATCTTTCTGTGTTGGCAACACACAACCAGTTTAAAGGTCTTAAAAGCAGCTTGCTTTACCCCCCACACAAATATATGTGTCACATGTTAATATTTGTTTACAATAAGTGGTGTAAATCTACCATGGTCTTTCTGACATATAGAAATTTTGAACATTTAGGTCTATGGTTAACATTTCTAGCTTGCCTACATCATAAACAGGTAAAATTTGGCATGTGACATCCATGTATTACCCAAAATGAATTTGTGTATTTAAATTACAGCTGACACATTCACAGACTCTGTAATGCCCCATAGAAGATTTTTTTCTTATCTTTGGCTTAGGGATGGGAATATTACCCGATTCGCCGGGTGCATCGGCATAAAAGGTTAATGATGCGATGCATCGGTTTAAAAACTGTGCATCGGATAAAAATTAGCATTTGCATCGCGATGCATCGTTTTTTACCCAATGCATCGATAAAAACTGATTTATGTATGTATAATTATTAGTAGATTATTATTTAGAAAGTGACCAATATTTAAAGATTGCTTTCTCCCCTCTAAACTGTTGCTACGTCCTGCAACCCCACAGAAAACGAAGCGTGTCATGATTTAAAAGTCAGATAAAGCATAAAAACGCGAAATGAAGTTTAAATGATATGGACTCTAAATGAGTGATGTGGAATGGATTTGAGCAAGCAGCAGCAGGAAAGTCAAGGCTCTAGCTAAAATGCGGAACGTAGTTTAATTTATTAGGGAATTTCTATCTAGTAATGGAATGGATTTGACTGACAGCGCTCTAACAAGTTAGAGAAAAAGTGGGTCCAAAATCCCCTATCATTAATCTTAAAGTGGTCTTAAAATGGTTCAGACCCACATGTACAAATCCAATGTGTGGAAACTGTACACTCTAAGAAAGGATGTGTTAATTAGGGCCGAGCACCAAAGGTGCATAGGACCCTATTGTTTTCCTTACGTTTATTTATTATTAGGGCCCGAGCACCTATGGTGCGTAGGACCCTATTGTAATTGTGTCGTTTTTTTATTATTATTAGGGCCCGTGCACCGATGGTGCGTAGGACCCTATTGTTTTCCTTCCGTTTAATAGGGCCCGAGCACAGAGGAGCAGGCCAGAATGAAGCCCTATTGTTTTCGTTAGAATTATTAGGGCCCGAGCACCAAAGGTGCGTAGGACCCTATTGTAATTGTGTCGTTTTTTTTATTATTATTAGGGCCCGTGCACCGATGGTGCGTAGGACCCTATTGTTTTCCTTCCGTTTAATAGGGCCCGAGCACAGAGGAGCAGACCAGAATGAAGCCCTATTGTTTTCGTTAGAATTATTAGGGCCCGAGCACCAATAGTAGGACCCTATTGTAATTGTGTTGTTTCTTTATTAGGGCCCGAGCACCGAGGAGCAGGCCAGAATGGCCCTATTGTTTTTGTTTTTGTTAGAATTTATTCTTTTTTTTTTTTTTTTTTTTTTTTTTTTTTACACACATTGGCTATTTGGGGTCCCTTAACATGCTTGAAAACTCTTAAAATTTGGCACACACGTCAGAGTCGTTTGTCACTAGGGCCGGACAAAGGCTGGAATACAGGGTTGGCAGGGGGGCTCTGTAGCGCCCCCTGTAGTGCAAAAACAAACATTAGTGCACAGATCCGGCAATTATGTACGCACATGCACGAGAGTTGGTACGCATACAGACCTCATCGACCCGAACATCTTTCGCCCTCAAAAGGAAGTCAGGCATTTTGGTTTGTTTTATAAGTGCATGCGGTGAACTTTTAAATACTCCTCCTAGGGAATTCATGCGATTGACATTAAACGTGGTGAACATGATGCCGAGACATTGGACTTGCTAAATTGCGAAGGGATTTTTGATATCTCGAACGGTGCTGCCATGGCGAGGCGACTAAGTTATGGCGAATTCTGAGAACAGGAAGTGTCTAATATCTAAAGCAAAAAATGTCTTATCGAGATGACACGCGGTGTGTATGTTCGGCCAAAGATTCTGATAGCATCGATGTGCCTATTGTGAATCTCGGACATAGCGCCACCAACAGGCGCCAGGAAGGGTGTCAGTCACAAACGGTGGATTTTTTGACAGTTGCATGTGGTGAACTTTTAAATACTCCTCCTAGGATATTCATGCGATTGACACTAAACGTAGTCATCATGATACTGAGACATTGTAGATGATAAATTGCGAAGGGATTTTTGATATCTCGAACGCTGTTCCCATGGCAATGTGTCAAACTTTACTTTCATTTTCAGGCGTATTTAAGCACTTGGCATGCACTTTGGGTGCCTTAACATGCTCAAAAACACCGGAGATTTGGCAAAGACGTCAAAGTTTTCTGCCCTTAGGACCGGTCAAAGGCTGGAATATAGGCGTGGCAGTAGGGCTCTGTAGCGCCCCCTGTAATGCAAAAATAAATATTGGCGCACAGATCGGGCAAACATGTATGCACATGTACAAGAGTTAGTATGTATATATATCGCATCAACCCAAACAACTTTTACCATCAAACCTATTATCTCCACCCAACAGGAAGTCGGCTATTTTGAATGGTTTCAAAAGTGCATGTGGTGAACTTTTAAATACTCCTCCTAGGAAATTCATGCGATTGACATCAAACGTAGTGATCATGATGCCGAGACATGGCACTTGCTAAATTGCGAAGGGATCTTTGATATCTTGAACGGTGCTGCCATGGCGAGGCGACAAATTTATGGCGAATTCGGAGAACAGGAAGTGTTTAATATCTAAAGCAAAAAATGTCTTATTCGGGTGACACGCGGTGTGTATGTTCGGCCAAGGATTTTGATCACATCGATGTGCCTATTGTGAATCTCGGACATAGCGCCACCAACAGGCGCCAGGAAGTGTGTCAGTCACAAAAAGTGGATTTTTTGACAGTTGCATGTGGTGATCTTTCAAATACTCCTCCTAGGATATTCAGGCAATTGACACCAAAAGTGGTCAACATGGCCACTTAAGAGACACACCGTTGTCCGACCTTTTTGTCCACACTTAACAGCCGACAAATGTGATGTATGTGTCAAATTTCAAGTTAAATCGGTACACACATGTAACACACTAAGACCTACAAAAAAGTCTCTTGGAAGTCGGGTATTTTTAATCGTATGAGCAAATTTTTGGTCGATTTTGCCATTCGCACATGTCGTATTTTAACGAACTCCTCCCAGAGATTTGTTGAGATCGACACCAAATTTGGAACGCATAATCTAAAGGCCTTTGCAATGTTAAATTGCAAAGATCTAGAGTTTTCGTCTAAGGGCGTGTCCTTGGTGGTCTGACAAATTTCGACGATTCGCCATGAAAACGGAATTTGCTATAACTCGGACATACAATGTCCAATCTGCCCCAAACTTTACATAATTGATAACACTCCAGATCTGATCAGATCTACATTTCCATATTTACTAATAGTCATAGCGCCACCTGCTGGCAACAGGAAGTGTCATGTTTTACTGTGCAATGAACTACTCCTAGAAATTGAATGCCATCCCCTTTTTTTTTGGTCAGCTTCATCGTAAGACTTTTGCGCTAGTGAATTGTGATCTTGAGCATGCGTTAAAGGGCGTGTCCATGGCGCCGCAACAAACTTCATTGTCTCACCATAGGGATAACAGTTAAGATTTGTTCAGATCAACACCAAATTTGGTAGTCATAATCTAAAGGCCTTTGCAATGTTACATTGCGAAGATCTAGAGTTTTCGTCAAAGGGCGTGTCCATGGTGGTCTGACAAAATTCGAGGATTCGCCATGATAAAGGGAAGTTGCTATAACTCGGACAAACAATGTCTAATCTGCCCCAAACTTCACATGGTTGATAAGACTCCTGATCTGAACAGATCTACATTTGCATATTTAGTTATAGTCATAGCGCCACCTGCTGGCAACAAGAAGTGTGGCACTTTGAAATGACTGTGCCATAATTCTCCTGTCTTTATTCGCTTACATGCACCTCGCCCCACTGTTCACTGTTTTCCTCAGGACACCCGGTTGGCGGGGAGCCAGGGTTCGAGGGCCCGCACATTGCTGCTTGCAGCTTTAATTTTTACTTATTATTTTGTGTTATTTAATTTAACACATTGTGTTATTTTAACACAGTTTATGTGTCATTGTGTGTTTATTTTGTGTTAAAATAAATAAAATGTCAACACAAGATATGTTTAAACACCACAAAATAATGTGTTGTTCCAATAATAACACAGATTTGTCTATTTAGGGACAACACATTAAATTTGTTGTGCTTAACTAGACATAAAATGTGTTCTTTTAACACAACTATTTTAAGAGTAAAGTAAGTATTCAATAATACTTATGTAAAGAATAAAATAAGTTTTTAAGTTCTAAGTTCAATTAAATTTAAAGTCTAAACAATTTTTTTATTTTTAATCAACAGGGTCATAAAATTATTTTGGCTTTGGATGGATAAACAAAATAAAATACAAAAAAAACAGAGACTCCTGCTACAAGTCTGCATGGTAGAGGTCTTTCTTCCCATCTGGTCACAGACAACATGGACATGGTCAAGAAATATATATTAAAAACATAAAAATAAAAGTATTAAAAACAATTAAAATAATTAAAACTTCTTCTCTTTTTATTTCCAATCTTATTTTATGACATACTGTAGCACTGAACTTAGCATTTTACAGCATGTTCTATTCTGATTTTGTATGTGATAAACAGAATTGAATTTCAACATAAAGAGTCCAGGTGATAGAATGATCTTCTTGCCAATCTATACATTTCTTTAACAAAGACTTGGAGAACATGACAAGACACTTGAAAGTTGGTTATTATCCATCCTCTGTTACAACTTCTGAAAGTTCAGAGTCACTATTGTATTCATCTGAATCACTTTCCATGTTTACTTCTGTTCCAGTTAAAACTTGCAAATAACAGTTCTTTGTATGCTTTTGTATTCTGTTGATGGCTTGTGTGTTCTTCTTGGTTAAACTCTGTAGACCTTGGATTCCCTCTTTACTCAGGCCCCACATCTCACCTTATATACAGGGATAAAAACAACTTTATTACAGACTTTTAGAAACATACTGGTAAGTATGATGCATGCCAAGTGTAACATACTTGATGTGCTACTGCAAAGCTGGGATGACATCTCTTTCAGGGTGTCTGCACGGGTGCAAAGAGATGTCCAATGTTTTTCCATCTCAGTAATGAGAATCTTCTTCTTCTCCTCAAGCCTCCTTACTGCCATTACCATGTCAAATGACTTCCTTTTTGTCCTTAGACTTACAGAGTCTGTAATACATTAAATCAGCTTATTTTAAGATTTCTTGATATTCCAGATAATGTAAGAAAACCTTTAAATACTATGTTTTCTTACATTATCTGGTCATACATCAATGAAAGATTGTGTGCTACTATGAGACTTATTTCACATCGCCAATGTCTTATGTACATACCATTGTGTGGAAGCTGCCATGGCCAAATGATGTCATCGGAAAGAACGGTGTCCAAGTCCAGGTTTTCTGCATTGGGAACCATAGCGTTATATTGAACCACCACATAATTTAAAAGCTTCTTTTCCTCCTTGATCTTTCTGCATATCCGGGCACGACCCTTGCAGCCATCATTGTCTTTATAAAGACGTTGTGATCTCCTTTTAATACTGGTGACCAGCTCCTCAATTCGTCTGGCCACAGCAGCAACATCAGAATCAGTTGAGGATGTTTTCCCTGATAGGAAGAGAAGTAGGAAATTTGCTTCTTAATTTCAGGCGTATGGGCCAGTGAGCCTAAACATTATTTTCTGCAACTTAGTGGCTACCCTACTGTATAAGGCTTTGTACCCTACAAGTTCATGGCTATGTGTATTTGCAACAAACAAAAGCTTGATGAGAAATTCAAAGGGTGGAAGCAGTATATCAAGCTGAACATTATACCTTCTGCCCACTCATTGACATCAGTGATCCAGCCCTCCAGTGACTGTGAAATCTCATCTGTGACTGCCATTTCAGTTTTCATGATCTCCAGGCTCTGCAACTGTCTTTGCAGGGCTATTGTGGCCTTCAAACACAAACAACAAATGACAATGAAGCCACATACAGCACTCATTTAATATACTGTACAGGGACAATAATATATGGCAATTCCATGGAAAGTGGAAAATTTCGTCGCATTTACAATGTCAATAAAATGGCACGGTATCTGTTTGATAATGACTACACCAGGTTTCATGCAAAATATTCTAACAAATACTACGCTTGCTTACATCCATAACCTGGAATTGTCCGTATATGGAATGCAATGATTTGTGTGTGTGTGTGTGTGTGTGTGTGTGTGTGTGTGTGCCTGTATGTGTATATATTCCAAATACGGACAATTCCAGGTTATATATATATATATATAATGTGATGCCACTATATTTTACAATACACAATAAATGCATAAGTGATTACTGGTGTCTTTACCTTTTGATATCGGCGGGCAAGTATGTAAGCCAAGTTTTTTTGCTGATTCCAGCCCATGGCCATGACTGTGAGCATGTCTGTGCATACTGCAAACAAATAAGCTTATTATTCTTCTCCATAGTAGAGGTAGGTGAAAAACTGTGCAGACTTGCTGGACACAAATGGTATAGAGCGCTGTAGCAGGACAGCAGGTGGGTATGGTAAGGTACACAAATGGTATAGAGCACTGTAGCAGGACAGCAGGTGAGTATGGTAAGGTACACAAATGGTATAGAGCACTGTAGCAGGACAGCAGGTGAGTATGGTAAGGTACACAAATGGTATAGAGCACTGTAGCAGGACAGCAGGTGAGTATGGTAAGGTACACAAATGGTATAGAGCGCTGTAGCAGGACAGCAGGTGAGTATGGTAAGGTACACAAATGGTATAGAGCACTGTAGCAGGACAGCAGGTGAGTATGGTAAGGTACACAAATGGTATAAAGAACTGTAGCAGGACAGTAAGTTGCATGTACCTCATCCACGTCATCGGGATCAAAATGCAGCTTGAACACTTCTAACAGCAGTATGAGAAAGGCAAAGTATTGCATTCGCTTGCAGCTGTATCTTGTATCATTTTATGAAACTAGTGCAGTTTGGTTACCTTACCTGCTTTTGCCATGTGCTTTGTGGTAACAGCAATTCTTGAAAAGAAGGCATTACACTGCTCCACCTCCTCCCCAAGAGTCAAACCAGCCCCCTCCTGGTACGCCCCACTCCATTTTACCTTCAAAAATAAAATAAATAAATCTAAGCTGCAACAATCTTATGTTTGGATAAAGAAAATCACATGGACAGTCAAGTCAAAAAATCACATGGATTTTCTTACCTCGCATTTGAAATCGTGGGCTTTAGCATGAAACATTAAAAGAAACGGCTTCATTGAGAGCAGATCCTGAAGCTCAGGGCATCTCTTACTCACTCGTTTGAGGTAAGGCCAATACTTGCACGTAACATCCCTAGCAAAGAATTTCACTGGCTTACAAGCCATTTTTTTCTGGAGGTACAGAGGGTAAGCAAAAACCTCCCCCCTGAACATATTAAGGGCACAAAGAAAAACACCATGCCGACAAACGGCAAGTTCTAGGCCCTCCTCATCTACTTTGCTGGAAGACTTCTGTGATGTTTCTCGTGCTGCTGACCACTGTCCCCCACAGACACCTCTTCCAGAGATCTAAAACATGGAAGATGGTTAACAGTCCGAACAAAATCCTATGTAGGAGTTGGTATTTTGCATGTAAATATAGTGATGTTTTGCCAATTGACATGGTTGGTCGAGGAATGGACATAGTCCACGAATCTTGCTAAATTATCGTCCTTGGCTATGAAGATACCATTAAAGATGGCCTGTTCTTTTGATCTAAATTAAGAGACACATATTGCCTTTTAATATTCATATGATATTCATTATGATTTTTAGCAAAGTCACTTTCAAAATGATGACCTAAACACTATATTTTTAAGTACCTTGCTGCACTCTTGAAGCTATAGTGCTTACGGTTCCCATCAACAGAGACTGGGCAGTTAAAGTGGTCTTGCCGAATGACTTTGTCCACTTCAAATCGGACAGCCTCCCACTCCAAAAAGCTTTTTTTGAAGCTTTCTGCTATGATCTTTCCAGTCTGTTTCGAAAGAGTACAGTAAAAGAGAAACAAATCATACTTTTTTACCTTTTAACATTGAAATAAGATGCACTAAAATAGAAAAAGATTGGGATGTGTGTACTACTTTTGTGACCTCTCATAATTAACATTAAAGGATCAGCGCCCAAGGCCCTGTGATTATTGTGCTGACATGTAGTGCTTAGTGCATTTGTGGCCAGACCCGTGTTTTTATCCTGTCTCGAGTGTCCTTCGCCGGGCCCACTCCCCTGTCTCTATCCCATACTTTCCTATCTCCTTTACCGTCTTGTCCCAATAAAAGCAAGAAAGCCCCTAAAATATATTTTAAATTAATAAATAAACATCAAAGGAAAAGAACCTGAAGGAAAACCTTACAGTCTCTAGCCAAAGAAATGTTTCCAAATTAACATTTCTGTGATCAGATTAAATGATATTGGGAGAACACAACAAAGTCGATAGCCAAATCTTAGAACTCAATGGAGTAGATGTTAAGGTCTTCAGAAGGACCTCTTTTTTCATAAAAAAGTGCAAACTACAAGACAGCTTAAGTTGCTAGATGTTTATACACCTGTGACAAATGGTCTGACTTTACACATGTGAATTTACACATCTTTTCCCTAAACGGTGTAAATGTTCATGTGTACTTTTGATCTCATACTATAATTGTGAGTTACTTAAAGATTGTCACCACAAATACTTACACGGCCAAAGCAGACAGTTCGTTGATCTAGCATTCTAAGAAATGCTTGGCTGGACATCCCAGGTGCTGCCATCTTCCACTCCTCAAAGGAAAATAGGATGTCTGTAGCATACACTGTGGAAAATTGGGAAGTAGCAGGCCAGTAGTCATTATGGACCAGCTCATCCACGCCAGCACTCCATGTGGCTTGGCATACCTCACATTTCAACTCTGGCAAGTTGAGATCAGATCGGCCTGGAAAAAAAGTCGAAAGAGTCGAAAACGGGTCAGAGGTCGTCTCCCAAAAGGACATGCATCCTGGATCATATTCTATACTTCGACTCATACTGATTTAAGGACAACAGTCTCATTTTCCCATTCATGACTCTTAAGACGAACACTATAGTCTTTCATACATTTGGCTTAACGAGAAACATCTGGTCTGCCTCCAGCAACACAGAACAAAGTCAAACACAGATTAAAGATATTGCATATTAAAGATATTACATATTTAAGATACTATATATTTCCCCCCTTCGAGGGATCTATAAGCCCTCGACAAACAAAAGAAAATATCATACATGTTCATCATTGTTTACAGAAATAGTAATAATCCTTTCTGTCACATAACCTTAACAATATAATGAGTTTATGGAGTGTGAGAGAGAAAAAACCTGTCAGGCAGCCGTTTCTCCTTAAATATCCTTTAAACAATCAAGACAGGAAAAACTGCTCTCACGGCCCCTCTGCCCCAGGTGGCCACAAATTGTACTCCAGCCCAATCAAAACTTTAACAAGAAGTAATACATAGGCATTTGTTATGCAACAGAAGAAACTTAAAAACTATCATGACTTACTATGATTACTACTAGCATACAAACATTTTCTATTAATGTCACTGGATATACTGCAACACATAAAATCCAAAAATAAACATATATATGTGTGTATGGGGAAAATGTCCATCCGCGGCTGCGTTGATTCTCAGTATGGGGTCGCTGATGTGTAGAACCACAGCATTCCTCGTTCCGAGCCTTCCGATCTCCCCCAATATTGTTTCTTTGGAGAGAAGAAAAGAAATAAAACCAACCAGTATCGTCTTCTCGGGCAACAAATGAATAATATCACATTCCATTCCCCCCTTTCATCCTAAATCTGTATAGGAGGAAACTACTAAAAAGTAAGCTCTATTCAAAATATATGAAAAATTATAATACGAACAAATATCAAAATGGATACTTCTCCACCAGTTCACCTTCTAATTCCACTTCATCTACATCTTCTGTTCGCAGCAGTGGCATCTAAATACCGTCCCCAGGCATCACAACTCCAACCCATCGCAATATCATTGCCTTCGCAAAGGTCAACAACAGCGTACAGAAACAAAACATCACACACAACGATAAGATAACTGCCACAAAAATTTGTACCAGGACTGCACCTACAGGTCCTTATTTGTCCTGCAGCCAAGAATTTGCAGACCATCCAGCTCCTTCTGATGGACCAAACGCCTCTCGTATGTTTCGCAATGCCTCTATAACACTAGTCATATTATCAGAAGAATCAGGGATCAAGGTGTAACAGGCATCTCCAGTTAAGTTCAAAGCCACACATGGGCCACCTTGCTTGGCCAATATATAATCTAAAGCCATGTCATGCTTTAGCAATGTCAATCTATGACTCCTTTGAGTATTTGACAGAAAATCAAACCCCCTTATTGTCTCATTGGTGAAACCCTGTAACGTATAAGTGATGTTATCAATATGATCAGCTAAAAATGTCACACCGTACCATGGGAACAGTCCTATACCCAACTTTTCTCCTAGACTTATCCTCCAATGATAGGACTCCAAATTATGGAACTGTGCCAATGCTCTTTTCATCCTATTTGTAGAAACAACATTCGACTGATTTCTATCAGGTCCTTCTCCCTGCTGTACAGCAAAAACCTCATATGGAAGTTTCAGCCTTGCCATGTAACAACATCCTATCCATCCATAAGGCAGAAATATATATGCCTTATCACCACAAACCCACCAAATATCTCTAAAATTCCCTACTGTCACATTTCCAGGCAAGTCTCGATTCCTTACCATTAAAGTTTTACTATATTTCTGATGTGGCGCATGAAACTTCACTTCATACAACTAACTAATATTTTTATTATCATGTTGGCCCGAATTCATCAAATAGCTGTCACAATCAGATACTCCCATAAACATACCTGAACCAGTATACATTTCATTTGAACAGAAACAACTAGCAGCTTTCATAGGTGTCACTTCCATCGGCTCAGGGACTGCTGTTATTATATTTTCATGTTGATCTAGCAAATTCACATAAGGTAATTCTTCCAACCATGAACAATTATATTTAGGCTTAAACAGGAGGCGTGACCTAACCATTATTATATCCGATGATGCCTGCTGCTGAAATAACAGCCACGCTAATGCAGAATACTGACACTTAGAAGTTTTGGCACTGTTTCTAAGATTGAAGGCCATGTGCCTGGTGATGAAACTTTCACCACACATGGACAATTCAAATTTCTAACTGATCTAACAGAATGAGTTATCTGCTGGAACCACAAGTTCCGACTTGCCCATGGGTTAGCAATCTGTAACACTGATGAATCAAATCCATATGCTTTCCAGTCACTGTTTCTCTTTTGTAAGGCATGATTTTGAGTAGAATCAAAATACTCACTCTTTGTATCTAGTACTTTTTCCTGAGCTGTCTCAGCTGATTCTACAGCATGCTCTTCCATCATCTGTTCCCCAGCTTCAAAGGTCTCCTCACTACCATTTACTTTAGGCTCAGTTTTCAACATAGGCTTCTGAGTTACATTTACCACCTCTTTTGACTTTAAGGTCACTATGTCAGGTGCCTGTGTTACGTTTACAAATTTCACAGACATCAAAGGCGTCGTCACTGTTGTATCATTATTCTCCTTCACAGTCCTAGATAAAGTAGTAGTAGCCAGGGTTGATGTATTAACCTTCTTAGTTGTATCCAGAGATACAGTAACAAGCTCCATTCGAGTATTATTTATCCTTGGAGTAGTTATTGTAATAGGTTGATCTTGAACCTCTTTAGTATCTTTACGCGTTACATAATCATCCACCCAATAATTAAGAATTGGTACAAATTTAAATGCTGGTTCTACATAAGTACACACATATTCACCTTCATCTTCCCATGTAGCATTACGCAAGACTAGTGAACAATCTGTCTGCATCTTCACCAACTTCATGTCATTATACAAAAAATACTTTTTTTGATCACGAGGCACACTTTCAAATTCAGGTCCTGTCAACAACAGATCTTCACCACGATTATTCCTCCACTTAGGAGGATCAGTACTACCAACATTCCATCTTCCACATCGACAAGGAAGAACAGTCGTTTTCCCTAACTTAACTCTAATAACAACCTTCGGAGGAGAGGTCGTTGTATCAATCTGCTGAGGAACTATAGTCGCATGGGCTCTAGTTCTCGTACCGTTTTGGTCTAAACCTTTTCCGAGCTGGTCTTGGACTCCTTCTTTCAACTGTCTCCCTTGATTCTCCTGCAGTTGAGACACAGTCCTTCTTAACCTGTGACGCTTGTCTCTCGACTGCCACAGGCTCTGCTGTTTCAGGAACCTGCTGGAAATCAATGTCCCCAAATGTTCTTCCCTGTCCGTTAACTGTAACGTCATTTCTGGCATCGTCAAAAACATACACAGCATCATTGACATCATCCACATCACGGACAATCTCCCCTTCTGGGTTTTGACTCTGGTTATTTTCATGCATCTCCTTTCCTGCGGCATGCTCATCCACACTTTCTTCCAACTTTCTTGAACCCTCACCATTTTGACTCTGGGAACAAGTTATCTCCTCTTTCGGTGCTTTAACACAATGTGATAAATGATACCACGTTGGAGATCCTTTGACCTGGACCGCTGTTCCAGTACTGCGGACCACTTCAAATGGTCATTCCCGACGTTCGTTGTACCACTTCCTTCTAAACACTTTCACAAACACCTTGTCTCCAGGTTGCACTGTGGTACTCTTTTGCTCATCAAGTTTCTGCTGCACCTCGTCTTTCCTCTGCCTGTCAAAAACATAAGCGGATATCCTTTTATGTAAGCTGACCATGTATGTTACATAAGTTCGCATTTCGTCATCCAAAAGTGCTAGACTTGGACCTTTCCCATTGGTACGCAAACAAGGAGTCGGCATCCGTCTTCCCGTTAGCAACTCATGAGGTGTCATGTGCAAATCACGCAGCTCGCTTGAGCGACACGCCATTAGTGCCAGTGGAAGCGCCGCTACCCAGTTTAAGCCCGTGTGCTGACAGATCTTAACAATGCGATTCTTTAAAACACCATTCATCCATTCACAAATTCCTTGACTTTGTGGGTGGTATACTGCTCCAAGACGCTGTTTAATTCCCAACTTTTGTAAGATCAATTTAACTGTTTTATCCACAAATTCTTTTCCATTATCTGGGGATAACCGATCCGGAAGTCCCCACCTACTTATAACCTCTCTGCACAAAAACTTGTTCGCATACCACATCTACAGGAGTAATTATTTTTGACATTATGATAACTTTCTGTATTCTTGTACGCATAAATTGAAACTAACTACCAAAATTAAAGATTACTTAAATCTAACTTCAACAAAAACCTACAAATAAATTGTAAAACGTGCATCAACAACCCTTGAACGAGTACAAATCAAATGATTAACTAGTTAAATACCACGACTGGTCAGTCCGTTGCCAAGTATCCTTTAAACCGTTCAGTACAAAAATTGTATACAGAAATAAAATTCACTGCATTACCTTTCAAGCAGAGAGATCAAACCGTACAGTAACAAAAATAGATATTTGAATACGCACACACATGTTCAAATACACATCCAAGCACTTAAAAAAATTTTGTGGATAAAACAGCACTGGCCTTAATCAAACAGGAGCCATGCGCTGACCATGTTGCTCCGGTCGCGGGCCTCAATCCATGTGACGTTCTAGACCGCAATTTCTGCATACCACACAGCACACACACAAAAAAAAAAAAACAGACAGGACCTTAGTATCTATTTAGTTCTCTGCAGATAACACCTCATACTTCACACACACAACGTCCATCAGCATACAAGAGTTTTATGCTCTACAGATTTCCTATCTCCTTTTAACCTCACATTGTATGCACTTCAATTTGCTTTACTTTAATAATCACCCCAACTCTTTTATCAATCAGTATTACTCACAAACAATACATATACATATACAATAATCACTTATTATAATAGTTGCTCATACACGCACACACTCACCACCCTCATTAACTTCTCTACTTGAAAATGTTTTTTTTGGGAATTATATTATTCATTCAGAACAGGGGAGTGTTTGTCTCACTGTGGGGATATCTTTATTCATTCAGTATTAAGGGTGTTTTGACTTCGGTGTTAGGTCCTCTTTAGAGGCTCATAAGGTTATTTGGCCATAAATAAAATATTTTACCAAAAAGGCTCATTGTTTTTTATCTTTCTCTTTTGTCATTAACAGAACAAAGTCTTCCTGAGGCAGGCTCATAGATTTTAGCAGATTCAGTCCTCTTATGTAATAATGAGGCTCATTGTTTTATTCTTAATAGAAGACAAATATTTCCCTTGTATTACTAAAAATGAACCCTTAACCTTCATATGTATTTATTCATATATATATATTACACACATACCCACACATACTGCAGTCAATCACACGCACAAACTTTCAGAGAGAGAGAGAGAGAGAGGGGGGGGGGGTTTCCCGCGCACAGCGGAGCGCACATGCGCAAACACACACACACACACACACACACACACACACACACACACACACACACACACACACACACACACACACTTAGTTCCGCATGCACAGAGAGGGAGAGACTCCCTCTTTTTTTTTTTTTTTTTCTTTTTCAAAACGCATACACTTTTTCCTCAAACACACACACAAATCTCTCTTTATTCAAAAAACTTGCAGTAAATACATACACAACATTTAAATTCCACATACACTATAGTCGACTCAGTCATACAAACTTATAGCATGCTATTTTGCCGCACCTTTTTCCTATTTATTTTTTCTTCATTATTTTCCTTCCTTTATTAAATTTATGCTACCTCTTTGATATGCAGAAATTCAAATGAGAGGCTGCTTCATTACGTAGTTCGTCAACTAATGTCCGAGTGGGAACTTCAATTGAATTTTAATTCTGCATCATCCAGTTTGTTAAAACTGACCTGAAATTCACTTAGTAAATATCCAGGTCTTTGCGGCCCACCTAATGTCACCTCCCTGAGGGTTTTCATTCAAATCTTGCGGCTCCTTTTCTTTAAACCTTATTCTTCCTTCAACTATTTTACCATATTTCTTCTGTTTCTCAAAGCATTCACATTTATACTTTTTCTCTTCAGCTTCAACTCTTATTTTCTTTACTTTTCTCTTTATTCCTGTTCCTTTTATCTCTTAAACTTTTTACTTCACTTCTTTTCTATTGTAATTCAATGTTTAATTTTCCCTAAAACATTATTACAGTCAATCCCCCCTTTTGCGCTGCCCAGCAGTGCAAAAAAATTTAAAACGAAGAAACTCCCAGAAACAGCCACAACACATGCACAAAACCCACACACAGGCCCTTTATACGGTGCGACCCAGCCACAGAAAAACAGAACCACCCCAGGGGGCGAAAGCTCACCGTTTTAGCCGGCCGGACAGATTCGGGAGCAGACGATGGAGCAGATCCGCGAAGCTGAAAGCCACAACACGCCCAGGATTCGTGACGCCAGGAAATGATGTATATTTCTTGTCTTGATGGAGTGTAGCTGTTTCTTGGAATGAATCTTCGTAGACACTGATATTTCTTGGTAAATAAAGTTTTTATTTAACACAGAAATTCAGCATCTTCACAAGCCTCCTGGATCAGCTCGGAGCCGCCGTATCGATGAGTCGACGACTCCCGATTCATGGCTCCACACATGTTAAATACTTAGCCCGATCTCTGGGTCCGCCCAGTAATGTATATGATCTCATTTCTGCAATAATGCTTTAACACAAAGGCGAAGTCTGTCTTTGTCCAGACTAAATGTATCCCAGATGTATCAGAGCTCCCTTTCCCAGATCATTCATCTTAATTATCTAATGAACGGGTCAGAGGTCGTCTCCCAAAAGGACATGCATCCTGGATCATATTCTATACTTCGACTCATACTGATTTAAGGACAACAGTCTCATTTTCCCAGTCATGACTCTTAAGACGAACACTATAGTCTTTCATACATTTGGCTTAACGAGAAACATCTGGTCTGCCTCCAGCAACACAGAACAAAGTCGAACACAGATATTGCATATTAAAGATATTACATATTTAAGATACTATACTAGCTTGGTTTACATTAAACTTACTGCATCTGATATTCACATGAATATAAACTCAACTTAAGAATATGAATATCTGTGTTTGTTTCCATCAACTGTGCAAAAAATAAGACTAAGTCTTCAATATTAGGGACTAAACAAATGAACTAAGATTAATAATCACAGAACTAGACAGGTAAGGGGCTGAGACAGGAACATGAACACATTGCAGGTATAAATAAAGGAGCACATGGAGCACAAGACCAGAAAGTAGACAAAGGGAACACAGGAAGTAACACAAAGAGCAGACATGATAGATAGTGGAACAGAACAAGACAGTATATTACATCATGTCTGATGGGTTTGTTTTAGAAATTGCTGATCTACTGGATTATAACATATAAGCATGACATATGGATATTGTGATCAGGGATATGAATAGTGTGTAGACATAGGGTGTGATCAGGCTTTAGCGGAAGTGATGCCCATCCCCAAAGTTCTCCTTACCATTCATTGTAACCACAGAAATGGGTTTTCCAGTTATGACACTTAAACTCTGAGGACAGCTACATATTCTCCCTGGCATCTCCAAGGGTACAAGACACACTTCATAAAAAGATACATTTATGAGAGTAGTTATAGGATAGAAGATAAAGACCAACATATGTATTTACTGTAACCTCAAAAAGACCAGATATTCTTCATGGCTTCATTGCCTGATCAGAAATTATTTATTTATTTATTGTTTTAGTTTGCCAGGTGATAACTGGAATTAACAAATGAGAAAATGTGACTCTCAAAAACTACAACTTACCACACTGGGTAAGAACCTTCTCCACATAACAGGATGTCGGAGGCAATGGCTGAAAGAAACCGTCTGTAATTGAGTCCCTGTTGTGGAAGACTTGAGCCTTGTGGATGCTGATGTCACAACGGGCACAGAGGAAGGGTTGTGGTCGACAGTCACAACAGTGGATTATAGCTGGACTGAGGTAACATTTCTGGCAGACTGGACTTGCCACATGCAGCTTAGCCACCAATTTTTTCACCAACCGGGGTCTCACTTTCTCCCACCACCATGAGACAAGACTTTTTCTTACTGACCAATCACTGGAGGCTTGGGGTGGTGTTTCTTGGTCATCCAAATCTTCACCCAGTGAGCGCTTTAGCTCTTGAAGGAAAGTCTCTGTTAAAACAATGGACAGTATTTAAAAAGAACAGGTTATTAGACAAAAGAGTATATCACTGAACAACATTCATTCTGAAGTTTGTAATAACTGTGTTATCTATCGTACTAACATACAAATATGGAATGTGTATTACATTCCTATTATTAATGAACATACTGTTTTACAGTGCATGGACAATATAGGACATACCAGCGTTTATGTGAGAAAAGTCATCAGTCATTTTCACACTGGTTTCTGGAGCACTGGAAAGGGAACCATCAGTCTTTCCAGTTTGTCTGTGGCTAAGACCAGCTGTAGCAGAAAAAAACATCTTAAGAATTTGAAACATACAAGACTGCCTTTAAAACATAATGACACAAAGTTTTAGCATTGCTTTTCCTAATAATATGTATAGTAAGTATGTAGAATTATACGCATATTAACATATATTTTCTAATTCAGACCCATGACTTATGACCCATGATTCCAAAAGGTAAAAATAGATCTAGAGATAAAATCTAGATCTTAATTAACATGAATGAAAAGAAGGTCTTACCTGCTTGCTTTCTGGAGAATCTTGGCCTCCTATAAACAATGATCCCTTTACTGTCCCTCTTAATCCACTTCACAGTTGGAGGCTGGATGGATGATGCCTCTTGTTGCATGCTGATGACCTCATGCAGCCTTTGGAGTTCATCCATGTCTTCTGCCTGGTTGATAAGACTGTTGATCTCGTCCAAGAGCTGGTTCAGCTTAGGATCTGACATGGCGCACAGAACAAACAAAAGTGCACAGGGACAAACACACCACTAAGAGAAGAGAGGGGAGAATAGATAGGGAGAGAGAACAATACAAAAACGAGAACAGGGAAAATGACAATACAAACGTGGTGCTTAAAAGTGCATTTTGTAGTCAGCTACTAATTATTAGTTGAAACATTGAATTTAAGAACCTGTTGAAAAAGAGAAGGATAAATTGGTACAGAATTGATAACTAAGCTACACTACACATAAACAAACACACATCTGAAGAGTATGGATTGTGTATACATGCTGTCATCAATAATGCCTAAGCCATTGCTAACCAATGTATAGCACCATGCGCACATTTAATTTAGCATAAGGTTATATTATGTCCATCTCAATATCACAACATCATACAGTGCGCTAAAATATTGCCCAAAAACAACAGCAACAACTTTATGACATGAGCTGATTGTTTTTGATAAACTAAGATCTAATATATCTAAGTCTAGATTGAGTCCAATACTTATGTATGAAAATAGAAAATCGCAATGGTGCTTGGGATTGTCGCGCGCAATGATGTGTCACCGCTGAAGTAGTTAATTGGCCAACGTGAAGTAGGGTACAGAGGCAGGAACAATTATTATTATTATTATTATTATTATTATTATTATTATTATTATTATTATTATTATTAATATTATTATTATTATTACGGTTGTTTTCTACAGCAGTTTCTGCTAGGTCCAGTTTCTGATTGGACGTTTGGATCTATGTTGGGGCGGAGGATGTACGAACAGAAATGAAAACTAAATGGTAGAAAACATAATTCGATATCATTAAACTTCGTTAGTTGGTACGGTTATATCAAAGCATTATTACAAATATAATGGGCAAATCGTTTTTTATCAAATAAAACCGATTTGCAGCCACTGCGTGCGTCAAAATCCAACGTTAAGGGTCGGTCTGAAAAGTCTACAAAAATCTGTAGCCTAAAACCTGTTGTGTTTTTTCCGCAAGATAATACATAAATCTAGCCAAGTTATTATTATTATTATTATTATTATTATTATTATTATTATTATTATTAATATTAATGTTATGAAATTTCCAACACATACGGCAGATTCGTTGGTTGACCCCCGGCCGCGTCAAAATCCGAAGATGAGGGATTTGCATTGAAATGTATAGGACGGCCATCTACGTTGAAAAGCGGCGCAGAGGGGGTACCTTCTGCCTCGGATGTCGACGCCAGGGGGCAATGACCAAACGTCGATATGTGACGATGTGGGGTGAGACTGTGTTGGCTGTGCGCAGTCAGGGATCCATGCTCGGCAGTAGTTCATCAGTCCCAAGAAGCTCTGCATCTGTTTCACAGTCTGAGGTCTTGAAAACCTAGTCACAAGCTGTACTCGGTCCTGTGATATGTTACGTTGGCCTTCTGAGATCACATGGCCCAGATATGAGACCTTTCTCTTCACCCACTGTAGTTTCTGGTGTGAAGCTTTAAATCCAGCCTGAGCCAGGACATTGCAGATGACCACTGACGCCTTGTGGCAGTCCTGCTCAGTTAGCCCTGTAACAAGAATGTCATCTGCGTATTGAAGAATGCAGGTTGTTTCTGGTGGATATCAGCCAAAGTTCTGTGCACTACAGCGGAGAATACGGCTGGTGAGTCAACAAAACCCTGAGGAAGACGGGTCTAGGTGAATTGACGTCCCCTATAGGTAAATGCGAAAAGCGTCTGCGTCTATGAGGCCAAAGGGACACTAAAAAAAGCAGAACAAAGATCAATCACAGTAAAAGATCTGTGAGTCGCTGGTATAGAGTTGACAATGGTAACTACATCGGGCACCAAAGGAGCTAACAGAATAACTGATTTATTAATCTCTCGTAAAGCTTGTGTTAACCTCCAGCATTTCTTTTATCCGCCTTCAAGACAGGATTAATCGGTGTGTTATAAGGTGAATGTGTCTCGATCAAAACGCCTCGTCACAATAAATTGTCAATAACTGGAGCAATGCCAACATTCTTCTCTTTCGACAATGGATACTGTTTAACAAAAATCGGATGGTGTGTTTTCATGAGTGCATGATAAGGTTTTACCTGGATTAAACCTGCCTCGTCTTTGTAAGAGGCCCATAATTTAGGGTTAACTTCACCTAAATTTGGTTCATCAGGCAGAACCTCTGTACTACCCTGGAAGAAATCTTCCGGATATGGCTGTGGCTCAGTTGAGAGCATGTGGACAGAAGGAAAAGACAGTGAGACATTGGTTTAAAAAAACACACTTTCCATTCCCATTTTGTGCATAATATCTCTTCCTAAAAGGTTTAAAGGCGAGTTTGGAACTATTGTGATAAAAATGAGTACCAGTCGGTGTCACCACAGTCAAAAGGCGAGTTACAGGACATGAAATTGAAACTCTATCTATTCCCTAAAATGAACTTCCCCTTTTTCCTAGGACCTCCTCCTTGAGTTTTGTGCTGAGGCTGGAATGCACCACTTCCTGTTGCAGTGAAGAGCATAACGGGTTAACTTAACCTGGAGCATAGTAGAAACCTCTAGCAGCATCTCAATCTCTAGGAAAAAGTATCTAGATGTGACACAATTTCACTCCATAATGCCAAATGATCTAAATAAGGATTAATCCAATAACCGGCATAATTCCTATACATGCAATCTTTGGGATTTTCTTCCGGCAGTAAGCCCATTGGATCACAAATTTTGACTTTTAAGGCCAAAACAAGATTGAAGTCTTTTGAAAAATGTAAAAGTCTTTTCAAAATGTCCGTTTTTCTTTAGTTCCTTTTCTCTTTTCTCTCACTTTTTTTTTTTTTTTTTTAAACAATACATTTTTCATTTATCTATTTTTTTCGGGCATATAAAAATTATCGTGGATTCTTTTGGATACTTCAGACAATATCGCCTATATTAGACAGACCGTAAAAAACGTCTTCAAATCTTGCATCTTACGTCTAAGGTGAGGAAAACAATGTCATGATGAAATCATCCCACCAAAGAAAATTGTTATCATTAATTAAACAATTAATGCATAACCAAGACACGGACACACATGGAGCCCTATTGGCTGGCAAACGGGACAATCCCTGCAAACAAGAAAGTATCCTAAAACTTACCTTGATGCGTGATCTCCCTTCGGATATTGCCGGAAAGTATCTCGCTTCTGACACCAAAACTGTTTATCATGCCCAAATGAAATGTAATTCTTGGAGAGGTTTTCTATACGACCTGCGATGCCCGTAGGCCTTTCTGAATTCAGGGAAGAATCACACCGCACACAGCAAATGTTCTTCTTCAGTTTATTGCAGGCAGCAGACACGTATATATACACACAGAGGAGAGAAAGCTGACCTTAAGTTGTTTCCTGTTTAGACAGAGGATATACTAGCCGGAGATGTGTGAGCCCAGATAAAGACTCCCTGTAAACCTTACATACTAACATCGTAAATATCCTATAGAGACTGAACAGACAAAGGAATGTGTGTGAAACAGTGTGAAAACTGTCTTAACACTAACAGTAAGCCATACCTACTAGAGCCAAAGTGGCTTTCAACAGCTTAGTAGGCAATACCGGAGACTTCAACGATGGAGCACCTGGGGAGAGATAGCCAGCTAGCATCTCTTCAACCCTGGGCATCTCCCCATAGCCGCACTCCTTAAATCCTTAAAATATTTGCATATAGCGAGAGTGGAAAAAAGGCACGCACCGCATATGGGGTCTCCCAGGACCTGGACACCTCGGTGCAGGTCGGGAAAAAACGGTAGGACCTCGGGCGGAGGCTGTGCTAAGGGGGCACGGGAAACGCTCATACAGCTTACTGGGACACGGCCCATGTCACTACCTCCAGTAGCTCCTCGAACAGCGCAGGCTGTAAGGTGTCCCTGGGCTCGCTAGCATTCAAAAATTATCCCTACTCTGAGAAAAAATACGGAGCTCCACGGAGCTCGGCAAGAGCGGGACCTGAGCCACGAGGGAGACCTGAGCTCTCAGACAAGAGCGCTCTCTGGGGCGCATAGCCACACAGCTAAAAATGCTAACAGTTGACTCCCTCGAGAGCCAACTTAGCATGCTCCTAAGCTAAGCATCCTAAGCAACACATTGGTTGTGTGTATCCCCCCCTTGAATGAAGTGGGGCAAGAAGGAACACACTCAAAATTCTGCTTGTTAATCAAGAATTGTACACTTAATTGCCAGGCAATAATTAATAAACAAATGTCACATCTAAAACAAATAATAGAAGAAAGTTACATTACATGATCAACATTAAACCAAATAATTTAGCAATGCAGTTTACTAAAGAAATGTTAAAGAATCACTCTACCTGGCAATAGAGACACACAGAGACTGTATGGGAAGTTCTGACTATTGAATGCTTGCCTGAGTGTTTCGCCAAATTTCCTTAAAAACCCAAACCATCGTAAACACTTGTAAATTTAAAGTGATAAAACCTTTGCACACCCTTTCTTGGGACAGGATGTGACCTTAAACGAAATGTCACCTAGACCACCTGGTAAGGATCTTCTCCGGGGCAACCCTTATGTCAGTAGGACAGAATTTCCCCAAACCTGGGGTCTGTTCTACTGATATGAGACTGAGATCACATTTCCAACCCACTGAGACCTTTAAAATGATAATAAACATGTGAAGGTAAAATGTATACATTCCTAAATTGTAATTATTACATTATGCAAGTAAAGTAGCTTGAATTCCAGAACCTTCTCAGTCACCTTTTCATGACCCGGCCATCTCCCCAGAGGGAAAAGGGGGGGTTTAAAGATGGGTGACTGGGCAGCTGAAGAAATGGTTTACTCTCCTCAGATCAAAGAGATCCTCCCCTCAGATTAGAAGGTTTATTGTTTTGTTGCATGGTAGTTCTCGGGGTCTGGCCTTATGAAGTTGCATGGCAGTTCTCGGGGTCTGGTACCATGAACAGATCTGACCATCCTTACAGTTTCTCCCCTGGCTCCTTGGGGCAAAAATTAAGAGCAGTCCCTGAGGGGCCATCATTGGATGGTGATTTTTGTCCAAGGTTCAGTGATATTATAGTCAATGCAAAGATGGTACCTACAAAGGACTAAGGGTTACGGCAGAATAAACCGACATACATAGGGAATGAATGCGCTGTCGAAAGTAGCAGCACTGGAACCAAGTGAATACAAAAATGAGGGAACTGCTTATGGCATTCACTCGAATTACCCAATCCCACCAGGTGTAGACAGTGCAGAGGGGGTGGATAAGCTGGATAGGATATTTGCAGTCCTCTTAGCCAGGTTTGTCTCCACCTGTGCTTGGTTAAGATGATATTCAGTCTGCAAAATCATATTCTGCACCAAGTCCATTGTGTCAACCAAGGTTTGTGTACCTTGTTCATAGAAGTTGTCCTCCCACCACGGGGATACATCAATGTCCATTGGAACTCTCCTCAAGATATTTATCTGACCCATAGAAAAATCCTCTGTCACCTCCAAGCAGAAGGTGTGATTTGCAGTGCAGGTCAGACCTCCATACCTAAATGAGTTCATTTCACTGATGACACACCACTGTGAATGAGAAATCTGAACAGCATCAGAATGACCATGCAATGATTGTACATCAATAATTTTTGAATTATTAGAGGCAAATGGTTGTAAAGTGTTACAAGTACAAATAATATAACTAGATGTTTCATGACAACAGGTGCGAGTTGTAAATAGGATCTCAGTGCCCCTCAAAGTCATATACCCGGTAAGGTGGTCCCATTTAATGATTTAATCTTTTACTACGATGCCAATAGATCGTATAGTGGTGGAATTTCAATATACCTGATCTGGGTGAATTAAAGGGAAAGTAGCAAAAATGCAGCCCAATGCAGCCAGAACACTCATTGCCAGTATACATCATTAACATTGACAAAAGTTCAGAATAATTGATATCTTGAATTTTTTCTGAGGTAAGCCATCTATGCAAATCTACAATTTCAATAAGATCATTAAAGACATGCCTAGGTGTCTTATGGAGACGTAGATCTAAAATTTCCTGTCGTGCTACAGTAAAAAGATCTTGTGCGTAAGTTCTGCAGGCTAAGTCATGCTCGATGGTACGGGGCTGATTGAAAATTGTATAGCTGATTGCGAGAAGCGTTTGCGCTTCAGATCTAACCGCTTTAATAATGTTTTCATTACTATTTGTGATGTGTTGAAAACCAGTGGCCATCTGGTTTGCCAACCACATTGAAAATTGCGATTGTCCTGTTATTTTATAAGTGTTGGCTATAGAATTAATTGAACCAAAAAGGCCTGCTATATTTCCAACAGGTCTCGTCTAGTGTGGACAGGTGGAATTTGAACTGCAAGTCTGTTTTTATAATCAGAGACTAAATCATCGATGCGTGACTGTAACCATGCATATGTTTTATCATTGTCACTACAATGTTTTACATAGGCAGACAGGATATTAGAAATATTGTATGTTACATGAGTTTTTACAAGGTTAACATCATAAAGCAAAGTTTTGTTAATGTTCCCTTTGATTATACCACCAGGAGGGATAGGATGTAATCTTGGACAATGTGTAGGTTTTTTATATCCCCAGGTAGTTAGATTAAAACAATGATGTATAATCCATGAACAATTTTGAGGTTTTGTAAAATTGTTCATGTCTATCTCACATTTTCCCACACAATATGTACCCTCCTTATGGCTTGTCCAGACAAAAGATTTTAATCTGTTATCAGTAGTTGGGTGTGACAGATTGAACAGAAGTTCTGTGAATTTTAGATGTGTAGCATTGTGAGTTATGCTATGTGTGCACCTGTAGAGGGCTGGTTCTAAATCCTTGGTGGAGTAACACTTTTTAGGATCTTGACCCTGGTTGTCATTTTCATATATAGTGTACAAACCACCAATGTTTGATCCTGGATACCTTTTAAGTTTATACCAGGCGGTAATGTTATGTAAGGATAATGATGCACCTGTATATCCTGTTATGTTTCTGACCGGAAGATGAGTGGAACCTGTGTTACAGCAAATTTGTATTGCACAATTTGGATCCGGTGCTACACCGGAAGGCCATGTAACTATATCTTTATATGTAAATTGCAGTGTACGATTTGGATGGCCCCTTAGTATATTTCCATACCCATCTCCCACATTTTGGGGTGTGTGTGAGTGTAACCCGTTCTCCTAATTCAATGCTGGTGGGACCCGACACTGTTTGGACATCTGGCATCCATGGGATTGCTGTTACTGTCCTGAAAAATAGACATAACACAAATATCACAGTTAATTTAATTAACCTTTGAACGGTTTGCATTGAAACATGTGATACCATCTCATCTTTCCTCTGATGGTCACGGCCACACAGCTGTTGCAAACAGCTTTAATTTCATATGGCCCGTGCCATCTTGGGGAAAATGCATTTTGTTTAACAAAGACACGAATCTTAACAATATCTCCTTCTGCAAATTTGATTATAGAGTTTGGATTGAATTGTGCATCGTTTGCCAGATCTGACAGTTGTTGTTTAAGTGCAGTGTGTGCATATAACACCTTCAATTGCTCTTGCAATTGTTTTAAAATAGTCTGCTGAGTTGCAAGCATGAGGGGCCCCAAGTCTGCTGGGGAAATCTCTGGATCAATAGGCAGTTTTATCACCCTTCCATTCATAATTTCATATGGGCTGATGCCCATTGCCTTTGATGGTGTTGCTCACAATACAGTCAGAACTGTGGGTAGAGCCTCAGTCCACTTGTTCTGGTGCTGTGCAACCTGTTTGGCAATGTTTTCTTTAATGGTGACACGTTCAACCATTCCAGAACTTTGTGGGCGGTATGGGATATGGAACTTTTGCTTAATGTTTAGCATTTTGCACATGTTTCTCATGACTTGTCTGGTAAAGTGAGTACCTTGGTCAGATTCAATTTGAATCGGTGCCCCCCCAGAGAGGGATGATTTAGTTCGCTATCACACATGCCACTGTGTTCGCTGTGTTATTGCGAGTGGGAATCTCTCAATATCTGCTGTCATTCCTTGCCATGTCTTTGCTGGTGATACGTGAGCATACTTATGATACATCTTGATTACTGGTTTTTGTAGGGCTTCAGGAATGACAAATTTTCTCAGTACAATACCTTCAATAACATTAACCATTTGATCATGCTTTAAATGCGGTATGAGATCTCCGTCAGGGACCCACAAGTCTTTTTGGTACTGTTTGAGATCTATAGGAGAAACCTATATTGCACTCACGGTAGAATCAGATGGCTCGTTGCCCTGCCAACTGTTGCCTTCTACTGCAGCTAATTTAGCCAGTTGGTCAACGATGTTGTTGTTTTGCTCATGTTCGTTAAGATGCTTGGTGATGTGGGCTCGTACTTTGACAACGGAAATGGGGTATCATGCGCATGTATGACTTGCTATATTTTTGTTATGATGTTAAAATGTTTTATCTGCGTTCGTGCAGATGTAAGGAATTTTCTGAGTTGCCATTGAGCCATTAAATCATTGACAACACCAAATGCGTAGCGGCTATCGGTATACACGCAGAGTGCCCCTGTGTGTGCTTTGATTGCTTTCAATAAAGCAATGAGTTCAGCTTTTTGTGCAGACATGTTTGATGGTAATTTGAACAATATCTGTTGTTTGGTATCTGAGTTAGAGAGGTGAGGAGCCCACACTGCACAACCCGTAAAGAATTGGCCATCTTGTTGAAAATGAGAACCATCAACATAAACTAAAAATTCCCCTGGCAGAGGTTGGTCATGCACAAGACTTTTTGTTTCTTTTTCTGGCTGGCATGTATGTGGATGCCCTTCACCATCTCCAAGCAGATGTGGGAGAATTCGGGTATTCTTCATTGTAATTTCCTGAGCTTGTATATCTGCTAGCCACCTTGCTAATCGTTGGGAGGAAACTCCAGGAAACTCCTGGAAACCAATGATGGGTTCTGTTTCTGATATCATCCAATGCACTGCAAGTACATGCTGTGTACATGTGTCAAAAGCCTGTTCTACCAATGATTTTTTCCTGCTGTAATATCCGATCGGACGTAATTTTCCTCTATGTTCCTGAGCTAGCACTCCATCCACTTAGTGTAACATTGTGTGTCTCGACTTGAATGTGAAACGGTTATGATGGGTTGGGCAAGCCCAGAGCAGGCGCTGAACATAAACGTTGTTTTAAATTTGAAAAAGCCTGATCGTGCTCACTATCCCATTCAATCACATCATTTGGTTTTGTTTTACCTTTCACCAGTAAGTGTAATGGTGCAGACATATTAGCAAAATCTGGAATGAAGTCTCGCAAATAATTAGCTGTTCCTAATACCTTTTGCAAGGCATTTAAAGTATGAAGTCAGGGCAGTTCAGAAATGCACTTCTTTTTGTCATCATGCTCAGTGACTCTGAGTAAGCGTGTATCCTAAATAGTTTACTTTCCCTTTGTTAATTTTAAATCCTGATTTGCCCATCACCCTCAGTACTGTATCAACCAATTGTAAGTGATGCTCAAATGATCCCTCTGTGGCGATCAGTATGTCATCTACATAGTGAACGACTTCGCCAGTCCCTAGTAAAGGACTGAGCGTATCCGCCACAGCTCTGTGAAAAATTGCTGGGCTGTTGTGAAGGCCTTGGGGCATTCGTACCCATGTATATTGCATTTGATTGATAGTAAATGCTTCACAATTTTCACTGATCTTTGTGTTTGACTTTAATGGACCAGAACCCGTTTTTAATGTTGAGCACTGTAAACCACGAGGCATTTGTTGATACTTGAGATAAAATAGTAGCTGGGTTTACCACAATCTGTGCTGCTTTAGGCAAAACTTTATTGAGACGCTGGTAATGAATGCAAAGTCGCCATTTTCCGTTCTGGCACTGGTAAGCACGGAGAGTTGGTAGTAGAACTGCACCGCAGTCTAAGTTGTTTTACAATCTTATGCACGGCAGCTTCTGCCTCTGACTTGATACGATATTGCCTTTGTGGGGGAGGTGGATCTCCCTCAATGCAAACTCCAAAATCAATGAGACCGCAGTCGTGTTCATGATTAGCCCAAACATTATTATGTTTGTCGATGAAATGCTAATGGACAGGATAAGTGTTATGCATGGACATGATGCTAAGGTTGCCTTGTGGTAAACGATTTTTGGCTGTTCTGTTAGTTTGCAGTTCAATTTGTTTTTCAAAACAGCGAATTACAAAGTCATGTTTTTGCATGATGTCCATTCCTAACACAGTACCATCACTGTTGTCTGGTAAATACCAAAATGACTCTTGTAACACTGCCACGCCTAAGTCCAGCTGTACTGGCTGTGTTTTGGTTGCTGTCATTACAGTGTCCCCTATGCCTTTGATCTGAATTTGGTGTGTGCTGAGCAGTAAAGGAATATTTGTGCAGGAGCATGCAGCACCGGAATCAACAAGGATATTAGCTAGCCGGCCTCCAAGACTAGCTCTTATTTTGATTCGATTGCCGCTTTTGATAACGCTCCCTATTTCAACGGAGGCCACACATCCCTATCGGGGATTGTTATATTTTGCTAACAGGTTCGCGAGTTCTAGCTGTAGATTGCTGTATGGACTATATTGATTTTGTGTCTGCTCTTCCCTTTGTTTTGTTTTGTTTTCCGTTTGTTTTATAATGAAATTGCTTCAGTATTCCATTGTCTGCTTTAGAGGGGGAATGATGATGTATGATTATTTTTCTAGCAAAAAGTACAGTGTGACTGGAATTTTGTTTTTTGCTCAATTTGCTTATCTTGTCTACCTTCATTACATTTACATTTGCGGCATTTAGCAGACGCCCTTATCCAGAGCGACGTACAAAAGTGCTTTGAGTCTCTAGTAATGAATAAATCTACACTGGTACGCCAGATTACAAACTTAAAATAAATATAACTCTTTAATTCAACAAACTTGGAAAGTGCTAATTTAAGTGTTTCAGGAAGAGGTAGGTCTTAAGTCAACGCTTGAAGATAGTCAGGGACTCCGCTGTACGGACATCTAGGTGAAGTTCATTCCACCACCTCGGTGCCAGAACAGAGAAGAGCCTTGAAGTGTACTTGCCTCTCATTCTGAGAGAAGGTGGTACCAGTCGAGCAGTGCTGGAGGATCTCAGACAGCATGGTGATGAGGTCACTGAGGTAAGATGGCGCTGGTTCATTTTTGGCCTTGTAGGCAAGCATCAGTGTTTTGAATCTAATATTTGCAGCTACTGGAAGCCAGTGAAGGGAGCGCAGCAGTGGGGTGGTGTGGGAGAACTTGGGCTGATTGAACACAAGCCGTGCAGCTGCATTTTGGATCATTTGCAGTGGACAAATAGCATTCAGGGGAAGACCTGCCAGCAGAGGGCTGCAGTAGTCGAGTCTTGAAATGACAAGAGACTGAACAAGCACCTGGGCAGCCTGTGTGAACAGAAATGGTTGAATCCTTCGGATGTTGTAGAGAAGAAATTGACAAGAACGAGCCACATTAGAGACATGTGAAGCGTGTTTTATTTAGTTTAATTCTGCATTCAATTTTGGAAGCCCACTCCACCAGTATTTTAAGGTATTTTCTGGTGGTTTAGCACCATGGATTAAGGCCTGCTGAATGTGAGGGCTTGCATTGTTTTTCAGAAGTTGTATTAAAACTTTCTGATCGCGCTGAGCATCTTCCAGTCCCGAATGTTCTTTAAATGTCACCCATAGGCGTTCTGCAAATGTTTCAAATGGCTCTTTGTTAGCCTGTTTTATTTCTAGGATTCTATTCCCTTCAGCTTGTGCTGACCCCTTAGCTCTAATAACGCTTCCTTTAACCTCTTATACACATCATTCTTTTCTTCACCTTCCTGTTTAACTATGATTTCTCCAGATCTTAACTCGGAAGGCATTTTCGATTTCAGCTCTTCAGGCATAGTGAGGAGGGCTACCTGCCACACATCCCTTACCTCTAAATTTGATACCGATGCCTGCAGCATTAAGTTGTCCCAGTAGGGTTGGAAAGGGCCTTTCTGTGGCATTATGCCCACAACTTCTTTATGCTTGTTACATTCTTCACAAGTTAACGGGCGGCTAATAGTAGTAACTTCGTCATCCGCATTTGTCAGTTTTTTCAGCACCGCTACTTTGAGCGTTTTTTGGAGAACACTTCCAGATCTAGTTCGGGACATTACTGGGCTGCGGTGTCTTAACTCTGTGTTATTAAGTAGATGATTATACTAGTTGTTCATCGGTTCTGGGGAATAATTGCGCACTGTCTGGCTTATTTTTAGGGCTCGGCTACTGCACCCATAACATCATTCTCATCACTATCGCTGTGAATGTCGCTTTCGAGGTTAGCATTTATCGCGGCTGATCTAAGCGCAGCTATTGGAAGCCCAGCAGAATTACAGCAGCCTTCCAGCACTGTGGTATATTCTTTATCTAACCGAAGCTTGTTTTAAAGCCTCTTGATTTTTGTTTCCATTACGGTGCCCTGTCTTGCCCAGGTTTGCTTATCGTACGCAGATGCTTCAACCTGCGCTTAAAGTTGCTTCAACTCATCCAATCACGCTTTCTCAAGCTCTTTAATGCTTGCAATGGAGCGCATGTTCTGTTCCATAATCTTTTTGTTGTTCTTATGGAGCAAATAAAGAATCACAGTCAAAGTCTTTTGATACTGTTTTTTCGACTTGAGTTTTTGCCCCACTGTGGAGTACCACACTAAACGTTTATCATTATTCCATTCTAGATCCACTCTTTTGTTGTGTAAACGCACAAGCGCATTCTTAATCCGTACGGCAACAGCCTCCATTACTCCCTTGTCTCCACTCATCATATTCTCGCCCTGATAATCCATGCTGTGTTAATACTCTTAAATTATACCGGATTTCTACGGTCTCCGGTCTATCACCTGGGTATGTCGACGTTCTATAAATGTGTCTATATGGGGTGCTTCTTTCCTTTCCCCTTAAGACTTTCTTAACAAAAGATAAACAAAATGAACTTACCAGATCAGTTGAAGATGGAGAAGGAGACACTCAAACCTCATGATCTGTTGAATCTGAAATGTCACGCCGAAAGACTTTACTGGCCTGAGACTGGGAGATCACGTCGGGGTCACCAATTTGTAGGGTGCCCACCCAATGGCCCAATGACGGAATCCTCTGTTGTGGGTGAAGGTATGCTGCGTGTTAATCCTTCTCACACGAATAGATTGCACTTTGTTACATTAATCCAATTTTAACCTCTAATCTGACTCCAATTTATAATAAAGATTTAACTTAAATATCTCTAATTCAAGCTGATCACCTTATTGTTTGTACTTCTTCTTTAATTGTAATAGATTATTCTAAGCATTCCGTCTTTTCAACTAATCATTTATTATGGTGCTGGAGTCGCTCGGCTAACTATACCTGCTCACGGAGGCACATTGGCCAGTTCGAATCTTAGTCAGAGGATATAACGGTAAACTAATAATCTTTAAGTAGGCCGCTCAATGCTTGCTCATTCATAAAGAACTATTGCACAGTCTAATGGGTTCTTTCCTTTTTTGAGGATCAAGCTAATAGAAGCAGTCCTCCAGGAATCTGGAGTAAGACTGTTTTCCAAAAGGTTATCAACTACTGGCATGAAAATAGGGGACAGCACATGCCAAAATATTTTGTAAAATTCCGGAGGGAAGCCATCCAACCCTGGTGCCCTCCCACTAGGCATAGACTAAATAGCGGCAAAGATTTCACCTTATGTCAGAGGGGTATTGAGAAAGGCCTGGTCCTCGTCTGAGAATAAGCGTAGGGTTATCCTATCCAAAAAAGTGGTAGGGTCTTGGAAGGTGTACAGATTCTAATAAAAATCTTTAAAACTGGAGTTTATTACAGCAGGATAATGTGAAACTACTCCCTCAGTGGTTTCAATGGCACTAATGGACCTTTTAGCCTGTTCACATTTTAATTGATATGCCAAGAGATCACTGAGTTTATTCCCATACTTATAAAACCTTTGCCTGCTGAACATCACTAACTTTTTTACATTCTTCCGAATAGTTTACGTTTAGTTTAGACCTGGCACCAATTAGAAGATTCCAGTTTTTTTTTACGTGGGTGAAGGTTTATGAATCAATTCCAATCTTTTAACCTCCTCCTCTAATGTTTTCCTGTTCTCTGCCTTTAGTTTTTTAATCCATGTGGTAAAAGAGATATTGTGGCCCCTTAAGGTGGCCTTAGCCGCATCCCATTTGGTGGTGCTGTTCACTGGACAGAATTCGTTATCCTGCCAGTACTGGGATATTTTTTCTTCAAGAAACTGGCAGAAAGTGTTGTCATTAAGGAGAGAACTATTAAATTTCCAGTAATAAGATTTTGGGGTTGAAAATCCTGATAAATCTAAATACACTGGGCTATGGTCTGAAAGAACCACTGGACCGATTTCACAGGATCTCACACAATTAACAAATCTGGAAGGCAAGAATAGATAGTCTAATCTGGAATAAAAATTATGGGGACAAGAATAAAATGTAAAATCCTTGACCCCTTAGTGCAGCTCTCTCCATTTGTCCACTAAGCCTGAAGCGTGACACATATTTTGCAGAGTTCGTGAAGAACGGGCAGATGATCTTGTGAAAGATGATCTGTCTTACCTACTATCCATGACACAATTAAAGTCCCCAGCCATAATCCCCAGGCCATTACACTTGTGATTAAACAATAGGACCATCTTTGATATAAAGTCAGGGCTGTCCTCATTTGGGGCATACACACTCAAAACAGCAAGAGGTTTTCTCAAGATGTGAAGCCCAACAATCCTCATGTTTTTACGGCGACCCTGGTTTTCCAGATTATCCACTTTAGCTTGCAGTTGCTTCACGGTAGCATGCAAATTAGCCATCTGATTGCTATAATATTGTTTGTTTGTGTGTGTGTGTGTGTGTGTGTGTGTGTGTGTGTGTGTGTGTGTGTGTGTGTGTGTGTATGTGTTTGTGTGTGTGTGTGTGTGTGTGTGTGTGTGTGTGTGTGTGTGTGTGTGTGTGTGTAGGATTGAAAGTCCACTTTTTGTGTTGCACTGTGTGCTAAATCATGTTTTATTAAGTTAATGCTAAGTTGTCTATTCCATGACCAATATGATGTAGGCAAGTTAAAATGGTGTCTTGCAAGCAGCATGGAAGTTTCTTTTATTAATGTCTGTGGCAAAAGAAAGCACCCTAGAAGGAAATCATCCTCTGAGGTAGGCTGTAGCAGGCTGATGCAAGGTAGTCAAGTCAAGTCAAGAAGCGATAAACGGACGCCACCCCAAACATAATTTTTTATTGTTTAAGCTGTAAATCATCCTCCCACACACTTTAGACACACACAGAAAACATTTGCAAGAATATAGCGAGCAGCGTTGGGGGTAATGTGTTACAAGTAACGTGCGTTACATAATAATATTACTTTTCTGGAGTAACGAGTAAAGTATTGCTTTACTTTATAAATTTACACATTAATATCTGAGTTACTTTTTTTTTAAAGTAATGCGAGTTACTTTTCAGTTAAATTATTTTGCATAAAAAAAAAAATACTGAATTAAAATGAACGTAATCACGTAGAATCGCGCATTTAGACGTGTGAGCCATGGGAACAGAAGCTAGTCAGAAGCAGAGATGGCAGAGATGCCCACATTTCCTAATATTATCGGCAAAATCTCCGTGACAGGGAAAAGGCCAGGGGGCGTGCTGCCCGATCACAAAACCTTTAAAAAGGCATATATGGAAATGGAGACAGAACTAAAGAAAACTTTTGCCGACTTGGAATATGTTTCCACCACTGCAGATCTATGGACTGCTTTCTCAGAATTAAAGGTTTTTGGGCATTACTGTACACTGGATTGATCCTGTTACTCTGCATCGGCAAAAAGCTGCAATCGCCACACATGTACGATGCCATCGCAGCGGAGATAAAGCAAATTTACAGCTCATTTGCTCTTTGTGGGAAGATAACTGCAACGGTCACTAATTATGGCGCAAACTTTGTAAGCCTTCAGAATGTTTCATGCTGATGATGAAGCAGAGAATGATGTAGACAAGGACGAGGTCATATTTACGGAATTGCAAGTTTTACGAGATGACAGCGAAAGGTATGTCCTCCCACCACATCAGCGGAGTGCATCCCACACCCTTAGACATGCCCTTAGTGGACCTCAATCAACTTTGCACTCGCCTGGACATCAGATGCATTACGGAGAGAGAGTATCAGTTCCTTAAAGAATACTGCAAGGCTCTGAAGCCAGTCTGTATGGCATTGGATATACTTCAAGGTGAAGATGATTGTTTCTATGGCACCCTTCAACCTACCCTTGAAATCCTGGCCAAAATCTTGGCACTGAAAGATGGCCTCTCTCCTATTGATGGCTGACCTCCTAGACCTCATAGCTCAGGTATGCAATTTTCAATATTTTCTTATTAATATTATTATTATTATTATGATTTTAGTTTTATTTAGTTTAAATTTCTTTAACACTTTATACGATATAGATTGTCTCAAAACTGCTTTACAGGGATAACAGAAAAATAATGATTCAGTGATGCAAAGAAAATTCAATTTGCTGTAAAGCAGCTCTAAAAAGAAAATGGTAAATGGTCATTATTCAGTTCTAATCAGTTCAGTGTTTATTTAGTTTGGTTCAGTAACTGTGTAGTTATTCTGGTATGAATGCATGTCTAGTAGTTTATATACTGTGAAAATCAAAAATTCTCTTGCAGTCTATCAAGACACGGTTTAGCTCCATCTTTGACAGTGACGAAGCTTTGCTTGGTGCGGTAACCCTGCCAAAATTCAAGATGCGGTGGCTGAGGGATGAAACAAGAAAAGACAACATCAAGATAATTCTGGCAGCACAGTGTTGTGCTCTCACTATTGAGATACTACAGAAAGAACCACTGCAGTCTCCTGAAAGCAAAGATCATGAAAATGACTTCTTCGCATTTGCTGAAGAGGAGAATACATATGACGAACAAGCAATTACTTTGCACATGGAGATTTGTGAATACCTGAAATCAGCTGATATGGGAAATTTACATGATTTCCCCAGGATTTTTAAGATCTTCTTAAAAGCCAACACAGCAACACATTCCAGTGCGTCGGTTGAGAGGCTGTTAAGTATTGGAAGTCTCATCTCCCCCAAAAAGAAACCGTTGTACAGACCAGCGTTTTGAGAAACTACTCCTGCTGCGCTACAATCGTTACTTTAAAAATAAAACCTAGATGAAACTGTGAAATCAATATTAAGATAATTCTGTAACATTACATTAAGACAATTCTTATTTTCTTCCCGTGGGCTCACCACCTGCAGGAGGGACCGTAAGGGACGGTGCTGTGAGGATTGGGCAGCAGTCGAAGGCGGGGTAAAGCCTGCTCGACCCGAATTACGGATAAGCGGGAGAAAATGAATGAATGAATGAATTCTTATTTTGCATTGCAGAAGTGATCTAGACTTTTTTTTTTTTCATAAAACAAATTTTGTTTTGAGGACACTTTATAGAAACAAGAGTTTTGATCTATTGGAATCATCATACATTTGTTTTGGCCATGTGAAATTTGTTTTATTTTAAAGCTGACAGATTTATGTTTAATGGGTGATGTTGTTTGTTCTCTAGTATCATCTTATTGTTTTTTAAGAAGTTAATAAACGTTTTAAATGTTTAAGACATGTCTTTTGCCCTAATATAACTTATTTCTTAATAGCAATTATCTATATTACACTGGTATCATGCATTACTGCATTAAACACTAGTACAAGAACTTCTCACCTGTTACACCTGTAAGGCCTGAAAGAGATCAAGCCTTGGCCAGGTAAGAAAAAGTAACGCAAAAGTAACGCAAAAGTAACGTAACTCATTACTTTCCATAAAAAGTAACTAAGTAATGAAATTTGTTACTTTTTTGGGGAGTAACTCAATATTGTAATGCATTACTTTTAAAAGTAACTTTCCCCCAACACTGATATCGAGATGAATTTTGTGTAATTTGTAGAAATACAGTGCACTTTATCACAATTATAGTTAGTACATGTACTGTACAGTATACAGTTCTGTAGTAGCGTAGCCTATGCCTAGTTTCTCTGTTTGTTTATTGGTTGAAGTGTCACTATATATATTTTCAGCATCCCCGCATCACACTTTCGTAAACAACACTGCATGTTCTTTGTCCCTTGTGTCAATGTATGATATACGCTGTACTGTATTAACGTTTTACTTCATTTTATAATTAATAATTATATTAATAAATGTCATTATTTCAACATAAAACTCCATAAAAACATTTCCTTATAAGTCTTTTGGTCTATCGTGCTCTCACGAGAGACCTTAAAAATCAGCCAAACTCATTATTTATATGGCAAATGCAATTATATGATAAGCCAGGACACAAGGTTCGAACCACGGGAAAGCGGGGGGAAACTGTGAACATAAAATGTAAACACAAAAGTTTGTGCAAAACAGCAATAGCAACAATGGCTTGGGGGAAAAAAATTTTTGCATAGTCTGGATGTGACGGCCTGATTGCTTCTAAACCGCTTCCCTGATTGCTAGGACATGGGTGATGTCAGTAATTTGGACTAAAACTCAGAGAGTGTGACAGAATTTTTAATTCTTGAAAGAATATTCCATTACTTTGGATACAAATAAGAGAATGATCTACCTCCATGTGTAGATTTAGATATCTAATAATCAGTAAGAGCCATGAATTTTGTGATTGAAGTGGAAATTGAATATGATTCTACCACAATAAATATACCTTAAATAAAGTAAATATACTGTAGAAAACAAAGAAAAAAGATGATGATGATCAGGTGATCAGAAAAGTCTCTGTTCTCAGTCATGTTTACATCACTGACCCCTCTGCAATGAGTGAAATGTAATTAGTCAAAGTAAAGATATGATCTACTTAAGTACAGTAACAAAGAATTTGTACTGCATTACTTCCCACCTCTGGTAATTATTATTATTATTTAGTGATTTTTACTATGTTGATATAACAACAACATTTATGTCAAGTAAATAAAATTTGTATAAAATATAGGGTACAGTACATATCTGTCAGGGATCCACCAGCCACACCTTCACCTATCACTCCTATATAACCCCTGTTCCTCCACCAACTCATTGTCCGTTCTACAGCTTAGGCAACAGAACACTGTCCCAAGCTACTCAGTATTTTTAAGTTGGCTACGTGACTCTATGTGGTTTTGTTTTGCATCTGCTTGATCACAGCTCTCACCTGGTTTAGCAAACCTGGGGTTTCATTACGGTTTCTAGTTTCGTGCTTTGCCTTGTTATTTCTCATTAAAAAGCCTTGTGGATTTCACTTCGGTTTACGGCACGTTCTTTCGCCTGACAATATCATGACAACAGTATACAACACATCAAAAGAATCATCATGTATAATTGTACAACTCAAATTATTTTGATGTTTCATTGTTATCCTATATACAGTATCACACAAATGGGAATTCAACACACATTTCACCAACCATTTTATTGAATGTTCTCAAGGGACACTATAGAAATGGAACTCAGATATATTTTAGTCAATGTGCAGCTTGTGTAGCAGTACATATTTACTGTCCTCTAAAAATAACTCAACATACAGCCAGAGATTTATAGGTAATTACTTATATTTAACTGACATTTGAAGATTGTATTAAATGATATATAAAATCAAACATATTAACCAGAAAATTAAGATAAAATGTGTTAACCTAGAATGATGACTCTGAAAACTTTAAACATTAGGATCACTTTATTGACCATATAGTTAACAACCTAATGAAAAACTAAATCCATAAGTGCAGCATTTTCTACTTGAAGCATGTAATAGTAAAAAAAAAAAACCTAAGCATCCAAACAAATAAAATCTAAGAAATAAAAGTTGCAAGTTGAAACATGAGCAACACATTGCATGAAATATTACATGCTTCTTCCAGCCTGACAGTTGTCATCAGTGGGGTAGAACCCCTGCAACCTTTGCATTTACATTTGCGGCATTCAGCATATTATAACATCATGAAAGAAAAGAGAATATTGAAACCACAGAAAGTGAGCCTCTTGGCTGATCTGTCCATACACACAATGCTGTTAAAGCGCCTGCATGTGGGGGCAAGGAAGTCGATTGCAACATCAAAATCTTGAAGCACAATTGTACCCGTTTTGTGTGGCCTTTCAGTCTATCAATCAATCTATAAATCTTTGCTGGATTTCCATGACAAAGCTTGATAAATGTATGACATAAGAACACATTAATAATACAGTATATGAAGATTAATTGCATGAAGATATGAAAAGAAAAAAAAATCATAACTGAAAGGGATTTGCCATGCTTTTTCCGAAAGGAACTGATAACAAGGGATAAGAAAAAAAAAATCCTACACTTTGGTGGGAATTTTCCCAGCAAAAGGGCCGTTGTGATATTAAAAATTCAAATAAATTTAGTCAAGTCAAGAAGCTTTTAATGTCAGACAAAAAAGTGCAGACAAAAAGCCAGACAATACAAGACAGTGTGGGACAGATACACAAAACACGAAATAGCACCGACCAGTAAACCTACTGTATATTATGTGATACAGTATAATGTGCAATGTACAATGAGTGTATTTGTAAACATAAACAAAGTTGTGCACAAACAGCAAGAGCAGCAATCAAGAGATGCAGAACAGCTTGTAAACAGCATAATATCATTATAATATGGGTGGTGCTGAAACAGTAACAGTAGCTTCTAACAGTTCAGTAACACACAGTTGATTGAGTGTGTGTGAGTTTTATACAGTTCAGTTCAAGAGTCTTCTCTGTGTGTTGAGGAGTCTGATGGCTTGAGCGAAAAAACTGTTGCACAGTCTGGATGTGAGGCCCGAATGCTTCGGAACCTCTTTCCTGATTGTAAGAGTGAAGAGTGTGTGTGATGGGTGTGTGTGATGGGTGTGTGTGAGGGGTGCCAACCGCTCCACCGCTCTGGGAAGGCCCAGGACTGGACTGCAGATATCTGGGGCGCCAGAGTACCTTATGCTCAGGCTATCCTGGTTTTCGACAGGAGCCGGGTTTCCAGTTTGGCAGTCCCCGCAGCCTACCAAATCCCCAGTCTCCAAGCCCCACTTAGTACATCACCCAGTCTCCAAGTCCCACTGGGAGCATTGCCCAGCCATTGTTCCTTGCTGGGGGTGGCGCTCAGTTCTTGAGTTTCACTGGGGGTGTTCCACCACCACGCTCCAGAGTCCCGCCAAGGGCGCCGCTGTGCTCCAGAGTCCCGCCGAGGGCGACGCCGCACTCCATAGTCCCGAGGTTGCAGCCCCATCTCAGACCTACGCAGAGGGCGTCGATCTCCGCCGAGGGCATCGCTCCGCCCCAGACTTCCGCCGAGGGCCTTTCCTGGCTTCAAGGGTGTTCCACCCAGTGGCAGTTTGCAGCAAGTTCCGCAATGTTCACTGCTGGCACCCGACCATCCTCTTGCCCCAGGTTTTCCATGCCTGTCCAAGACAAATAAAGACATTCTGTATTACACCCAGTTTCTGACTCCTGGTCTATCCGTGACACTTGCTTTTATTCCACATCATCTATAATTGTCTGGTATGAATTACCCCACAAAGTTGGATGAGGAAATGTCTTTATATATGTCTAGCAAACATGTTGCCATTTAGCAAGTTTTCAGCATTGGCCTTTTTACAGCATTACACAAAAATTTGTAACATTTTTTCACATCTTTTACTGTTCCTGCTATTCATGCAATACCCTTTTGTATTGCAAGAGTTGAAAGCTTGGTGATTAGAAGATCTGGAGAAGAGGCTTAAATGACAATGAATGTTGGTTACTTAACACAGGAACACGTGCTTCCTGATGCCAAGACACGCTGTTTTGAGATATGTTTTGTAGCCAGGATTTGAGTTTTCAGTTTTATCATCTCTACTCCGCACCCATCTAAGAGCCCAAAAGAGAGGGATGCACAGCACTGCGGATCTCTAGCAGATTATGCATCAGGGATATGATGATATACTCAAACAAAGTAAGCAACATGTTGCTCAAATCACTTAATTGACCCTTAGCCAATGCCGGCCTGTTGGTCTGAGAATTATTAGATCTTCAGTTATCTAAGAGTCTTCTTAGGGCATGCTTTGACCAGCCGATTGATTGGATCAAACCACTCCATTCTCCTCTCTAGGTGAAGTAGGGGCCAAAGTACCGTGTTGATAAAATAAAAGCTGCAGCAAAGCACATTTTCCAGGGACCAGAATCTTTTGCCTCTCAAATGGTTCAGATGGCATTGCTTCCAGTCTCCTTATGTTGGCATTGGTTATTAAGTCCTCTGGGTAAATCATAAATACAAATGTTTGGCATGTGTTTTATGAGAATAAAGTTCAAGGCAGTAAAGTTTCTAGGACTTTTGGCAGGGATGAGAACTTTTACACTGTAAACCACACAGGGGCATAAAATGGCTGCCCATCCATCTGACAAAGAGGAGTATAGTTTGTTTAGTAAACAAAAGGTAATAACTTTCAGAACATGTACATTTGAACTCACAGAGCACACTATATAGCAGACATTCCCCAAACTGTTTAAAATATCTTGTTGTATGCAGTTCTGTTTTGCATTTCTTCTCTCAATCTGGATAGAAGATCAATCTTTGATCCTTTAATGCCAACTCCACAGGCCTTGCAAAGTTTTCGAATGTTTGCAACCTGGCAAAGCACAAATATGTTGAAATTACCATTACAATGTGAAACTAGTTCATTGCGGGTTAGTTTTAAGTATGACATGAACGCAGCAAATGATTTAAAGTGATGGCTGCATAGCGATGGTTGTTTATCCATTGTTTTCCTCACTGGTCACACATCACCATTAGTATTAAACTGCAAATTATAAGAGGCTACAGAGATTCATACTGAGCTGGTGCATACCTTTAGCTTTATTAATTCATCACTAAGTCTTTCCTCTGTCATGTCTATTTCAGAAATGTGGCCCTGTGTGTTTGTGCTGTGCACTTTCTGCCACTCTGTGTTTATCACAGATAGTGTCGTGCGTCTGTAAACATTTGTGTCTTCAACTAAAATAATACAGACAATAAGTAGTAAATCAAACTCAAGAAAAGAGACATTAAATACATGATGTATTGAGCCCAACTAGTATGTACAGGACACAAGGAAGTCGTGTACATTATTGCACATGATAATTGTCATGTTGCAACTTACACTTCAACAAACCAGTTGCAGTCTTCTTCACTAAAAAAGTCTCCTAGAACTCCCTGGATTTTACCTCTCTATTGAAGGTTTCATGTTCATAAAGGCTCACTTATGTCACTGAATGGATCAAAAACAAAAATGTAATCAACAAAAATTAACTCAGTGATTTTTTACCAGAGGAGAGTTCGGAACTCAGAGCCCGTCTCTGAGGCGACACATCGAGGGTGGATTCTTTGCTCGGAGGATTCCCAATAATGCCCAGCCAATTCTAGAAAAACGCAAATATAATAGACACAAACCGCCAATAAAGGATCCTCAGTCTTGGATGAGTAAAAGCAAAACTTCTTTATTCCATGCACGTTCCAATGAGCTCAATAGAAAGTGGGTACTTCACGTCAAAATGAACAGCACATAAAAAATGATAGCGCACGCCAAAATGATGAAGCACACCTACTGTCTGCTCGCGCTCGTATTTATACCCTGTAGACACCGTATCTTTCTGTTTTTTTTTTCTTATTTCTTCATCTTGAGTAATTTCCCTTATTTTCTGACTTTGCCTTTTTTTTTAATTCCCCTTATCTTTGGCCTTGGTGTTCATTCATCCCATATAATACCATATTTGGAGTTCCTGCTTTTTTTCCATTCCCCTTATTTTCGGCCTTTGTCTGGTTTTATATTTTAAAAAATGAGTGAGTATAAAGCCTTTATTTTCTCTAAATCCAACCATACGTTGCTTCAGTCTTTCAAGTGTGAACAACCATTTTTGCAGCCTTTTCTCCCTGCATCTGCAATGGTTAAGTGTTATGCTTTCATCCTTTTATAATGCTACTTGCTATCCAATTTTATTGAATTTTAGCTATATCAGTGTATTAGATTATCTGTTTACATGTGCTTGACTATGTTACTCTAATCTGATAATTGCAAGTGCCCAGGTTATACTTTATTTGTGCATTCTGAACTGATTGTTACATAGTGTGTAGAATCTTCTCTTGAATGTGTGTTACTCTTGCCTGCACCTAGCAGTTTATGCTTTTGTCGCCGTGATTTTACCCTGTTTAACATCTTATCTCTGTTGGTCTCTTTTACTCAGCTCCATCACGCAGACGTTCTGGAACATTTGCTAAGAGTGGTCTACGCAGACAATACCGCCAATTTCAGCTCTCCTCACTTGCTACTGAGATTGCTCGATTTATCGAACAGCTCTCTAGCCCAACTGTTCAAGAGAATCCCTGTCTGCCTCCTCGCATCGTGCAGAGCACCTCTACGCGTGACATGGGCACACAGACCTCACCTGACCTCTCTGCTACCTTCAATCAACAGACCCAAACTTATGATGACAACTTAGGCGATGGCACCTGCTTCCCTGAAACAATACCACAGTTTTCTCCCTATCCCTCATGCTGGTCTCCCACTGATTATTCTCCTACTTCTCCAGTCGCTTTGCCAGGTTACCGTGCTCCTATGCCCTCGCCTGACTCTGAGCCAAAATACTCCTTCATGTCTTCTGCAGCTGCAGAAGCCCACAAGCTTTTTTATCCCAATAAACATGCTTAAACTCCCTCAATGCTGTCTTTGTTCTTTGTCTATTCAACACACTTATAACATCAGTCAGACTCTATTCTACTCACACACATAAATGCCTTATTATTACTATTTCACTTATACTTAGTGTAAATAGAGGCTTGATTAACATATAGGCTAAATAGGTTTTATCAAACTACTTCTATTGTATCTAATAAGTTCTACATTGATTATTAGGTTAATTTTGTTGGATTAATATTAGTTTGATTATAACACACGCTAGATAAGGTTGATTAAAATATTATACTAGAATCTAAGTTTAAATACTTAGATTCTAGTAGATTCTTCTGGTATCATTATTTTACGTCACTATTTATTATTCAGACAACTTTTAACTTTTAATCATTCCATTTTTTACTAAATATCTGTACTTTCTACTTATTACATTTTCAAACCAGACTCATTACTGTATTTTTAATCTTTTTGATTACATGATCAATATTTTTTCTTCTCTTTGAGCACCTTTTTCAGCCCATCAACCTATTTCTTGTCATTTCCTGGCTTTCACACACCACAGAGCCTACGAAGCTAACAACGAGCACGGCAGAAGGCTACAACACAATATGGCTAATGTGAATGGGACAGAGGGTGTTAGTGATGTAAACTGAGTACAGAGACATTCCTGATCACCCGATCATCATCTTTTCTCTGCTTGTGTTCTATATAGTAGATGTTCAGCTTGGATACATTAGGTAACAACATTTTAAATTAGTTTATATTCTTCTTCTTTTTCTTTCCATCTCTTCATCTCAATCTTTTTACTTAAGTACATTGCAAAGCCCAAACTACTTTATTATTACTTGTGTGAAAAAGTGAAGTCAAAACTACAACTTCTACCAGTGTCTTTTAAAACATGAGTATCTATACTTCTACTAAAGTGAAACGTGTGTGTACTTTTGCCATTTCCGTTCTTTACCTGCTATGCTCTGCTATTTCTCTTTATATACAAGTCCATTACAACAACTGAAGTATGATGTCCACATTTCAAACATGAAAAGGCGTAATCATGATGAGTTAGTGCCTCAAAATGTAAATTTTACCATATTTTACCGTATTTTACCAAATTTTACGCATGAAGAAAATCCGACCCCTTTGGGGAGGTAACGTGTAGTCCATATAAAATGCACTCCTCCAACTGGCACATGATCCTGAGTAAGAACAGCCATAAGAACGAATATAAATTAAGATCTTGAAGAAGAATCAATCTTGAGTCTAATGTATTTTACATTTCATAGCAGCATTGAAACCAAGCATTATTGAAATTGTGAAGCTTATGCATCCAGTCCTGGTATTGGTAAAACATACCACAAGTACTGTACTGCATTTCTTTAGTATTTGCATATTCCTGATGAAGTAAATAAACATATAGTAATAGTAAAAATTATTAAACATTTTAACACTGTCCAATACTGGAGTCTAATGCAAAAATTACATAAACCGACAGTTTAGAAATATCTACAAAATTGACAAACCAGCAATGCCTACTTGTCACTTCACCAGTGAGCATCCCCACAAGAGCACTGAAAGGAACAAGTTTAGGGCAGTGAGAGCAGAACTCCTCAGGAATAAGATCTTAAGGAATATTACTTCCTTCTTTACATAAAAACATCTGATGTGTCAGGAAGCTTTTTATTATGGAATATATACTGTACCATCTAATTCAGGCTATCACTCTTGGAGTTGGAGGATATTCCCACTGTAGGCCAAACAGGTCCTCATGTTCTTCTGTTCAATCTCTGCTGCTGCTTCTGGCATAGGTGTGAAGAGCTGCTGCTTCTTTTGAAAGAGACACCATTTTGCTATGCTCTTATGGAGACATAATCTATACCCATTGATACTAGGGCAGTGACAAATGTTTGTCTTGGAATTGCAATTAAACAAAAATATGCCCAGTCTACTGGAACTTACCGATATAAAATACTTGCATTTGGGGTCTCCAATAGTAACAAGGTTAGTAAATGCAGCACATTTACATTTAGTCTGATCTTGCCATTGGTTTTTCCTTTTGTTGTCACATCATTTTTGCTCCATAATTTCAGACAACAGGTCCTATGATAACTCTTTATTTGGTGCAATACACCTGATGTAACCAAAAGGTCACTTCTTTGAGTAATTACAGCAATTACACAAGTATTGCAGATATCCTTTTTGCACATTACCTTATGTGATAAGCCCCAAATTTTCTTGCCAAAATGAAGAAGAATACAGGACCCACGAAATTATTTTGCTACAACATATATCCTATTCTTTTTAGCTACACACTGTGCTGGTAAATGACAAGTTGAAGTTACGGGATAAGGTGAAAATTCAAAAAATGTGAAAAAATACATTGAGCGGAAGTTCAATGTATTTTTTTGTTGTTTTTAGAATTCAGACTCACTCCACAGTGATTTGCTTTCTTTTAATCACTAGAGGAGCTGCTGATTCCGCTGAGTTGCTGGTTTTAGCTAAGGAGATTCTCATGGTAAATGAGGTGCAGGTTTCAGCTAAGGAGATTCTTGTGGTGGATGAGGTGCTGGTTTTAGCTGAGGAGATTCTCGTCTCATGGTGGATGAGGTGCTGGTGTCAGCTAAGGAGATTCTCATGGTGGATGAGGTGCTGGTGTCAGCTAAGGAGATTCTCATGGTGGATGAGGTGCTGGTGTCAGCTAAGGAGATTCTAATGGTGGATGAGGTACTGGTGTCAGCTAAGGAGATTCTCGTGGTGAATAAGATGGTGATTGTAGATGTGCAGTAAAAATGTGTACAGGGTGGGTATGGCCTTTTTATGGCACCTTTAATAATGTATAACTGTGGACACTGACCGCAGTGAAAATGCTTGGGCTTTTGACCACAGCCAAGCCTACAGCTGTATATAAAATAAGTAGTAAAAAGTGAGAACAGCTATGTTAGAAGACGTTTTAAAAATGATTACAAATTTCTTACACATTTATAAGATATGCATACACACTCACCTCCATATTCAACTGCTCTTAGTTTATGCCCAGCTATATGGGCCACTATTTGATGATACTGTCTGGGTTTATATATGTGAGATGTGCAGAAGGGACATGTGAATAAATTAGTATCTGGATGGTAGCTCTGTGCTTAAAGCTCCTCTCTGCTGAACAGCAATGTTCTGAATAGACAAGAAGTCCATGCATTCCACTGTATATAATCACTTAACATTTGAACTAGAAAACTATTTATTAACATTTACAACTATTTATTAACTTATTATTTTATTTATGTATTTATTTATTTATGTAGTGTTTTCTAGTCTGACAAGCTAAATAGTCATGGTTAGATTTGGGTAAACAATTTCATTAATATTAGCATTTGCCGACAGGAAAAAATTGTAAGTGGTAGAGCTTTTTATACCCACCCGGGTAGCACGCTAAACTAACACAAATTAATCACAACGTTAAAGAAAATCGCTGTTTGTTGTTCTGCAGAGATCTCATTCTCCCACATTTGCTAATGCGTCATGATTTCGCGCATGCGCACTGAAGGGGAAGCATCCCTACAACTGAATTATCCTGAACGACAGCGTCGAAGTCTAAAAACAACAAACTCGAGTTTGATGACGAGGCGCGAGTGAGAGACGGACAGCACTGTGACGGACAGTCCTACAGCTTTAATATAAACGTCCTTACTGCAGGCGGCTACTGGCTTTCGACAGTACGGGGTTTTTCCATACAATGTTACTTTCGGTTTTGTGTTCACGTTTATCCGTGTTTTATGCGTGTGTGTGTGTGTGTGTGTGTGTGTGAGAGAGAGAGAGAGAGAGAGAGAGAGAGAGAGAGAGAGAGAGAGAGAGAGAGAGAGACTCCGTGTTTAATTGAACTGAATTCCTGAACAAACTGAGATCATTGTTTGTGTTAATCCTCAGGTTTTGTGTTAAAATTGAAAAAAGAAGAAGAAAATGAACTGTGGCTTGCTGACAATCAAGAATGAGCCAGGTAGGACTTTGAGTGTTGCGTGTGGTCTTCTCTTGTTTTTGTGCTGTACCATAGATAGATAGAGTGATAGATAGATAGAGTAATTGATAGATTGATTCCTCATCACTTTAAACACGTGACCCTGACTCGCAGTTATTTATCCGATCCTGAATCACAAGGTGGATCCCGGAAACACTTTAATGACTTCGCGAATGTTATTCAACAGAAAGGATTAATGTATTAATGATACACACGGAAACTGTACTCCTTGCGTATTGGTAAATTTCGATATCTTCCGCTACTTAAATGTTTGTATCACGGAAGTTTCCTCCACTGAAATCTTTGCGCGTTAATATTCACTTTGGAAATCGCACTCACACGCATGCGCAGAAAGCAGGCGTGGCGGGACATGCGCACTGTAAACACCCAACGTGCGCTTCCAGGAACAGCTGCAGTCCAGAGAAACAATACTGTCCATCATGGGGTTTCCAATCTTATCTTCAACAGACTGCTGTGGCTGCAGGATTTCACATCATTTCAACCTAGAGTAAAATGATTGATTACTGTAGATATAATCCCTGCTGTATTTATTACCACTCAGTGCATGTGTGTGAGAACAGCATGATGCAGCATATTTCCATTGTGTGCTTAAAATCTTCAAGGGAACCAGTAAAGACCTTGAAGTCAGAGCATGGACAATAATCAAGTATTTTACTTTAGTTACATGAATTGGAAATAAAAACAGAATGCAGTGATTTGACATTCTCATTAACCAATATTTTAAGCATAATAGAACACAGAAAACATAAATATTTAAACTGAGGAAATTGTAAAGAACTTTAAGGTAATTGTGATGATGGCTGCATCACATAAAAAAAAAAAAAAGTTAGTACAGGGCCACGTTTAACACGGTGTAGCATCCTTTCTACTTTTAACAGTTCATGTACATCTGGGTATTGAGGAGACCAGTTGCTGAAGTTTTGGTAAAGGAATGTTGTCCCATATGCGTGTGACACTGCTTGCTTATCTGCCCTGGGTCTTCTTTGTCATATTTTTCATATTTATTGTGCATTCTCTTGCTTCAAGTACTCCATTACTCAGAATCTGAATTCAGTATTCAAATCAGTGAAGATGCTGACCTTCAGTTTTATCAAAAACAGCATCAAAACTGCAGTGGCAGTGAAGGAAGTAAATGACTATTCAGTAGGGATGCACTGAAATGAAAATTCTTGGCCGAAACCGAAAACCGAAAAAGAGGAAAGCAAGGCCGAAAACCAAAACACCGAAAGAAATTATGCCAATTATTATTACCATTGCATTTATGGCTATGATTGTGTACTAAACTTACTAAAATCAAGGCATTTCAATTGCATAAATTAAATATTAAAGTTTTAAAGAATAAATCAATTACAAATTATGAAAATATTTGTTTATAGCACATTGCACCAATGCAGAGGATAAAATAAATTAAAATTCAAACTTAAATGTTTAACTTAAATGCACTCATGTGTACATTAAATAATAATGTACACCGCAGACATGTTGTTTTAGACATGCACGTGCAGGCAGCGGTTTCTGTTTGCGTCATCACAACAAACTGTTTCGGCCGTGTTTTTTCGGCGATCAAAGTCTTTTCGGTGGCCGAATATTCGGTGCATCTTTACTATACAGTGACCATGAAAATTGCATAATTGTTGCAGGGTGAAAGTAACCACTATGCCTTTCATGTTGACTGATTAAAAAAAAAAATCACAGAAAATCATTTTATTCACATTTTTTGTTTAACTCACATGTTTTAGTATAGCAGCAAACAGTAGTCAAAATTTATAATTATTTATTGATTATTTAAATAAATTATAATTTATAAATGCTACCTAGAGGCTGAAGATGCTGCCATCTTTGGAGATCGCTGGCTTCAAAAGATCTGTTGTAGATAATACTGTAGTTTTAAAGTCTGGCTATATGTAAAAGACACAAGTGCAAATGAATATAAATGTGTGTGGTAATCTCTGAAAACCCTTCAGAGTGTCAAATATTGAGTTTCTGCTTTATATAGTTCAAAAACTAGTCATTTATGTTTATAGCATTTTAAAACAAGAAATAATGAGCAAACATTTAAAATACCCATGAAAAAAGTTGCCATTTAAAGACTGAATGCTAACCACATATATAACCCAGTTTACTTATGGAAAAACAGTGTTAAATAAAACAATTTCAACATTTTGCGAATTCTGGTTATCATTTGATGATCTGCATAATACACTGGGTTTTTCTCATTACAGCTTGACTGAAGGCAGATTGTTCCTTCTCCAAACAGATCCACTGATTTATTCTATAAATGATTACTGTTCTGTTCTCTTTTTGAGTTAATGTCTTTATTATCATTCAAATTTGTGTTCCCACTCGTGCTATGGAAAATACTGTCCAATCTTCAACTATGATAGAAACTGTAACTCCTTTGTATGTTTTTGTGTCAGTTCCACTGAAGCACATTGAGGTGGATCTGCAGGTTCATGGGCATGTAGGGATGGTCACCTCCACCTTGCAGTATGTAAACGAGGAAAAGAGTCCCCTGGAGGCTGTGTTTGTTTTCCCCATGCCTTCAGGTGCTGCTCTCTGCCAATTCAGTGCAAAGATAGCAGACAAGGAGATAGTGGCTGAGGTGCAGGAGAAACAAGAGGTGAGTAAAAAAAATATATATAATTTTGACATCTTATGCCAAATAACCTGACTGGTTTATTGTTTAATCACAGTACACCACTCACAACATAGTGGTATATATGTGTGTTTTTTTTGTGAGCACCATTGCTCAATATGTTTGGTCATTTTTGATAAGTACTGTATAGATAATTCTGTGATTATGCAAATATCAGCATAGTAAAGTTATTATAACTGACCCTAAGCTTTCCTGAAGGTGATAAATCAATGATCTTACCTGCACCTTAGTGTAGTCTAGACAGCCATAAAGCGCAAGTGAAAAAAGATAAAGTAGGTGGCATGCCATGCTTTATAGTTTCAGTTTCATCACACAGTAGAGAATGTCTTGTGAAGGCATGTATTTTGTGTCTGTGTCAGGCACGGGAGCAGTACGATGATGCACTGAGTTCAGGTGAAGAAGCCTTTTTGCTGGAGGAGAGTGAGGAGTCTGTGGATGTGTTTAAGCTGAGTGTGGGCTCTCTGCCCCCGGGTCAGAGTGCTGCTGTCACCTTCATTTATATCATTGAGCTGAGTGTTCAGGCTGATCATTCACTGCAATTCTGCCTACCTGCAGTGCTTAACCCCCGCTATACACCAGCTGGTATTTTATACATACACACACACACACACACACACACACACACACACACACACACACACACACACACACACACACACACACACAAACATACACATACACATACAAATCTATCAGCACACATTTTACTGTCAGCTACATAATGAAAACATTTCTGACTCTCTTAATTTTCACATGCACAGATATAAGGAATCCTGGTGACGAAGTAAATGGTTAATACATCCAGAAAATGAATCTTAATTTCTTTTTTTATTTTCAGGTACCGGTGGTGGTATAGTTTCAGAGATAACATCAAGTTCTACTGCTATTCCCTATTCTCTCTCTTTTACTGCACATGTGAGCTCTCCAAACCCCATCACTAAAGTGGAGTCTAAATGTTCTCTAGAGCCCCTGATGTTCCTCAACACAGATCACACAAATGCAAAGGTATGTGTGTGTTTGTGAGAGAGAGACTTTTTGGCAAGCTTTTAGGGTGCTCTCATGGTTCAACACAGTTATCTGGCCATTACAACTAGTTCTTGTTTAAACAGCTCAGGTATTTAGTCAGCCACCGATTTCTCCCACCAAGTTCTCCCACTTAAAAAGATGAGAGAGGCCTGTAATTTTCATCATAGGTACACTTCAACTATGAGAGACAAAATAAGAAAATAAAAATCCCCAAAATCACATTTTACTTGCAAATTATGGTGGACAATAAGTATCTGGTCAGTAACAAAAGTTCATCTAAATACTTTGTTATATAACTTTTGTTTCACAATGACAGAGATCAAATGTTTTCTGTAAGTCTCCACAAGGTTTTTACACATTGTTGCTGTTAGTTTGGCCCATTTCTCCATGCAGATCTCCTCTAGAGCAGTGATGTTTTGGGGCTGTCGCTGAGCAACACGGATTTTCAACTCCCTCCAAAGATTTTCTGTGGGGTTGAGATCTGGAGACTGGCTAGGCCACTCCAGGACCTTGAAATGCTTCTTACAAAGCCTTCGTTGCCCGGGCGGTGTGTTTGGGATCATTGTCATGCTGAAAGACCCAGCCACGTTTCATCTTCAATGCCCTTGCTGATGGAAGGAGGTTTTCACACAAAATCTCACGAAACATGGCCCCATTCATTCTTTCCTTTACACGGATCAGTCGTCTTCCCCAAAGCATGATGTTTCCACCCCCATGCGTCACAGTAGGTATGGTGTTCTTTGGATGCAACTCAGCATTCTTTGCCCTCCAAACACGTTGAGTTTTTACCAAAAAGTTTTATTTTGGTTTTATCTGACCATATGACATTCTCCCAATCCTCTTCTAATTCATACTAATGCTCTTTAGCAAATTTCAGAAGGGCCCGGACATGCACTGGCTTATGCAGGGGGACACGTCTGGCACTGCAGGATTTGAGTCCCTTTCAGCTTAGTGTATTACTGATGGTAGCCTTTGTTACTTTGGTCCCAGCTCTCTGCAGGTCATTCACTAGGTCCCCTCGTGTGGTTCTGGGATTTTTGCTCACCGTTCTTGTGATCATTTTGACCCCACGAGGTGAGATCTTGCGTGGAGCCCCAGATCGAGGGAGATTATCAGTGGTCTTGTATGTCTTCTATTTTCTAATAATTGATCCCACAGTTGATTTCTTTACACCAAGCTGCTTACCTATTGCAGATTCAGTCTTCCCAGCCTGGTGCAGGTCTACAATTTTGTTTCTGGTGTCCTTTTCCTTTGACAGCTCTTTGGTTTTGGCCATAGTGGAGATTGGAGTCTAACTGTTTGAGGTTGTGGACAGGTGTCTTTTATACTGATAACAAGTTCAAACAGGTGCCATTAATACAGGTAACAAGTGGAGGACAGAGGAGTCTCTTAAAGAAGAAGTTACAGGTCTGTGAGAGCCAGAAATCTTGCATTTTTTGTAGGTGACCAAATACTTATTTTCCACCATAATTTGCTAAATAAATTCTTTAAAAATCAGACAATGTGATTTTCTAGATTTTTTTTCTCATTTTGTCTCTCATAGTTGAAGTGTAGCGATGATAAAAAATTACAGGCCTCTCTCATCTTTTTAAGTGGGAGAACTTGCACAATTGGTGGCTGACTAATAACTTTTTTAGCCCCACTGTATGCCTGATGCTAATATGAGAAGAGTCTGTATTTACACACAAATTTATTCTAGATCATACATATGCATGTATTTATGTGTATATGTATAGGAAAGGAAAATGTGTGAACGTTTTGACTAACACCTGCATGGATTGTTTGAGTATTTCTACTGATCTCTTGGGTTACTAACACACAGTGAGTGCGGAACAGTTCTGTGGGTAGGAGAAACATTTAGATAAGCTAAATGCATTTAAAACAAGTGCTGTCAGGTGATAAAGTAATAATAGAATTCTTTCACCACGAAAGAGATTGCGAAAGAAAAGGAGGGGAAAAACAAGTCGCATTCCAGAGAGAGAATGTCTTGCTAACTGTTACACATGACTAGATCTATTATGCTTTAAAACTGTTCTATTATTTGTTAAGAATTTAGCAAATACATAATTTAGCAATACAGAGTATTTACATTGTTTGTATTTTTTCGAGCGGTGGATGGTAAGTGGTGACACTGCATACCAACATATTGTCTCGCTTATACTTTGTTACGTTTGCCTTCCGCACAAAAATTTTCCTATTTTTTATTTTGTGTATCGCTGTAGTTATCGAAAGATTGAGCCATCATAATTTGAGGACTACCTTTGTTTCACTTGTTTATTTTTAACTGTTTAGCAAATGCAAAGTGAGTGAATAGAATAGCTATCTAAAATCAATGTTTGTTTGCTGAGATTGTGGAAGACATGTAGCTATGCTGCATCAGCAAGGTTTCTCTCAAGCACACATTTCAAAGCAGACTGGGGATTTAAGGGGGGACTAGGGATGTGCTCTTCAAGCTATTTCAAAAATGAATAAAGAAATGGGCACTGTTGAGGACCGTAGATGCAGTAGTCAGCCAAGGACACTTAATGCAGCGGATGAAAGACACATCATGTGTACTTTCATTCGACATCAGTTGAGGTCCGGTACTCTGGACTGATGAGGAGGCACGTTGTTTGCTGAGGGGCTGGAAAGCAGTACAATAATGAGTGTTTGCAGGCAACAGTGAAGCATGGTGTGGTAAAAAGTGCAAGTTTTTGGCTGCATTTATGCAAATGGAGATTTGGTCAGGATTAATTGTCTCCTCAATGCTAAACATTAGGAAGATAGGAAGATACAGAAAGATACAGGAAGATACAGGAAGATAGGTATTCATCATGCAGTACAAGCAGGGAGGCATCTGATTGGTCTAAAATTTATCCTGCAGCAGAATAAGTTCCTTCAAAATCTGTGTGCAAGTCACCTAAAAGAACTGATGTTGTTTGCAGGCAAAGGGCAGTCACACTGAATATTAATTTAATTTGGATTTCTCTCTTTTGTTCATTTACTTACTAATTTGTTTATTTAAAAAATCAAACACTAACACCTCTATTTTTAAAAGCATTCTTAATTTAATGTATTTTTTCATATCTGCTATATATATATTTATATTTATTTGAGAACTCTACATTTGGATGCGTGTGTGTGTGTGTGTGTGTGTGTGTGTGTGTGTGTGTGTGTGTGTGTGTGTGTACACATATATATTATATATACATTTTTATTATTTTTTTAAACAGTGTGTGTTTTGTGTGTAGGTAAGCCTTTGTGCAGGTCATAAGTTTGACCAAGATGTTGACCTGAATCTGTATTATCAGAATCCTCATCAGCTCACTGCTATAGTGGAGGCTGGAGCTCCTACAGCAGAGCCAGGTACAACTTTATCTGTTAAATAAATTAAAAGGCTACTTTAGAATTCCAAATAAAATAGCAAAATTAAAATTATTCAAAACTATATGAATAAAACTAATTTTTTGGAATATCCAGTGTTCAAGCAAATTCTACTATTAAATAAACATGATTTCGGTTGCTAATGCTAATTTTATTTATGTAATATTGATTCAGAAGCAGAAATTTACCAGAATGGAAATGTTTTACCTAAATTTTTCTTACACTTCCTATTATTTATATTTGATTTTAGGGACTCTCATGGGAGACCCTGTGGTAATGGTCAGTTTCTATCCTGAGTTTCCTGAGTCAGTGATGTCCTCTGTGTCATCGTGTGGTGAGTTTGTGTTTGTTATGGACAGATCTGGCAGTATGAGCTGCAGCATGCACAATGGACCAGGTGCACAAGAACGCATTGCGTGCGCCAGGGTAAGACTCACACTTAACTATTCTGTAACACTTCTTTAAAATTTTTAATAACAACACTATTTGTAATATAAAATTAATTTTATTTTGTTTTATTGATGATGTGTTTAGGACACTCTGCTCCTGCTGCTGAAGAGTCTCCCTATGGGCTGTTACTTCAATATTTATGGCTTTGGCTCTCACTATGAATCCTTCTTTCCGTGAGTTACCCTCATATGTAGCAGTGAATGTTTTGTATTTCTGTCACTCAGCTCATAAATCAGACACGAGAATAGAGGCGATGAAATGATACGAATGGTAGCAATTAGTAATTAGTAATATTACTTTCGTACAGGTCTGGATTTTGAGCTTGAATTATAGTCTTTCTGGTACTTTTGTGCATGTATATGTCCTTGTGGAGTTTCTCTGGGTTCTCTGGTTTCCTTTCACCTCCCAAACACATGGCAGAAGGGGAATTGACTAAGAGTTTTTTTCATCCAGTATGTGTTCCCACCTCATGCCCAGTAAATTAGGGATAGCTTACTGAAAGTGTGTGAGTGAGAGTGAACAGATCTGGTAAGATGCAATAAATCACAGAATTGTTGTATTGTCTGTGTGATTCTACGAATTTAGGAAAAGTGTACAATACAGTCAGGACACTATGGAGCAGGCTGTGAGGAAGGTAAAGGAGATGGGAGCAGACATGGGGGGTACAGAGATTCTGCAACCTCTGGAACACATATACAAACAACCTTGTATTCCCAACCACCCACGACAGGTAATTTTCCTTTTATTCAAGCTTGTAGCGACAAGTTTCATTTATATATTTACCTGTTTGCATTTGTCTCTTGTACTGTTCTGTGCCTGATTGTGAATGTGACAAATTTTAATTATTTAAAATCCAATAGGTTTGCCATGTGTCACATGAAGAAATCTCAAAGATTTCACTTCTAAAAATAAAGAGTTCTTAATTAATTGTCAGAAGTGCTGTTGTAGTGTTTCAGCATTGGGACAACTAAACCGTACTAATTATTTGGATTGGGATTATTTCAAAACACTGTTGCATCTTTAGTATTATTTTCCTGGATGCTTAATTTCCCCCCCCCCCCCCCCCCCCCTCTCTCTCTCTCTCTCTCTCTCTCACTCACTCACTCACTCTCTCTCTCTCTCACTCTCTCTCTCTCTCTCTCTCTCTCACTCTCTCTCTCTCTCTCTCTCTCTCTCTCTCTCTCACTCTCTCTTTCTCTCACACTCTCTCTCTCACCCACTCACTCTCTCTCTCTCTCTCTCTCTCTCTCTCTCACACACACACACACACTCTCTCTCTCTCTCTCTCTCTCTCTCTCTCTCACTCTCATTTTTAGCTGTTCATATTCACAGATGGTGAAGTAGGAAACACCAAAGATGTTCTTCAGTGTGTGAGGAGCAATGCTGATTTCCACAGGCATGTGCTCTTAAAAGCTTTAAACATTCATGATGTAAATAATTTAGTAACTAATATTATAGATATTTCATTAATTTAAATGATTTCTAATACAGTTTAGCAAACTGAGTGGTGCAAATATTGAAGAATTTTAGAATGATGTTTTCAGAAGTTGCACCCTGGTTTAAACAACAGTTCCATAACCTGTACCAGATACCTACAATAGAAGAACACATAATACCGCAGCAGTGTTTGTTTCTACAGTCTGATTAGAAGCTCTTGATAAATGTTTTATTACACAGTAATGTAAAAAGGAAATCATGTATATATTAAGTATATATTTTAACATCTGTTATGACTGTTGCCAACACCTGGTATGATTTATTGTCTTACTTGTATGTGTGTTTGTGTGTGAGTATCTGTTTCACATTTCTATTTTTTTTTGTTGCACATAAGCATATAATAATTATATTTTTTGGAGTAACAATTACACATGTTCTTGTGTGGCAGAAACAATAAGCACTAGATGCATTTAAATAAATGTTGAGTTCTTAAAATTGTATATCCGAAGGATCATAAGGGATTTATATTCTTTTGTTTAAACAGATGCTTCTCATTTGGGATCGGTGAAGGTGCAAGTTCTGCCCTCATTAGAGGATTAGCTGAGAACAGCTGTGGACACGCCCAGTTCATCACAGGAACTGAGCGAATGCAGGCCAAAGTAAGTCGAGGTTTTTCTCGAACAGCAACAAAGAAATTAAATCTGAATTTATACGTTAACCTAATTGTGTTAAAAAATTTAACAGTCCTAACCACTTCTCACTAGTAAACACAATTTATTAAAAGGTTTTTGATGGCTTATTTTTAACATACATTTATAACATATGCATGTCTTATATCTGTCAATTTGTATTTGACAAATAGGCGACGCATTTACTGGGAAATATTATTCCTTTTTAATAAATGTTCATTGTCTTTCCAATTCCAATTTTCAATTCCCTAGGTAATGCAGTCTCTCCGCTATGCTTTACAACCAGCAGTGATTGATATCACTGAGGATTGGAAAGGTGTGTCTTGCACCCGTCTGAGCTCTGCAATTACTTCACTTTTCCATGGCCAAAGAGCACTGATTTATGCTCAACTGAAAGCAGAGGTGAGGGCTTTATCACGAGGGTTTTTATATTTTGGGGAACTTAAAAGGAAGAAACATTTCCAAGGACCCCATACACTCTTAGATGCGATTGAAACTATTTTGTATTGAAACAATTTTACCATAAATAGTTCAGACTTGTTTTTTTATATTTCAGGATTTATGATTTAATATAAATTTATTATCACAAATGGTGGAATCAAGTGAAGATATAAAACATCAACAATGGAATCTTTTAAAATGGAATCAAATAAAAATATAATAATTCCTTTTGTGTTTTAGCAAACAGTGTTGGACAACAAAGGTTTACTTTTAAAATTAAAACAATATAAAATAAAATACAAATATTTAATAGATTTATTAAATATAATTGTATACATATATTTTATAATATATTGTGTGATTACTTTTAATAATTTATCGTTATTATTGTTATTACTTTAAGAGTAAATTCTACTGTGAATTAATAATATAAAATTTTCATCTTACGATTACCGTAGCAACACGAGAAAACTTTTTTTTTATTAAGTGTAAACAGTTTTACACTTAATAATACCAGTTCTGTTATTGATACTACTCTCTATAATTTGGTGCAAAAAGTCATGATGTAAAAAGATAATTTCAAGTTATTTTATTACTGCTGAACTTTAATACAAATTCCTTTAAGCAAACAGAGAAAGGCACAAACACATTTATTACACAAAAAGGTCCTTCAAACAATTAAGAAAGAGAGGGATAGAAAATGCAAGCAGCAGATTCTTTTTCAGCATTAACACTGAAGTATACAGAGATAAAAAACAAAACAAAAAAACCCACAAGTATCGTTAACTGTATTGTTTGTCCTGAAGCTTGCCAGTAGTCTGATCTCGACCCAATTACATATCGGTCCAAAAATATACCGGTTCTCGGTACCCATCCCTATTCGTGCACAAGGCAAAGTAGCACTGTATATGTGGTACTATTTGTTGGGACGCTGGCAGGATGTACACATCTCCCACTTTGTGAGGTGCCTTACGCTCACCAGCGGTCGACAGAGTTCAGTTGTCTCGGTGTTAGAGCGTGTATTTTTCTGTGTTTTTGGTGTTTCAAAGTGAATTTTAGCTTTCGTTTCTCCTTTTTATCGGTGTCGCCAGACGCTGAAACAGGGCACTGATTAGTCTCACAGGTGTGCTTCTTACCGCTCATTTCGTTCGGAGCTCATCCACACGCCCCCTGCCACAGACATATATACTGTACAGTAGTATTAAGTGCTCTGTCTAACAGTATACAAACCCATACTGATCACCATTCCTTAAATCCACTGGGTCGGCCAGACCATGTCTCAACATACATATTTTCAAGTTGCAATCTCCATCATAAGTCAGAGACTACCTGCATTTCTTATAATTTCGTGAAGTTAATTATATTGCAGACCCCCTGGTTTCGGCTCACAGACCCCGCACCGAGAACATCTGCTTTTTTTTTTTCACCAAAAAACTTTTTTTTTTCTGATTGCATTGTGAGGAAAAAAATCTGCATGTTTCTCTTAATTTTTATATCTATCAGTCCATGATTTTTTTAAGCTTAAACAGTGATAAAATCACTGGATCTACTCATGAGTTTCATTGTCCCTAGGATTGTCAGAAGCCAGATGCAAAGGGAAAAATAACAATACAGTACCACCTAGGAGGTCAAGAGGTCTCAAACACTGTTGACTTCTCCTTGATGCCTGCTGAGAACAGCAGGTAAATACTCCAAAATCTTCTGAATAAACTACCGTATTTTTCGGACTATAAGCCGCTACTTTTTCCCTACGTTTTGAACCCTGCGGCTTAAACAACGAAGCGGCTAATTTATGAATTTTTCCTGGGTTTTTCCCGGTTTCACAAACTTCAAGCCAAAAACTGAACCCCATAAAATTAGACCAATGAAATTTCCGAACGGAAACGAAAAAACGCACTTCACCTGTGTTCTGAGCTGCACGGCATCGGGAGAAAAAGCTTTTTTTTTTTTAAAGGCAGGACGATGCCAAAAGATAAACTTCCGAGAGAAATAGTTGTGAAAGGAAGGAGGAAGACATTGAACAATGACTTTCTTGGTCGGCTACTGTTTACATACAAGCCGTTGTAGCGTGTTGAGTCTGGGTGAAGGGAGCGCTCGCCAACTCCAGTTACAACAGAAATCATATAAACACAGACAGGTTTCCAAAACTCGTGCTTTTTTATTTTTCTTGGCAACCACGTTATGGGTTAGTCAAAGAAACTAATAAATCAGCATCAGAAAATAAGGACATATTCCTCGTCTTGAACACACGCAGTAATACCAGTAAAATGCAGTGCCAGGCTATTCCCAAAATACTGCTATGCTCCAACATATTTCACCCGTTACACCGTGTGTAACGTGTCTTTTGTTAAGGCCTGTGTAAAGTACATTAGTGTAGACAGCTTATAGACTGGTGCAGCTTATTTATGTTAAAAATAAAAATATTTGTAAAATTCAGTACGTGTGGCTTATATATGGGTGCGCTTTATAGTCCGGAAATTACGGTAGTTTTTTTTTCGGTTTGATTAAGACAGTTCTGAAATAATTATAGAATAAATGCTGGCTGGGTGGCTTTAGTTGCTGGCTGTTACAGTTACATATATCAGCTTACAGTATTAAATTTTTGTCAAAGCTACTGCATCTTATAGTAACATAATCTGATCAGTTTCTGGAAGATTTGAATCATTCTGTAATTTTTTTAATGAAATTAGTGTAATGTAGTTAAGGCATGTAGATTTTTTGAGATTAAATAAAATATGTTGTTGAAGATACATGTCAAGAATATACTATAAATCTAATTACAAGATGACAAGAGCAGTGAAAATATTGTGTTTAGTTGTTTTATACTCATTCAGGTTTGTGTGTGCGTGTGTGTGGGTGTGTGTGTGTGTGTGTGTGTGTGTGTGTGTGTGTGTGTGTGCAGGCTGGCGATCCACAGGCTGGGCGCCCGCTCTCTGATCCGCTCTCTGGAAAGGGATGCTCAAGATGAAGGAGCTGATAAAGAGGCTCTAAAGACCAGAGTGGTGGAACTGAGTAAGCAGTCTGGAGTGAGCAGCTCACACACGGCCTTTATAGCTATCCATAAGGGTAGTGGACAAGCTATGAAGCAACCAGTGGTCAAGAGAAGAATTCCTACCCCAAGTCAGTATTCTTTTTTTCTAAACAAATATATTCATTCATTCATTCATTCATTCATTTATTCATTCATTTTCTCCCGCTCATCCGTAATTCGGGTCGCGGGGGCAGCAGTCTAAGCAGGCCCCCGCCTTTGACTGCTGCCCAATCCTCACAGCACCGTCCCTTACGGTCCCTCCTGCAGGTGGTGAGCCCCCGGGAAGGATAAACAAAATATACTGATCCTGTAATTCTAATGTGGATAAACATATTATATATATCACTAAATTGAGAAACTAACATCCTGTGTTTTTGAATGTGTTTAGTGCTCATGATGGCATGTTCAATGAAATCTTCCTGTAAGTAAGCGAACACAAGAGTTCTTCTTAATTAATGACCACATCATGTCTCAAAAAACTTGGGATGAGGCAACAAAAGGCTGGAAAAGTAAATATTACATTCTTGTGTTATTTGCATTAAACTGCATATACAAATCTAGGGAAATCTCTGTGTGGACAAGGGACAAGCGTAAAAATCAGCTTTGGATCTTTGAACTATTAGGCAGCAGCTAGAACCCTGTAGCAGACATAAATGGGACTGTTAAAAGAAGTTATGCTACATTCTGGTAAACATGGCCCTGTCCCAATGTTTTTGCGATGTGTTGTGGCCATCAAATTCAACATTACATGTTTTTTCTTAAAATATTACAATACATTTCCTCATTTTAAACACTTGATATGTTTTCTATGTTCTAGTCATAAAATGTGTTTAAGATTTGAAAATAATTGCATTCTGATTCTAGTTGAAATTTAGAATTGAAAATGGTACAACAGGTATGCATATCAAAAGGGTAAAATTTTACATGTTCATAATATCTCATGGTTACTGTTTGAGAGAAGTGTTAAAATACTATAACGCTGATATGATGTTCCAGGTGGTTGTTAAGATGTTACCACATAGTCGCTATGCTGTTCCACTTGTTTGTTTTGAACAATTAGGCTCGTAAAGGTTGCTAAGGCGTTGCTAGGCGGTGATATAGGCTACTATGGTGTACAGATGTTTACAAGGCAATTACTGAGTTGTTGCTAAGGGGTTGCTAGACAGCTTGTAGAATATGATTAGTAGGATATTTCAGGAATGAGAGATAAATGGCCAGTGGTAGAGTGCTTGTTAATTGTTCCTAGTGTTCCTACTATACTTAAAGTATATGTGAAACAGGTATTCTCAGCCAAGAAGCAGTACACCTCAGTAGCTTTAACATAAAAAAAAAAAAATGCACAGAAATATAAAAAAAAGTACTATTAAATGAATGCAAGCATGATATAACTAAAAATGTTTGGAGGCTTAAGCTTGAATAATCTTTTGCTGTATATACACATTATATACAATGTATATAAAATTTTTCTGTTGAAGAATGGAAAAGAATTGGGAAAAAAGAGATAAATAAATTGAAACAATATAATTGATAAGAGCTGTGGACCTTAAAGGGAACATTTGTATATAATTGTGTTTAAAAGATGATAAATAGTGAAAGATAAGTTTGTAGCATGGTGAGTAGGAGTCTGTAAAATTGTTCTTAGAAGAGACTCTTTTACAATAGTCAAGCAGTAATGCTTATTATTAAAACACTGAAGGATGCAGCTGATTTAATCTGTAACAATGTAAACAGTTCATTTTTAAGTATTTTTTCTTTTAGAAATAAGAATCTAAATTGTAAATGAAAAAGAATATATATATATATATATATATATATATATATATATATATATATATATATATATATATATTAAAAATATTTCTTAATTGTTTTTTATATCAGTTCAATATTTGAGCTTCTTTATATAACTGCTATTTGAAAAATTGTTAGTTATTATAAAGTAAAATTAAATCTGTTTTTGTTTACCTGACAGGGCGTATGGCTTCAACAGGGGTTTTAAGACGTAAGTATTTGTATAATTGATTGTCCAACCAGGTGGTTGAATTGTGCCTCAACTCTTTCTATTCTTTCTTCTCTTTAACAACTATGTTTCTGTATGTATCTGAGTATGTGTTACGGCAGTGACCACGCATAGCGGGTGTAATTTTATCATACTTTTATTTAACGTTCAGTAGACAAACGAGTCCAGGAGGAGTACTAACCATAATGCGAGTAGAATCCTGATTGAGGGTATAATCCGTATAGCGGGTATAATCCGTAAAGCGGGTATCATCCAGATAGCGAGTATAATCCGGATAGCGAGTATAATCCAGCGGGGAATGCTGGCAGTCAGGGGTCCGGTAGATCACTGTAGCAACCAAGTAGACCGGGACCTTTTAAAAGGGAAAGGTAACGAGGGACAGGTGTCTGCGATTTGCGCCGGGAGCGGCTGAGAGATGCCCTCGAACCTCTCGGCAAACATCAGAGGCTGAGCGACACCCTCTGTGGAAATCAGAGGCTGAGCGACGGCCTCGGCAAAGAACAGAGTCTGAGTGACGCCCTCTGCAGAGGTTTGGAGCAGACTCTGGGGTGCGACGGCGCCTTTGGCGGGACTCTGGGGCGTGACAGCGCCTTCCATGAGTGTCCGAGGCACGATGGCGCCCTCTGTGGCTGTCTGAGGCGCGACGGCGCCCTCAGTGGATGTTGCTTACAGAGGGACTTTGAAGCGTGACGGTGTCTTTGGAGGGGGTTTGAAGCAGGGCGTCGCCTTGGGAGGTACTGTGAAGTGCGAATGTGCTTTCTGAGACTTGGGAACGTGACGTCGCCCTCAAAAGGACTTTAAAGTGTGGCGTTCCCTTCGGAGAGACTTTGAAGCACGACGGCGCTGGTTAAGAGATTCTGAGATGCGACGTCGCTTCCGAAGGGGCTTCCGGAGGAACCTTTAGGCATATGACAGTATGTCTGGCAGACATCTCATTTTGGGTGGCAGTTTATCAGCTGAAATGGTCCCAGCCAAAGTGGGCAGTGGTGGTAGTAAAGGTCATCTCCCACTTATCCTCTTCTCTCATAAATTGTAGCCAATGTGCAGGTCAAGGTGATAAAGATTTGTCCATTTCTGAGTTCACTGAGGGGACAAGTGGCAGAGGGGAACAGTATTTTATTTATGCGCAAAAGAATCCAGCGGAGTCTGCTGAATTAGTGGTTGGAATCTTTTTTTAATACCCAAAGGCAGTCGAGACATTAAGAATGAGTAAGTGGTACTTTTCTTATTTCCTATAAAGGCTAGGGGCTCTGTGAGTGCTTTTTACGTTATTAATCCTAGGATAACTAGGTATTCCAGTCACCTGTGATGGTGGCCAGAAAAGAAACTTCCTCTTCATGTAGATCAACAGCAAAAGACATATATGTATACATTCCATTAACTGACTGATGCCAGTTGGGTCTCTTCATCTTCATCAGTTGGGTCTCTTCAGAAAGCAAAGGTGCTGAAATACTAGGAGAGATGCTTCGTCAAGTGCACATCCAGAAACCTGGAACTTTTAACACTTTCAATAGGTGCATGCTTCTGAGGAGGGCCCTAACAACTAATGGGTGTAGTAAAAAAAAAAAAAAAAGGTCTGAAACCAAAATAGCATGAGCTGTGAAATTTGAAGTCAGTACCTTTCAAATTTTTAGGAGCCAATTGAAGTGTCTCTAGCTTAAATGCAAACAAAAGAATTGAAAAAAGAGATAAATGAATTGAATCAATATAATTGATAAGAGCTGTGGACCTTAAAGAGAACATTTGTATGTAATTGCGTTTGAAAGATGATAAATAGTAAAAGATAAGTTTGTAGCACGGTGAGTAGGAGTCTGTGAAATTGTTCCTAGAAAAGACTCTTTTACAATAGTCAAGCAGTAATGCTTATTATTAAAACACTGAAAGGATGCAGCTGTTTTAATCTGTAACAATGTAAAGAGTACATTTTAAAGTATTTGTTTCTTTTAGAAAAAAGAATTTAATTTGTAAATACATCCATTCATTCATTTTCTCCCGCTTATCCGTAATCCGGGTCGCGGGGGCAGCAGTCTAAGCAGGCCCCCGCCTTCGACTGCTGCCCAATCCTCACAGCACCGTCCCTTACGGTCCCTCCTGCAGGTGGTGAGCACACGGGAAGGGGCCCCACGTCACTCCGACGTCACGGACCTTGATATTTCCCTCGTAAGGGACCCCCGGAGCATAGAGGGTTAAGGGCCTTGCTCAAGGGCCCAAGAGTGGCAGCTTGGCGATACCGGGGCTTGAACCCCAGACCTTCCAATCGGCAACCCAGTGCCTTAATCGCTGGAGCCACCACTCCCCCTAGATTTAATATAATTTGTAAATTAAAAACATAATAATACATTTTGAAAATATTTATTAACTGTTTTCTATATCAGTTAAATATTTGAGCTTCTTTATATAACTGCTATTTAAATAAAATTGCTAGTTATTATAAAGCAAAAAAAAAAAATCTGTTTTTGTTTACCTGACAGAGACTATGGCTGCACCAATGGCTTTAAAACGTAAGTATTTGTATTATTGATTGTCCAACCAGGCTGTTAAATTGTGCCTCCACTCATTCTATTCTTTCTTCTTCTTAACAACTATGTTTCTGTATGTATCTGAGTATGTCTGGCAGAAATCTCATTTTGTGTGGCAGTTTATCAGCTAAAACTTGGTCCCAGTCAAAGTGGGCAGTGGTGGTAGTAAAGGTCATCTTTCACTTTTCTTCTCCTCTCATAATTTGTAGCTAACGTGCAGGTCAAGGTGATAAAGATTTGTCCATTTCTGAGTTCACTGAGGGGACAAGTGGCAGAGGGGAACAGTATTTTATTTATGCGCAAAAAGAATCCAGCAGAGTCTGCCGAATTAGTGACTGGAATCTTTTTTTTATACCCAAAGGCAGTTAAACCATTAAGAATGAGTAAGTGGTACTTTTCTTATTTTCTGTAAAGGCTAGGGGCTCTGTGAGTGCTTTTTACATTATTAATCCTAGGACAACTAGGTATTCCAGTCACATGTGATGGTGGCCAGAAAAGAAACTTCCTCTTCATGTAGAACAACAGCAAAAGACATATATGTATACATTCCATTAACTGACTGATGCCAGATGGGTCTCTTCATCTTCTGTAGAAAGTAAAGGTGCTGCTGGGTCTTCTTTGCTAAACAGGTGGTTCTGAAATACTAGGAGAGATGCTCTGTCAAGTGCACATCCAGAAACCTGGAACTTTTAACACTTTCCATAGGTGCATGCTTCTGAGGAGGGCCCTAACAACTAATGGGTGTAATAAAACAAAAAAAGGGAGTAATTGGGAAAATGGAGGAATGAATTTAAAGTGAGGGGTCATCAGTGTTATCAGTCTGAAACCAAAATAGCATGAGCTGTGAAATTTGAAGTGAGTACCTTTCAAATTTTTATTAGCCAATTAAAGTGTCTCTAGCTTAAATATGAATTTTAAATGCAATCAAAAGAATTAAAAAAAAAATAGAGGAATGAAATGTAACAATAGATTAGTGAAGTTGAAGAGAGTATCTGTCTGTAATTATGTTTGAAATACAGACAAATAGTGAAATATATGGTTGTAGCATTTGAAAATGTTTAGGAGTCTTTGAGAAGGTTCACAGAAGAGGCTCTTCTACCTTAATCAAGCAATAATAATAATTATAATAATAAAAACAACAGGACTGGAGGCAGCCGATGTGATGAATTAGATTATTATATGCACGTTTCTGCATTTACACCTTAGTATCTTAGTGTCACATGAATAAACTCTTTTTGTTTCCTTCTGTACAGGGTGTATGGCTGCACCAGTGGACTCTTTATTGTGTGGTAAGTTGCTAACCATTAGACTAAAAACTTGTTGAACATGAGAGTAATTGCATATTTCTTTAATTCATGCAATATGTTTGCAGGTATTTATTTTATTTAGACAATAAAACCAAGAGAGTATAATAGAATATGGTGCATAGTCAGATTGAGAAGCCATCAGACATAATTTTAACTTACTTTAACCGTATGTATGATTTTAAACTGATGTACACTGTTTTTCTATTTAGTAATTATGTAATTTTCTTTTTCCTAATCTTTACTAGCTACTCTTATCTATTGTTATAATTGCAATCCACAAATGTTTAGTAAAATGCATGATGAGACAGTGGTGCACATACATTAAGAGCACAATATTAACGAGGAGGAATTTAGATTTTGTATTTTTCTGGTGGGGGATGAGGGAGTGTACAGTGTTTAATCACGAACATTAAATGTAAATGTTTAATCAAGTTTATCTAATTAGCTGTTGATTTCTGACTAAAGTGAGGTAATTTTCAAATTAAATAAGGAATAAAAGATTCCTGTGCTGTTATAGAAAAATAATATATGATGAGATGGTTTGATGTGGCCCAGTGTAAAAAACATAATATTGTAAAATAAATCAAATATGTAACAGCATGCCTCAAAGTGAATATATTATTGAGCATAGCCTTCTTTAACATTTAGAGTTGCATAATATTCTGAGTTAAACAAGAGTTTCTGTTAGTACTTAGGTTATTGCAATTTAAGTTCTGTTTTCAAAAGAATAATTCTCGATTTTCTCTTTGAGTTATATGGAAAACAATACTGTCTTGTCTCTCCCAAGTCTTGTGAAAAGTTCAGGATTCAAGTCACTGTGTGAGCTGTCACTGTAAAAACATCAATGTTTAAGAAAGAGCACATACAATAATACAAATATATCGTTTTACTAACAGCAACAATTAGCAAAGTGGCTCTTACAGAAAATTGCTCAACACATTTAGATAGATTAGATTAAGAATTTAACATATTACATTATATCTGTTATTTAACCAATACTGTGTTCGGTTTCCTTTTGTTTTAGATTCATATAGACTTTTTGTCTCAGTAGTTTATGCAAGTAAATAAATGTTATAAATATTATTTTAATCTAAAGTAGATACATCGTGGAAAATAATTTTCAAATTCAAGTTTATTTCTATGGCGCTTTTCACAATGCTTTTTACAAAGCAGTGAAGAGGCTCTTAAACGTTGAGACACTGTATGACGAGACAGATCCTTACCCTGTTCAGCACTGAACTGGTGAGCAATTCCAGCTGCAGTGTGGAAACGATTGCCCATTGAGATCCTTTGCAGTATCCTGTCCTCTCTTGTATTTGTCTTCCGTGGACGACAGCCTTCTTGGCGGACTTGAATGAGTCAGTGATGTTGTAAAGATTCAATATTCTTGAAATCACAGATTTGGAACGACCAACTTGTCTTGCTATGGCTGATAGGGTCACTCCTTTGGCCTTCATCTGGACAACCTGCTGCCGGAGGCTTTCAGTCACTTTAGAACGGCCCACCATCTTGCAGAGTCAGTGAAACTGGAAGTTAGGCTGCCAGTTAAATAGGTGTTGACAGATAATCAAAGTAATTAGCACCAGGTTCCAAATTAACACCAATAACTGGGAGGTATCTGAAAGTGTTCTCTAATTATGATCAGTGTGTTTTCTGGAAATTAATTTTTTTTTTTTTAAATGCCTTAGTTATTTTGTGAAAAAGGTGTTCTGGTAGCATGGTATAGACAGGACAAAAACTCCCTCAACTGTTGAGCAGTAAAGATGACATTATTTCAGAATTGTTCACATGTATATATACGTGTGTGTGTGTGTGTGTGTGTGTGTGTGTGTGTGTATATATATATATATATATATATATATATATATATATATATATATATATATATATATATATATATATATACATACATATATATATATATATATATATATATATATATATATATACATACATATATATATATATATATATATATATATATATATATATATATATATATATATATATATATATATACATACACACATACATACATACATACATACATACATACCGTATTTTTCGGACTATAAGCCGCTACTTTTTTCCTACGTTTTGAACCCTGCGGCTTAAACAAGGAAGCGGCTAATTTATTTTTTTTTTCTGGGTTTTTCCCGGTCTCACAAACTTCAAGCCAAAAAACTGAACCCCATAACATTTGACCAATGAAATTTCCGAACAGAAACGAAAAAACGCACCTCACCTGTGTTCTGAGCTGCACGGCATCAGGAGAAAAAAACGTTTTTTTTTTAAAGGCCGGACGATGCCAAAAGATAAACTTCCGAGAGAAATAGTTGTGAAAGGAAGGAGGAAGACAGTGAACAATGACTTTCTTGGTCGGCTACTGTTTAGATACAAGCCGTTGTAGCGTGTTGAGTCTGGGTGAAGGGAGCGCTCGCCAACTCCAGTTACAACAGAAATCATATAAACACAGACAGGTTTCCAAAACTCGTGCTTTTTCATTTTTCTTGGCAACAGCGTTAATGGTCAGTCAAAAAAACTTAGAAATCAGCATCAGAAAATAATAAGGACATAATCCTCAGTCTTGAACACACGCAGTAATACCGGAAAAAATGCAGTGCCAGGCTATGTCTTTCGTTAAAGCCTGTGTAAAGTACATTAGTGTAGACACTAATAGACAGTGTGGACAGGCTTATAGACAGCAGTGGCTTATATATGTTAAAAAATACAAATATTTGTAAAATTCTGTGTAAAATGAGGTATATAAATTATGGTATATATATATATATATATATATATATATATATATATATATATATATATATATATATATATATATATATATATATACAGTGAGGAAAATAAGTATTTGAACACCCTGCTATTTTGCAAGTTCTCCCACTTAGAAATCATGGAGGGGTCTGAAATTGTCATCGTAGGTGCATGTCCACTGTGAGAGACATAATCTAAAAAAAAAATCCAGAAATCACAATATATGATTTTTAAACTATTTATTTGTATGATACAGCTGCAAATAAGTATTTGAACACCTGAGAAAGTCAATGTTAATATTTGGTACAGTAGCCTTTGTTTGCAATTACAGAGGTCAAACGTTTCCTGTAGTTTTTCACCAGGTTTGCACACACTGCAGGAGGGATTTTGGCCCACTCCTCCACACAGATCTTCTCTAGATCAGTCAGGTTTCTGGCCTGTCGCTGAGAAACACGGAGTTTGAGCTCCCTCCAAAGATTCTCTATTGGGTTTAGGTCTGGAGACTGGCTAGGCCATGCCAGAACCTTGATATGCTTCTTACAGAGCCACTCCTTGGTTATCCTGGCTGTGTGCTTCGGGTCATTATCATGTTGGAGGACCCAGACTCAACCCATCTTCAATGCTCTAACTGATGAAAGGAGGTTGTTCCCCAAAATCTTGCAATACATGGCCCCGGTCATCCTCTCCTTAATACAGTGCAGTCGCCCTGTCCCATGTGCAGAAAAACACCCCCAAAGCATGATGCTACCACCCCCATGCTTCACAGTAGGGATGGTGTTCTTGGGATGGTATTCATCATTCTTCTTCCTCCAAACATGTTTAGTGGAATTATGACACAAAAGTTCTATTTTGGTCTCATCTGACCACATGACTTTCTCCCATGACTCCTCTGGATCATCCAAATGGTCATTCTCAAACATAAGACATGCCTGGACATGTGCTGGTTCAAGCAGGGGAACCTTCCGTGCCATGCATGATTTCAAACCATGACGTCTTAGTGTATTACCAACAGTAACCTTGAAAACGGTGGTCGCAGCTCTTGTCAGATCATTGACCAGCTCCTCCCGTGTAGTTCTGGGCTGATTTCTCACCTTCCTTAGGATCATTGAGACCCCACGTGGTGAGATCTTGCATGGAGCCCCAGTCTGAGGGAAATTGACAGTCATGTTTAGCTTCTTCCATTTTCTAATGATTGCTCCAACAGTGGACCTTTTTTCACCAAGCTGCTTGGCAATTTCCCTGTAGCCCTTTCCAGCCTTGTGGAGGTGTACAATTTTGTCTCTAGTGTCTTTGGACAGCTCTTTGGTCTTGGCCATGTTAGTAGTTGGATTCTTACTGATTGTATGGGGTGGACAGGTGTCTTTATGCAGCTAAAGACCTCAAACAGGTGCATCTAATTTAGGATAATAAATGTAGTGGAGGTGGACATTTTAAAGGCAGACTAACAGGTCTTTGAGGGTCAGAATTCTAGCTGATAGACAGGTGTTCAAATACTTATTTGCAGCTGTATCATACAAATAAATAGTTTAAAAATCATATATTGTGATTTCTGGATTTTTTTTTTTTTAGATTATGTCTCTCACAGTGGACATGCACCTACAATGACAATTTCAGACCCCTCCATGATTTCTAAGTGGGAGAACTTGCAAAATAGCAGGGTGTTCAAATACGTTTTTTCCTCACTGTATATATATATATATATATATATATATATATATATATATATATATATATATATATATATATATATATATATATATATATATATATATATATAGCTGGGTATCATTAGCATAACAATGGAAGCTAATCCTATGCCTTCTAATTATATATAAGGGAAGCATGTATATTGTGAAAAGCAGGGGACCTAAAACTGAACCTTGTGGCACCCCATAATTTACTTGCATTAACCTGAATAGTTCTTCATTTAATTCTACAAAATGGTAACGATCAGACAGGTAGGATTTAAACCAGCTTAGGGTTAGGGTTGGGGTTAGGGTTGCCATTCCCTGAATGCTGATGTAATTCTGTAAGCAATCTCTGAGAAAGTCACGACCTATAGAGTCTGGTAAAAATAACAGAGAGATGCAGCCTTGGTCTAAAGTTAAAAAAAAGTTAATTTGTGATTTTTAACTAGAGCAGTTTCTGTGCTATGATGGGGCCTGAAACCTGACTGAAACTCTTCAATTATATTGTTTTCTAGTAAGAAGAAGAACTGGACATACACAATTGTTTCTAAAAGCTTAGACATAAATGGAAAGTTTGAAATGGGTCTGTAATTTCATCCAAATTAGGTTTCTCAATAAGGGGCTTAATAACTGCCATCTTGGGTGGTTTAGGGACGTGACCTAAAAATATCGAGGAGATAATAATAGTGAGAAGAAGCTCACCAGTTCTATATAACACATCATGTTGTTGATTTGGCTTTGGTAATAACGTACAGTATTTGCAGTGTTACAGTGATTAAAGACAGGATGCTATTGTTATGGAGTATAAAACCCGTAGATATGTTGTCATTTGATGAGACCAGACCTGGTCAATGCAAAATAACACAGTGATTGACACATCATATGTCTTCTTTCTATACAGGTATGGTTCCCGATTTATCAATGAGTGCTCCAGGTAATATTTAATCCTAACCACTATTTTGTATAATATTTTTTCTGCATATTAATGCACATTTTATATTTGCAGCACATATAAAGTAATTGTGGCATTTACAAAAGTTTGGACATCCTTCTAATCTAAACAATTTACTTACTAAGACTCAATTGAACAGATCAAGAATTGTTTTTTGGACTAGGAATCTCAGTTCTGAAGAAAAGCTTTTTATTACAGTCGAACCCACTTATCTCGACCTCGGTTAACTCGCCAACCCTATTAAGTCGACGTTTTTCAAGTGGAACTGCCAAATTCTCGCTTTGTCTTAGCATTTTTAATCGGTTATGTCGATTCTTTTATGTCGACGAACCCTAATATACAGTGAGGAAAATAAGTATTTGAACACCCTGCTATTTTGCAAGTTCTCCCACTTAGAAATCATGGAGGGTCTGAAATTGTCATCGTAGGTGCATGTCCACTGTGAGAGACATAATCTAAAAAGAAAATCCAGAAATCACATTGTATGATTTTTTAACTATTTATTTGTATAATACAGCTGCAAATAAGTATTTGAACACCTGAGAAAGTCAATATTAATATTTGGTACAGTAGCCTTTGTTTGCAATTACAGAGGTCAAACGTTTCCTGTAGTCCTGTAGCAGGAGGGATTTTGGCCCACTCCTCCACACAGATCTTCTCTAGATCACTCAGGTTTCTGGCCTGTCTCTGAGAAACCATGTGCAGAAAAACACCCCCAAAGCATGATGCTACCACCCCCATGCTACACAGTAGGGATGGTGTTCTTGGGATAGTACTCATCATTCTTCTTCCTCCTAACACGTTTAGTGGAATTATGACACAAAAGTTCTATTTTGGTCTCATCTGACCACATGACTTTCTCCCATGACTCCTCTGGATCATCCAAATGGTCATTGGCAAACTTAAGACGTGCCTGGACATGTGCTGGTTTAAGCAGGGGAACCTTCCGTGCCATGCATGATTTCAAACCATGACATCTTAGTGTATTACCAACAGTAACCTTGGAAACAGTGGTCCCAGTTCTTTTCAGGTCATTGACCAGCTCCTCCCGTGTAGTTCTGGGCTGATTTCTCACCTTCCTTAGGATCATTGAGACCCCACGAGGTGAGATCTTGCATGGAGCCCCAGTCTGAGGGTGATTGACAGTCATGTTTAGCTTCTTCCATTTTCTAATGATTGCTCCAACAGTGGACCTTTTTTCACTAAGCTGCTTGGCAATTTCCCTGTAGCCCTTTCCAGCCTTGTGGAGGTGTACAATTTTGTCTCTAGTGTCTTTGGACAGCTCTTTGGTCTTGGCCATGTTAGTAGTTGGATTCTTACTGATTGTATGGGGTGGACAGGTTCAAATACGTATTTTCCTCACTATATCTAGCACAAGGGGGGGCAAATTTGCCACTTAACGTCGGTTATCTCTATCCGCATGACCAATCGCTGGCTTTTGCCACGTCACCATCTCACTACAGTATTTTTGCGTATATAAGACGCGTCTTATAGAAAGTTTTACATCACCGGTAGTGAGACAGCACTGTTCAGCCGCAGAAAAACTCACTCAGAGCTGTGTGTCAGAGTGAAATGACTCGAGAATTTAATGTTGACACTCGTTAGCTTTTTGTAAAAACGAACTACACCCCGCACATTTTTTGTGATTTTGTGAGCGATCTTTGTGCTTGCAATGTTGGAGAATATAATAAAGGTTTGTTTTGAGAATCGATGGTGGTTTGTATTGTATACTGGTAAATCTCTGCTGTTAGTTGGTGTACATATGCCTTTTGGTGTAAACAAACATGTATGTACATTTTTATAGCATGCCTTCATCAAACAAATCGCTGCAACGCTGTTGTGTAAAAAAAAAAACTCCAAAAACACGTGCATGTACATTCTTATTTATTAACAGCCATCATGTACATAAATAAATTTCAAGCACGTTAATATATTGCCGCCATATTGGTTTTCGTTTATCTCGATTGTCGGTTATCTCGGCGCTTTTTGGCACACCCCTACGCCGGCGACATAACCGGGTTCCACTGTATTATCATTAATTACAAATACAACACAATGCCAGTAACAATCCAAAAAGAAATACTGCACAAACATAAGATCTTATATAAAGCTTTAGTGATTTCACACCATGGTAAAGGTCTGCAAGTTTTGTTATAATCTTTAAGAGAAATCATGGTCTTTTAACCAATGTGTCAGAATTGTGGCTGTGGTTATTGTAGTACAAGTAACTCATAACATTAAGATTTCCTAAACTTTACTTTACTTACATTAGTTAACAAAAGCAAACCATTTACATCAACATTAATTCAACATAAAACTTTAGCAAAGTAGTTGTGTTTACTGTATTTAAACATTTTTTACTAAATAAGCAATATAAACAACTAAATTAGTGTGAAACATGACAAAATATTAAAATTTCTAATTTGTAGTTGTTAAATAGTTAAATTTACTGACTTGACTTATTCATAGTTTCTGATTCTATTTTTTTTCCGGTGTGCCTGCAGGTGCTTCAGATTATGCTAGTAAGTTAAATATTTGCATTTCATACACCATACATAAATGCCAGTGAAAAGAAAAGCACTGTTAACTCATTTTTCAAACAATCTATAGATCTTTTTGAAGCTGTATTTAGGGCTGCACCAAAATCAACGTTTTAGTCCCTGAAAGCTCTACATACTCAGTGTTGAATATGTGACTAATATTTTGCTTTCCTTTTTATTGTTTTTATTTTCACTGTTTTGGTGGATTTCTCCCAGTGGTAGAGTGTAAGTCTGCACATTGAGTTTTTTTCTGACTTTGTTAGTAACGTGTATTCAAATAAAAAGGTTACAGTAAGTGTAAATGTTTAATCAAGTTCAACTAATTAGATGTTAAATTCTGACTGAAGTGAAAAATGAATTCAAATTAAATAATGAATAACAGATTCCTGTGCTGTTATAGAAAAATAATTGATGTGGCCCAGTGTACAAAATGTAATATTGTAACATAAATTAAATATGTAACAGCATGCCTCAAAGTGAAGGCATATATATGTTAGAGAAGTTTATTTTTTTACCATTTAGTGTTACATAATATACCGGAGGTTACACAAATTTTAGTTTCTGTTAGTACTTAGGTTATTGCATTTCAAAAGATATATAAAAATAATTTTTTTAAAGAATTCTTACTTTATCAGAGTTAATTTGGAAAACAAAACACTTTCAGACAGAATTATTATAATGTAGTTGTAGCATCATAATGTTTTTTGTAAAAAGTTTACTTTCAATCTTCAATGCTTGTGGTAAACACAAAATAATTTCCATTGCTTTAGGTGATGGAGGTTTTGACATAAACCCAGGTAATGTTCAGCATGTTCATGTCAGGACTGCGCTCATATACTGTATGAATATGAAAATAAATCAGTGGCGGGCCGTGCATTTGGTACCTGGGCCTTCAGTGGGGACGTACCCAAATGAATCCACCTCTTAATACCACCACTATAACCATCAATACAATACAAAAACGCAATATAACAACACGTGGCTTTACAGAGAGACGTTTCACATATGGAGGTGAAAACCATTTTACTAAAGCAACAAACCCAGTTAAGACTCCAAACCTCTACACTACAACCACAACTGTGCACCTACAACATCTGGAGCAGTTCACAATCAATATTTGTGTAATAACATGATAAAAACATTAAAATGTAAACAAAATCCAACCTACTCACCCAAGATGCAGACTCATAATGTGCAGCGCCCCCAGAGGCTGTAATCCAGTGGTACCGCTCGTATTCACTGATCTGGAAGTGGAGAACAAACCCTTTCCCGGGCTGAGACATGTCCTCACCATGTCTAGCTTTTTTTCCAAATGTATTGTGTCCAAAACCAAATCAATTTTTCTTCCTCCGTAGGCATAAAAAAAGTCTAACTCTGATGTATTAACGTGTGTAGAGCTTCACACGTGTTTTACCAGTCGAACTCGGCTGTAACAGTTTCCCTCTGACCAACCAATCAGAGGACAGAAAAATGCTGATGCTATTCTGAGCCAGCTAGCTGCCCTTTCAGGAGAATCTGAAATCTGATTGGTTAAAGAAACCAAGATATTTCTTAAGGAGACGGTGGTTAAAAAAAAGGCCAGCAGCACACTTTGAAGGCTCTGGGCAGATTAGATAAACATGGCAGCACATAAAGGCTGAAATCTGATTGGACAAAAAAAAAATCTAACATCCACATACACGTACTGGAAGCAGTGCAGCCGAGAGAAACTCTACGAAATGAAGAGAATAAACTGTTGGGAATAAATTAATACAATTTCGTGGAACAAATATTAGAATTTAGGTTGTAAATGTAGGTCAGTGCTTCTAAAAGTGTTTAGACCAGCAGAGAAGGTTTTACTGACACTGACCGCCCGCCACTGATCCTTTTTTTTTTTTTTTTATACTATTTCTTCAGTAAGATCAATTTGTTTCTACATCGTTTCAAATATCTCTGCAGAATCTCTTGAGGTTCCAAAGGACCCATTGTTGCAGCTTATCTCCCTCCAGAAGGCTTCAGGTTGCTGGGAAATGGAGGCTGAACTGGCAAAGGTGTTTGGGAGGACAGAAAAAGACCTGAATGGGCAGATTCCTGCACAGGTTACTATACACACATATTGTGTCTGTGTTTAATATATATATATATATATATATATATATATATATATATATATATATGTGTATATATATATATATATATATATATATATATATATATATATATATATATATATATAACTCAAATATTGCTTATAGTATTCCCCCAAGAAAGGTTATATTTCAGGACATAAAACAGTGCTTCATTTGATAATGTATTAATGAATATATATATAAAGTAAATATTTTTCCAAATTTTGATCCCCTACCACTTTTGTTATTTGGTTTCCTGTGTAAGTATTTGGGCAGTAATATATTGTTTTGCCTATTTACAACATTAACTGAAGTAATTAAAATGTGATTGTAAGATTTTTAGCCCCCTATTTTGATTTACGCCATTAAACAGACGCTGTTAGCCAGAGCAACTTGCATCTCAATCAAGTCAAGAAGCTTTTATTGTTATTTCAACCATGTATAACTGACGCAGTACACAGTAAAACCCTGATGCTACATTTAACAACATAAAGCTACATCACAGAAAACACAGAGCTAAGGACTATTAAGTGTCTTCGCCACATAAAGTGCATCGTGTACAACCTGGTGCAAACAGTGCAAATACAATACAAGACAGTGTACAAGACAAATACACAAAACACAAAATAGTGCCGCCAGTAACCCTGTTATATTGCACATTGCAGTGTGTAAAAGAGTACTGAGTACAGGAGTGAACATTGTAATTAAACAAAAATGTAAACAAAATGTTGTGCAAAAGAGTAATAGCAGCAGTCAAAAAAGATGTGCAAAAACAGCATGTAAACAGTTTGGAGTAATGAAGTGATATAATATGAGTAGTGCTGAACACGAATGTGTGAAGTGAGTATGATTGTGTGTTTGAATCCAGGTTGTACAGATCAGTCACACAGTTGTGTGTGCGCGTGCGTGCGCGTGCGGGAGTCTCAGTTCAGTTCAGTTCACATCTAAAGGTTTATCCTTTATTGGTGTATATGATTGATTAATATTTGGTTTTGTGCTCAGGTGAAGCCAGATGTCTGGGCTACACTTCTGGCTCTGATTTGGTTGCATGGCTTTAAGATCGATGCACAGGTTGAGTGGCAGTTTTTGGCCATGAAAGCAGTGGCGTGGATCCGCAGTCAGAAAGGTAAACTGTTCTGTTGTGCAAGAAGTTACTGTGGGATGAAATAATTCTAAAACACTTTTTCTTGAAAGATTCCATGTTTCTATTGAAACGGTTTTTGCTAAAATATGATTAATAAGCATATTTACACAACCAAATGTAACACACTACAATGTACAATGTTTCACTGTTATGGTGATAAAATTATATTAATGATGATGATGATGATGATGTGTATGTGTATGTGTCTTTCAGTGGTCAACCAGTCAGCCTGTGTACGAGCAGGTAATGCTCTACTGGGTTGTCAAATTAAAGAAGATGCACTTGGGCTCTGAAGATTTCACCCTCTTCCACACAAAAGCCTTGGCATCTTTTCTCTTTTCTTCTGTAATTTCTTAACATCATATAAGATGGTGATGGCATCTGAATAACCAGTATAACATTAAAACTATAGAAACCTGATTATCTTATAGTAATAAATAATAATAAACATGTGCATAAACATATTTGCGTATACATATTTGTCAATTGCATTACACTAATAAAATAAAATAAACATTTAAATACAAACTTTACATTTACATTTCAGTCTCCAAATAGCACCAGACTTCAAATATAACCTGTATACCTTCTGATCAAAGCTCACCTGCAGATGCAGTTATTCAATCATCACAATGAAGAGTTAATTCTTGCTGACAGGCGAGATTTTTTTTTTTTAAACTAAATGGTTGTAGAATCCAAATGATTATAGGATCAAGTAGTCACCATTAGAGAACCACAAAGCACATGTTTGATGTCACATGTTTGTGGAATGGTGAGTTGATTAGCTACAAAATTAGATTGATACCCATCAGCCCTAAACCATCTAAGAGAGGCTTTTTTTTTTTTGTCATAGTTGTTTTTTTTTTGTTTTTTTGAGGTGATAAAAATAAAACGACTTTTTGAGACAGTGCAGTTATACTTGATAAATATTAAATATTAGTAAATGATAACACCAGTGAAAACGACATGCAGTTTTAAATTAAGGTTTTTATTATTGAGGGAAAACTAAATCCAAAACTACATGGCCCTGTGTGAAAAAGTGTTTGCCCCCCTGTTAAAACTGTGGTTTATCACACCTGAGTTGAATTTCTCTCACCATCACCAGGCCTGATTACTGCCACACCTGTTCACATCAAGAAATCTCTTAAATAGGACCTCAAAAGCTAGACATCATGCTGAGATCCGAAGAAATTCAGAAACAAATGAGAAAGAAAGTAATTGAGATCAATTATTTTGGAAAAGGTTATAAAGCCATTTCTAAAGCTTTGGGACTCCAGAAAACCACAGTGAGAGAAATTATTATGTGTGTGTGTGCATTCAATGCACCATATATCACATTTGTTTGTTTGGACAGACATAAAATAGAGCAAACAATACATAAAAACAAGATATTTTCACTAGTCAGAGCCAGGTGGTATCTACACAACTAGCACTTTCAAGGCCCAAATAGTTTGTAAAAGACATGATTGAAGTAATTCATGTGACTACAGTGGTTTTACCTCAATTTTATGAAGCGAAGGAAGTGCTTTGTTTGCACAAAAAATGATTTAACTTTTTATTTACAAAATATGAATCTTCAACACATGTTCACACAACAAAATCATGCGTCATGGTGATCTTGTGAACGTGGCTTGTAGATTAACTTTTCTAAATAAAGTGTTAAATTTTTTTGTGTGCAAACGAAGCACTCACATAAAATACTGGTTTGAACCACTGGAGTCATGTAGGCTACCTTTAACATGTCTTTACACACTTTCTAGGCCTGGAAAGTGCCAGCTGTGTACTCTCTATGGAGGGACAGAAAGCTCTGGGATTTCATCAATAATTTCTTTTTGTGTTCAAAAGATGAACGAGGTTCGGAATGACATGAGGATGATTAATTAAGGACAGAAGTTTAATTTTGGGGTGATCTAACCCTTTAATTTGATTAACTGACAGATAAACATTTGGTTTATTCTTCCAGAAGATTTAACTTTGGACTTTTGCAAGGTTTCTTTATGCCATCACTGATCAGAACAGATCCACCCCTTCATCTACCTTCCCTCTTCTACTTAAGGGTTAACATTCACTGGTAAAACATTCTAAACTGTATTATTTAAAAGAAAAACCTAATTCACCAGGCAATCTTCAAAGAGATCTTCTAATTTATATATTTTTACAGGAACACAGCATCGAGATTAGACATGAATCAGTTATCCAAGGTAAAGAATGAGGCAGCGGATAATTGATTCACGTCTAATCTCGATGATTTGTTCCTGTGAAAAAAAATGAATGTATCATTACAAAACCCTTTTATTTATACAACATTGAACTTAAATGAATTAAGCGACAACACAAAAGCATGCATGTGTAAGGAGCAGTTATTCGAACAATTAAAGCAAGAACCATGTGTGGACAAATGGAGCATGCAGGGTCATAGTGTGACTCTACAGCTTTTTCCTGTCTGCACTGCAGTTTGGCTACAATTAAAAATATCAATGATCAATTACCAATAAGTGTCAAAACTTCAAATAGTACATGAAACAAACCAAATGAAGACATTTTCCAGTCACGAATGAGAAGGATGAAATATGCAGTCAATTCAGGCCTGTCCAATGGAGCTCTCGGGAGAGAACCATCCTGGCAGCAATGGCATTCGTCAGCTTTCACGTGCGAGTGCAAAATTTATATTAAAAAAATCCTCACTTTTTATATCTCACACCTAGTTACATTTACATATTTTCTCTAATATCTCCTTCCTAACAATTCACATACACCAATAATTTTACGAGGCTTTGCATATCCCACCTTTTGCTTACATGTTTTTTGGTAAGTTTATACATACTGATAATCTTATAGTGGCTTATAGTGGATAGTGACCTTTTCGGAAAAAAATCCCCTGATTGTGCACTTTTGCACAACAATTCAACAAATCACATCACCCACAATATTCACACCTTTTCTTAAAATCTCGTCTTCAAGCTCATGCTCTGATAGAAACATCTTACTTCCTGTGTGTTTTGGACATTAGATCTCTTATACAAGTTCTTGCAGGTCCCCTGGTGGTCTAGTGGTTAAGATGCAGCGCTCCCACCGCTGCGACCCGGGTTCGATTCCCGGTCAGGGAACCATCCCCAGCCACTCTTAGTGCCGGTCCCAAGCCCGGATAAATTGGGGAGGGTTGCGTTAGGAAGGGCATCCAGCGTAAAACATGTGCCAAATCAAACGTGCGGAGGATCCGCTGTGGCGACCCCTAACGGGAGAAGCCGAAAAGAAACTTTATACAAGTTCTTGCAGCTATTCTCCTGTGTTCTTTATTATCTGATGATGTGCCTATTACCCTATTACTCTTCTCATTTCTTATATTTTTATATATTTATATACATTATATAATTTATTTTTATATTTTTATGATTTTTTACTTAAGTTTCTACTTGTGCTTTGAATATATTTGCATATATGCTGATTGAGTATAGTTAATGTATGTTGCCTTTTTACTTATTATATTATATTATTTTATATATTTATTTTACATATTTTATATAAACTGCCATTTTCTCTGACCCCTAACCTAATCTATTATCATTATCTCCTCACTGGCCTTTATAACATATTACATTTACAAGCTTTTTGATTATATGCTTTATGCCAAACGTTATACATGCTAAACTTTACTCTAAATCATGACTGAACTCTCTGAACCGAGTTCTTTGCAAAGCTGAGTATTATACTATATTAATGATGAATAGTGGTTACATGTAATAAGCTTGGATTTAAACTAATATAAGCAATGTTATTATTTAGCAATATGCTTCAGATAAAATATGTGCAATATTTTTTGTTTTCATAACTATAATTTGTAACACTATTACGTGTTTGCATTCTTTTGTTGGAGCAGTTTCTGATAGAAGAATTTCCTCAGTATTAATAAAGTCTTATCTTATCTTATGCTATGCTATGCTATGCTATGCATGATGAGTTCAGACATTCACATAGACATCCATAGATAAAAGATACAAAAGTATTATAGCAGGAAGTGAGGGTTTAAGATCTTTAAATCCTGTAGGTATTTATATGATTTATATTATTTAATCATATTACTGTTACTACAGCTGGACTGCCACTCACAACCTCACGCCTTCGATAGAAGAATGTTTTGGCCATTTTTTTTTAATCACCTTGGTGTTGTTTTTTCTATACTTTATTAATAAGCTCCTGTCTTTCTATTTCCAGACTGTCGTTACTTTCTCCACTTGGATATGGAGGGAGATAGTTCACCTCTGCTCTCTCTGGTCTTTTGCAGTTTTTAGCAGGAAATCTCTCAAGGTGCCTTTCTTTTTAAGGAGTTGATATGAAGGAACAACCTCCTCACCATTTCTAGCTTTTCTTCAAAAAGGATTTTTAAGTATGTACGAGACCAAATCAATTACTGCATGATTTACTCGCCACTGCAAGTAAATCATGCAGTACATCTGGTGGGTAAACTGTTGTCACATGAAAATAATTAAATCTTTGAGTAACTGCACATTGCCTTTTTACTCAATAGCTGTGGGAGGCACTAGCCAATGCTGCTTCAACATCTAACTGGTGTTGCTCTTTTGTTCTACCAGGGAATGATCCTGTCCTCACTTCAAGTTTCTGAAATTGCAACTGTACAAAATCTGCAAATGTAAGACCCAATAAAACTTGCAAGAAACCCACTGACTGAGTGAGCACCAAGGTTTCTGCAATCACAGAAAATACTGTGCCTTTTATAATTTTTCCCAAACCTGTCACAAAAATGCCATTCTCTTCAAAGCATTTCAAATCTGTCTTGCACAAAATGGCTGAGTAAATTGATGATAGTGTAGACCTTATTGCAGATTAAGTCGTCACAGTAGAGTAGAAGTAAAAGTCTGCTCTCCAGAGAGAAAGCTGTTATTCTTAAAGTGGGAATCATCATAAAAAAACGACTGTACTGGCATAAAGAACCACAGTGCCATGCATTCTTCGAAACCTTCTCCTGAATAAAACAATTTTTTCATCGTTTGCTATGCTATTTACCAAATCTGTGATCACCAATTCTTTAACAGAGCAGTAGTTCTTCTTTTCTTCTTCTTTCAGTTAGGGGTCACCACAGCGGATCATCAGTCTCCATACCACTCTGTCCTCTGCATCTGCCTCTTTCACACCAACTACCTGCATGTTTCCCTTCACCACATCAATAAACCTCCTTCTTGGGCTTCCTCTTTTCCTTCTTCCTGGTGGCTCCATCCTCAGCATTCTTCTACCAATATAACTCATGTCCCTCCTCTACACCAAACCATCTCAATCTCGCCTCCCTCATCTTGTCACCAAAACATCCTACATGCGCTGTCCCTCTAATAAACTCGTTTCTAATCTTGTCCATCCTCGTCACTCCCAATAAACATCTCAACATCTTCAGCTCTGCTACCTCCAGCTCCGCCTCCTGCCTTTTACTCAATGCCACACAACATTGCAGGTCTCACCACAGTCCTATAAACTTTCCCTTTCATTCTTGCAGATACTCTTCTATCAAAAATCACTCCTGCTATCACTCTTCTCCACCCACTCCACCCTGCCTGCACTCTTCTCTTCATTTCTCGAACACACTCTCCATTACTTTGCACTGTTGACCCCAGGTACCTGAACTCCACCACCTTCTCCACCTCTTCTCCCTGCAACCCCCCACTCCACTGCCCTCCCTCTCATTCACACACATGCACTCTGTCTTACTAATACTGACTTTCATTTCCCTTCTCTCCAGAGTGTACCTCCACCTCTCCAGGCTCTTCTCAACCTGCTCCCTACTCTCACCACCAATGACAATATCATCTGCAAACATCATAGTCCCTGGAGACTCCTGTCTGACCTCGTCCGTCAACCTGTCCATCACCACTGCAAACAGGAAAGGGCTCAGGGCCGATCCTTGATGCAGTCCAACCTTCACCCTGAACCAGTCTGTCGTTCCTACTGCACATTTCACTGCTGTCACACTGTCCTCATACATGTCCTGCACCACCATCCATCCATCCATCTTCTCCCGCTTATCCGAGGCCGGGTCACGGGGCAGCAGTCTAAGCAAAGATGCCCAGACTTCCCTCTCCCTAGCCACTTGTTCCAGCTCTTCCGGGGGACACGCTCCTGCTTCGGTCGTACAGGGACCGGACAGCCCCTAGTAAAGGGCCCCGGACCCCATACTCCTGGAGCACCCTCCACAGGCCGCCACAAGGGACACAGTCGAATGTCTTTTCCAAATCCACAAAACACATGTGGACTGGTTGGGCAAACTCCCATGAACCCTCCAGCACCCTGTAGAGGGTATAGAGCTGGTCCAGTGTTCCACGGCCTGGATGAAAACCACACTGTTCCTCCTGAATCCGAGGTTCTACTATCGGCCGTATTCTCCTCTCCAGTACCCTGGCATAGACTTTCCCAGGTAGGCTGAGAAGTGTGATCCCCCTATAGTTGGAACACACCCTCCGGGCCCCCTTCTTAAAAAGAGGGACCACCACCCCGGTCTGCCATTCCAGAGGCACTGTCCCTGACCGCCACGCGATGCTGCAGAGGTGTGTCAGCCAAGACAGCCCCTCAACATCTAGAGACTTGAGGTACTCAGGGCGGATCTTATCCCCCCCCGGTGCCTTGCCACCGAGGAGTTTCTTTACTACCTCGGTGACTTCAGCTTGGGTGATGGACAAGTCCGCCTCTGAGCCCTCAGCCTCTGCTTCCTCAATGGAAGACGTGACGGCGGGATTGAGGAGATCCTCGAAGTATTCCTTCCACCGCGAGTTTTTGCCTCGACAACCACCCGGGCTGCAGTTTGCTTGGCCTGCCGGTACCCGTCAGCTGCCTCAGGAGTCCCACAAGCCAACCCAGCCCGATAGGACTCCTTCTTCAGCTTGGCGGCATCCCTTACTTCCGGTTTCCACCACCGGGTTCGGGGATTGCCGCCTCGACAGGCACCGGAGACCTTACGGCCACAGCTCCGAGCGGCCGCTTCGACAATGGAGGTGGAGAACATGGTCCACTCGGACTCAATATCTCCGACATCCCTCGGGATCCGGTCAAAGCTCCGCCGGAGGTGGGAGTTGAAGATCTCTCTGACAGGAGACTCGGCCAAACGTTCCCAGCAGACCCTCACAGTACGCTTGGGTCTGCCGAGTCTGTCCAGCTTCCTCCCCCGCCATTGGATCCAACTCACCACCAGGTGGTGATCAGTTGACAGCTCCGCCCCTCTCTTTACCCGAGTGTCCAAGACATACGGCCGCAGGTCAGATGAAACGACCACAAAGTCGATCATCGACCTACGGCCTAGGGTGTCCTGGTGCCACGTGCACTGATGGACACCCTTATGCTTGAACATGGTGTTCGTTATGGACAAACTGTAACTAGCACAGAAGTCCAATAACTGAACACCGCTCGGGTTCAGATCAGGGGGGCCGTTCCTCCCAATCACGCCCCTCCAGGTGTCACTGTCGCTGCCCACATGAGCATTGAAGTCTCCTAGTAGAACGACTGAGTCCCCAGTCGGAGCACTGTCCAGCACCCCTCCCAGAGACCCCAAGAAGGCCGGGTACTCTATACTGCCGTTTGGCCCGTAGGCACACACGACAGTGAGAGACCTATCCCCGACCCGTAGGCGCAGGGGAACGACCCTCTCATTCACCGGGGTAAACTCCAACACATGGCAGCTGAGCTAGGGGGCTATAAGCAAACCCACACCAGCCCGACGCCTTTCACCATGGGCAACTCCAGAGTGGTGGAGAGTCCATCCTCTCTCGAGGAGTGTGGTTCCAGAGCCCAGGCCGTGCATAGAGGTGATCCCGACTATCTCTAGTCGGAACCTCTCAACCTCACGCACAATCTCAGGCTCCTTCCCTGCCAGCGAGGTGACATTCCACGTCCCTAGAGCTAGCTTCCGTGTCCAGGGATCGGGTTGTCGAGGTCCCCGCCTTCGACTGCTGCCCGATCCTCTCAGCACCGGCCCCTTACGGTCCCTCCTGCAGGTGGTGAGCCCACTGGAAGGCGGCCCCACGTCGCTCCTTCGGGCTGAGCCCGGCCGGACCCCGTGGGGGAAGGCCCGGCCACCAGGCGCTCGCATACGAGCCCCAACCCCGGGCCTGGCTCCAGGGTGGGGCCCCGGCTGCGCCATACCAGGCGACGTCACGGTCCTTGGTCTACCATTTCTCATAAGGGGTTTTGAACCGCTCTTAGTCTGACCCGTCGCCTAGGACCTGTTTGCCTTAGGAGACCCTACCAGGGGCATATAGCCCCGGACAACATAGCTCCTAGGGTCATTCGGGTACTCAAACCCCTCCACCACGGTAAGGTGGCAGTTCAAGGAGGGGTCCTGCACCACCCTCACATACTTCTCTGACACACCTGATGTCCTCATACAATATCACAACTCCTCTCTCCACCCTGTCGTACGCTTTCTCTAAATCCACAATGCAATTCCTTCTGTCTTTCTCTATACTTCTCAATCAACATTCTCAAAGCAATTCTCGAGGAAGTGGTGCTCTTCCTCGGCATGAAACCATACTGTTGCTCACTTCTCCTTCCACAAGTCAAGATGGCGCCGTGAGGTCGGCTGCAGTCACAACTGCTCCGGCTCCTGTATCCATAAACATACCCTGTATATACAATTTTTCTTATTTTCCTATATATATATATATATATATATATATATATATATATATATATATACATATTTTATATTTTACATAGTTTGTTTTTATTTATCTGCCTTATTTTTTCCCCCTTGTTTTAACCCCCCCCCCTTTCTATTCCCGGACAATCATACAAAGCATTTCACTGCATGTCGTACTCTGTATGTATGTGACGAATAAAATTTTATTTGAGATGGTCACCTCTTCTCTCAGCCTGGCTTCCACTACTCTTTCCCATAACTTCATGGTGTTACTGATCAATTTTATTCCCCTGTAGTTACTGCAGGTCTGCACATCTCCATTATGCTTAAAGATCTGCACCAGCACACTCCTTCTCCATTCCTCAGGCATCCGCTCACCTTCCAGAATCTTGTTAAACAATCTGGTTAAAAACTCCACTGCATCTCTCCTAAACATCTCCATGCTTCTACCAGAATGTCATCTGGTCCAACCGACTTTCCACTTTTCATCCTCTTAATCGCTGCTCTCACTTCCTACTTACTAATCCTATACACTTCCTGCTTCACCAACTCCACATCATCCAACCTTCTCTCTCTCTGATTTTCCTCGTTCATCAGCTGCTCAAAATACTTCCTCCATCTTCTCAACACTCTCCTCACTAGTCAACACATTTCGGAGATGGAAATCCTTTATTGCTCTAACTTGCAGCACATCCTTCCCAGCTTGGTTCCTCTGCCTGGCTAATCGGTACAAATCCTTTTCTCCTTCCTTAGTGTCCAACTTCTCCTACAGCTCCTCATATGCCTTTTCCTTGGCTTTCACCACATCTCTCTTTAACTGCTGCCGCATCTCCTTGTACTCCTGCCTACTTTTCTCATCACTCTGTTGATCCCACTTCTGTTTTGTTAACCTCTTTCCCCTTATGCTCTCCTGCACTTCCTCATTCCACCACCACGTCTCTTTGTCTTCCTTTCTATTTTCAGATGTCACACCAAGTGGTTTTCCAGCTGCCTCCCTCATCACTCCTGCAGTAGTTCCACATTTCCATCCTTTTAGCAAAAGCTACCACCATCTGCCCTTCCACATTCCACTCCTTAGAACCATACCTACCCATAACCTCCTCATCACCTCTGTTCCCTTCACCTACATGTCCATTAAAGTCTGCACCAATCACCAATCGTTCATTTCTAGGTACACCATCTACCACGTCATCTAATTCACTCTAGAATCTTTCCTTCTCCTTCATCTCACAACCCACTTGTGGAGCATAGGCACTGATGACATTTACCATCATCTCTTCAACTTCCAGCTTCACGTTCATCACCCTACCAGAAACTCTCTTCACCTCCACTACACTCATACTGTACTCTTCCTTCAGAATCACCCCTACACTATTTCTTTTTCCATCCACACCATGATAGAACAGTTTAAACACCTCCAATGTTCCTGGCCTTACTCCCTTTCCACTTGGTCTCCTGAACACACAAAATATTGACCTTTCTCCTCTCCATCATATCAGCTCCCTCTCTCCCTTTACCAGTCATAGTGCCAACATTTAAAGTACCAACCCGAACCTCTACTCTCCTAAACTTCTCCTTTCCCTGTCACCTCTGTAGATGTCTTCCTCCTCTCCTTCTCCTCCTTCAGCCAAAGGTAGCCCAATTTCCACCGGTACCCTGTTGGTCAATGATACCTGTGGCGGTCGTTGGTAACCCGGGCCTCAACCGATCCGGTATAAAATTCTTAATCGTGACCCACATATTCGATTTGGCACGTTTTACGCTGGATGCCCTTCCTAACGCAACCCTCCCCATTTATCCGGGCTTGGGACCGGCACTAAGAGTGCACTGGCTTGTGCCTCCCTAATGGCTGGGTTATTGGCAGTTATTGAGCAGTTATTGGATTTTAATGTGTCATGGACAATGTTTCTGATCAAAGCTGTGGATGCTGAACCCACAATAAATTGAATCTCTTCAACATTGACATTCAATTCAATTCAATTCATTTTTATTTGTATAGCGCTTTTAACAATAAATTGTCTTAAAGCAGCTTTACACAGATAATGTGGTGATAAAAGGAAATATGTTCTTTGTAAGTAAGTTTGTCCCTGATGAGCAACTGTGGCAAGGAAAAACTCCCCGAGATGGCATAAAGAAGAAACCTTGAGAGGAACCAGACTCAAGAGGGAACCCATCCTCATCTGGGTTGCACCGAATGTCCATTTGAAGCAGATATACAATGTTGCGGGGTACAGTGATGGTGATCAGAAGCAAATTGTAGTCCTGAGTCAGTGTAGGAGACTGTTGACATTAACTACATTCCAATCCATCCTCAAAGCGCCCGTTCTTAATCCGGAATATCATGAAAACAACCAAGGCGTTGATGAGAAACTGTCCCAAGCTGCACAGAGTGGCCTCCAGTCAAAGAGAACACTATCCAGAGGCAGGCCTGGATGAAGTGGGAAGATCCACGGAGGGGAGAGGGGCAGGAACAATGGTCACTGGAGCCTCAGGAGCAAGTTTAACTCGACCGAGAGAGAGAGAGAGAGAGAGAGGTGACAGGAAGAGAAGGATATGGATTATTAAGTGTCCTTATTGTTGTATGAAAGTTAATATCACTATGCAGTTTAGACTCCGGCAAGTCTCGCTATGGCAACATAACTAAAAGGGAGAACCAGAAGGTAATACAGACATGAGGAATCTCTGGGATAACAGACGACCCACCACACCACCATCAACAAACCTGAGTGAACGTGTGAATGTGAGGGGACAACAGCATACAAATATCCCAGTTCACCAAACACTCTATATCCATATTGCCTCCAGATCTGATCCTTTACCTAAGAAAAAAATCTACTGATCAAAGGCTTGACTAAATAAATATGTTTTCAACATCGACTTGAACACTGAGACTGTGTCTGAGTCCCGAACACTGATTGGAAGGCTGTTTCATAACTGTGGGGCTTAATAAGAGAAAGATCTTCCCCCTGCTGTAGTCTTCATTATTTGAGGAACCAACAGATAGCCAGCACCTTTTGATCTAAGTAGGCGTGGAGAATCATACTGGTACAGAAGTTCACCCAAATGTTGTGGTGCAAAACCGTTAAGTGCTTTATACGTCAGTAGTAGTATTTTATAATCAATGCAAGATTTAATTGGGAGCCAGAGTAGACTGATTAAAACAGGGGTGATGTGGTTATATTTCCTAGATCTAGTGAGGACTCTTGCTGCTGCATTCTGAACTAACTGCACTTATTTGCACACCCAGACAGTAAAGCGTTACAGTAATCTAATCTAGAAGTAACAATAGCATGAACTAGTTTTTCTGCATCCTGTAACATCATATTTCTAATTTTAGCAATATTTCTAAGGTAAAAGAAGGCGATTTTGGTGATATTATTCACGTGAGCCTCAAAGGAAAGACTAGGGTCAATAATAACACTAAGGTCTTAGACAGCCGTACACGCTGAAACAGAAACACTGTCCAAAGATGCTACGTAATCGGAAAGTTTGCTTAATCGGAAAGTTTGCTAGTGTGATCAATGGTGTCAAAAGTTGCACTAAGCTCGAGCAAAACAAGTAAAGAGACAAAACCCTAATCAGAGGCCAATAACAGGTCATTTACCACCTTAACTTGCGCCGTCTCTGTGCTATGATGAGGCCAAAATCCTGACTGATACATTTCAAAAATGTTATTCATAAGTAGATGTGAGCATAACTGCTGTGCTACAGCCTTTTCTAAAATTTTGGATATAAAGGGGAGATTTGATATTGGTCTGTAGTTGGACAGCTGACATGGGTCAAGGTCAGGTTACTTATTTAGGGGCTGGATCACTGCCAGTTTGAAGGATTTTGGTACATAACCAGTGCTAATGGAAGAGTTTATTATTTTTAAAACAGGTTCAATTACCTCTACAACCTCTACCAATTACAAGTTTGTTTAAAGAAACTTGTAGGCAAGGGATCGAGAATGCAGGTTGATGATTTTGATGAGGAAATTAATGCAATTAAGTCATTCTCATGAATAGGAGTGAAGCTTTGTAGTTGATTGTCTGCTATAATTACGCTGCTGTCTACAGGGTTACTTGTAAAATAATTTGGATTTATATTAATTGTCTGGATTTCTTGCCTGATGTTTTCAATATTGGTCTCAATTTGGTGGATCCTGAGTGACGACTCTATGCAGCTAGCAGACGGTCGGTTTAGCCTGTCTGTCTGCTCCCTGGCCTCGGCTCTAGACAGTCACTTAACTGTTAACTAGTGCTGTTCTGAGACTATTACCTATACTACAAGAAATGAGAGCAGCACCTTCCCGGGTGGGATGGATACCATCCCGCCCTAACAGGCCAGCCTTGCCCTCAAAAATGCTCCAATTATTAATGAAGCCCACATTGCTTTTGGAGCACCACTCGGACATCCAGCAGTTTAGCGACCATAACCTGCTGTAGGCTACATCGCCACGTCGCATTGGGATGGGGCCAGAGCATGTTACCGCACCGGACATTGCCTTTGCTAATTTACACACCTCTATAGTATAACTCATGGGTGGGCAATTAATTTTTACAAGGGGCCACATGAGAAACCTGAATTGTGTCAGAGGGCCACACGAACAATAATATTTTAGGGATGCACCGAAATGAAAATTCTTGGCCGAAACCAAAAACCAAAAATGAGGAAACCAAGGACAAAACCGAAACACCAAAAGAAAAGATTGTCAACTTTTAGAACCATTGCATTTATGGCTATAAATGAGTACTAACCTCACTAAAATCAATGCATTGCAATTCAAAGAATAAATCAATTACAAAAGTGTTTTATTTATTATAAACTATTGCTATTTATTTGTTACCATTCATAGTATTGACAGACAGGCAGCGGTCAATTATTATTAGCAACGGGTCTGTTAAACGAAAATAATTGACCGCCGAACGTTCAAGTGAATGGAAGGTTCTAATCTACAGCATTAAGAAAAACCGTGTAATAAATAATATTATATTATAATAATAATTATTTTCGGGATCCACGGGGAATGTTTCAAAAATCAACCCGTCGAGCCACTAGAGACCACTGATCTAAGGCAATGAATTGCATCATTTTTTGTGTTATGCCTTTTGTCCTGGCACCATCACTGGAAAACTTTCCTGCCTTTTTAAAAACGTCCACTACAGACTCATGCGCATGCTCGGATTGACTACTTTTTTTTCGCCGCGTTCTTCTCATATTTAAAATGGCAATCGGGATGTTTGGATTTTAGGTGATAATATAAACCCGACTTGGAGAAACTATTTGCAGATACACCCCCTCTTGAAATTTTAGCATTGCATGTTTTGCAAATCGCTCTCCGCACACCGCAGACATGTTGCTCTTATCCAGATAACCGTGTGCTGGCTGCGCTTTTTTATTGCGGCATTACAATGTGTTTCTGCTGTGTTGTTTCGGTGATTTAGGCATTTCGGCCGAAAATTTTTGGTGGCCGAATTTTCGGTGCATCCCTGTAATTTATGATTGGCCTCACGCGGGCCGGACAGGGACGTACAAAGGGCCGGATGTGGCCTGCGGGCTGCAGTTTGCCCAGGTCTGGTATAACTCTTAGTAACCTTGGACTGTGGAAGGCGTATATCATTAGCTCCTGTGTGAAAAACTATCTTAGAGAACCTGTGCTTTCCTAAGAATCTAAGATGACCTGCTATGTCCGGCGCCCTGGCTCCCGGTATACACATAACCTGTGCTGCTGGTGCCCCTTAAGGTCTAGCTAATTTCACGTGCCTCAGAATGGAGTCTCCTAAAACCAGAGCTCTTTCAGATTTCTCAGCGGGTGCTTCACTGAGGAGAGCAAACCTGTTGGACACGTGAAGCGGAGAGGAATGGTGCTCCCGTGGGAATGCTTTAGCATTAGCTTTGTCAATGCAAGTATGCCACCGAGTCGTCACCCATTCGCCCCGCTGCGAGGGCTCTAATGCCGGAGTCAGGGGAATGCTAACTACACCTAGGGCATCCAGACTTTCCCCTGCAACACCTGGACTGCTCTCGCACTCACTACTTCTCTCTAGACTCTGGATGCGCTCCTCTAATGCTAAGATCTTCTCCGTCAAAGAGCAAACTAGCTTACACTTGTCACAGATAAAATGATCGCTAACGACAGAGAATGACTGACTAAACATGTCACACTTCACACACTGAATGAACTGGATGTTCGCCATAGCAGAGAAATTACGTACCTTAATGTGATTACTGTAGTGTGTGTTCATAGTTCTGGTGGGAATGGCCTCCACTCACTGCTTTCAAACCCTCAAACAGGAAAAAAAAAGGGCTCTTCCGAAAGCAAAAATAGACGAGACGGAGCCAACGGAAAGTAAAGGTTGCAGGAAATCAAAACGATATTTAGATATTTTAAATCGATGAAAGAGAAAAAATTAACTGTAGAAAATTTTAAACGCCAATACAAACAAAATTCCCGGCAAACAGTTCAACAACAGGAAACAGGAACTGACGTCAATACATCAATACATTTACTAGGCAAATTAAAGATGCAGTCCAATTTCAGTAGTAAAGAATTTAATATATATTGCTGCTGAAGTCTTTAAAAACACATGAATAGTTTCCTGATATTTTAAAACTCCAAGGTGTTCAAAATATTGCCTCTCTGAGTAACACTTACACAAATTACATACCAGACATTTAAATGAAACAATTTGCCCAACTGTTCAGCTTGAGTATGCTCTTAATAAATGTGGGTGAAGTGAAGGACAATCTGAGTACAAGCAGGGTACTTACCAACCTTTTCCAGTCTTTAGATGTTTCAATCTATAATGTTTTAAGAGCACTAAGCATTTTAAAGTTCTAAAGCTACAATTTTTGCATGGCCAACTCAGAACACGTAACACTAATTCTTTTAGATCACACCAGGGTTGGAAAACATTGATTTATCCCGCTCCCTTAGACCTCAATGTCCACTGGCTTGGCTTCCCTGAGTGTATTGTCACCCTGTAAATAAACAGACAATTTGTTATACTACAACAATGATGTAAAACACTTAGTTTGCAGTGAAGAATAGCAGTGACAGCAGTGGTTCTCAAACTTTTTCTGCCATTCCTTACTTTAGACCATGACGTAGCTTCCTGTGACGTAGCTTCCTGTGTTTGACTTGTTTGCCGCGAGTTACGTGTTTGTATCTCTTGGCGTCTTTCAAACAAACTTTGCTATCTATCTATCCGTTTTTTCTCTTTTAATATTTCTTAATTGTTTTTGTCTTCCTGACTTGTGCCTGTAGTTAGTTAACTCGACTATAACTAGTGTTGTTTATATTTATTTTCTCTCACTCACATCTCTGTATAATAAATCTGTTCGTGACGATAAGCACTATGCCGGTTGTTTGTCTGCATTCGAGCACAGGTGAGGACTCGTTCGAGTTGCAAACGGTGGCGTTGGAGATGGAGGCATTGGAGAAACAGATTCGCGAGCTGCATGTAAAGCATGACCGGCTGCGAGAGCGGAAAGCGGCGCTGGAAACATCCCGGGCGGACGCGCACTCATCCCAGGCAAACTCCCAGGTTGAACCTAACGCTCCCAGCACATCAACTCCGCGTGCTTCTATGCCCAGGCCCAGCGCACCTACAACTCCGGCACCGGTGCAACATGGACCCTGGATGCGACCGCGGCGGAAGAGACAAGCCAAGCCCCGATCGAGGACGTCTCCACCTCCACCACCGGCCTTCGAGATCTCGACCGAGAACCGCTTCGTCCCCCTCCGCGAGACGGAACGCGACACTGTTATTCTCGGAGATTCCATCGTCCGGCATGTCCGCGCTACCCGAGCTAAAGGTAAGGTGCACACTCGCTGTTTTCCTGGTGCTCGTGTTCTGGATGTCGCTGCGCAGGTACCCGCGATCCTGAACGAGAACTTCGGAGCGGTTGTTCTCCATGCCGGATCAAACGACACCAGGCTGCGGCAAACGGAGATCTTAAAGAGGGACTTCAGGATCCTGGTGGAGACGGTACGCAGCACATCACCCACAACGAGGATCATTGTGTCAGGACCTCTTCCCACTTACCAACGAGGGGCTGAGAAGTTTAGTAGACTTTTAGCTCTAAATGAATGGTTACAGTCATGGTGTCGAGAACATAAACTTCTCTTTGTTAATAACTGGAACTGTTTCTGGGAGCGTCCTAGGTTCTTCCGCCCTGATGGCCTGCACCCCAGCAGAGTTGGAGCAGCAGTGCTATCAGATAACATCTCTAGGATACTACACACCATCTGACTGGTAAGACATCAAGAAATCTTCAACTATAAGAACACGCATACTACAGACCAAATAGTTACAAGTTCACACACAGCTCAGTTTATAGAAACCGTATCTATTCCTCGTGTAGTAAAACCAAGAATTACATACACAAGATCCAGAAATAATCTTATTGCAGTTAAAACTGAAAAATGCCAGATAAACAAACACAACAAAGTTCTAAAGTTCGGTCTTTTAAACATTAGATCACTTGCACCCAAAGCACTGATTGTAAATGAGATGATCACAGAGAATAATCTCGATGCACTCTGTCTCACTGAGACCTGGATTAAACCAGGTGATTATATGGGTCTAAACGAGTCGACACCGTCAGGATATGTTTATAAGCATGAGCCCCGTCAGACTGGTCGTGGGGGGGGTGTAGGAACCATTTATAGTGCTTCTCTTAATGTTAGTCAGAGATTAGGATTCAGCTTTAAATCATTTGAAGTGCTCGTTCTTAAAATTGCACTTTCAGAGATGCATAGAAAACTCGCTCTGGTCACCGTGTACAGACCCCCAGGACCCTACGCTGATTTTCTTCATGAGTTTGCTTGTTTTCTCTCAGACCTCCTGATCAGCTTTGATAAAGTGCTGCTTGTAGGAGATTTTAATATTCATGTAGATGATGAAAACGATGCCCTAGGATTATCATTTGTCGATTTACTAAACTCTTTTGGAGTTAAACAAAACGTCACCAGACCAACCCACCGTTTTAACCACACACTAGACTTAATAATATCCCACGGAGCAGACGTCACTGATATAGATATTTTACCCCAGAGTGATGACATCACAGACCATTATCTCCTACTGTACACACTACCGGTAGAGCAGATTAACCGTGTTTCACCACGTTATCGACCTGGTAGGACTATTATTCCAACCACTAAGGACAGATTCATAAATAACCTGCCTGATTTATCTCAGTTTCACATTAAACCCATAAATGCTGATCATCTTGATGAGATGGCGAACAACATAGACCTTATCCTCACTAGCACTTTAGACACTGTTGCCCCCATCCGGTTAAAAAAGGTTCGAGAACAAGCACCTGCACCTTGGTATAATAGTCATACGCATGCCCTAAAGAGAACAACACGTAATCTGGAGAGAAAATGGAGGAAAACTAAATTGGAGGTATTTAGAATTGCGTATAAAGACAGTATGCTTAGCTACAGACAGGCGCTAAAAGCTGCTAGAGCTAAACACCTGAGCAAACTCATAGAAAATAACAAAAACAATCCCAGGTTCCTTTTCAGTACAGTCGCTAAATTAACAACAAATCAGGGATCTGAAAAATGTGTTCCATCACAGTTTAGTAGTGAAGACTTTATGAATTTCTTCACTGAAAAAATAGATAACATTCGAAAAACAATTGTGGCAGTTCAACCTCTGACAGCATCTCCCGACACAATCGTACTTACAACCCCACAACTACACTGTTTTACATGTATAGGACAGGAAGAGCTGTATGATGCTATTATGAAAGCTAAATCAACAACATGTCAGTTAGATCCAATTCCCACTAAACTACTGAAGGAAGTGTTATATACAGCTGGTGAGCCTCTTTTAAATATTATTAACTCCTCACTATCGTTAGGTCATGTCCCTAAATCCCTCAAGTTAGCAGTTATTAAGCCCCTCATTAAAAAACCTAATCTGGATCCAAACACGCTATCGAATTACAGACCAATTTCAAATCTCCCATTTATGTCTAAGATTTTAGAAAAGATTGTCGCTGCCCAGCTATGTAACCACTTGCAGGAGAACAATATCTTTGAAGAGTTTCAGTCAGGTTTTAGGCCCCATCATAGCACAGAAACTGCTCTAGTTAAAATCACTAACGACCTGTTTTTAGCTTCAGACCAAGGCTACATCTCCCTATTAGTTTTACTAGATCTTAGTGCTGCGTTCGACACTATAGATCATGATCTTCTCCTCGATCGCTTACAGAATTACATCGGTATTCAGGGACAGGCATTAAGCTGGTTTAAATCCTACCTGTCCAATCGTTACCATTTCGTAGATTTAAATGGAGAGCTATCCAGGATAATGCTAGTAAATTATGGCGTGCCACAAGGGTCAGTTCTGGGACCCCTGCTTTTTACAATATACATGCTTCCATTAGGAAATATTATTAGAAGGCATGGAATTAGCTTCCATTGTTATGCTGATGATACCCAGCTATATATTTCATCCAAACCAGGCGATACAGCTCAATTAGCTCGCATAACTGAGTGTGTTGAAGAAATAAGAGATTGGATGACCCATAACTTTCTGCTATTAAATCCTGATAAAACGGAGATTTTGCTTATCGGCCCAAAAAATAGTACACAGAAGCTCCAGCATCTCAGCCTGCATTTAGACGGTTGTTCTGTAACTACTAGTTCAACGGTAAAAGACCTGGGAGTTATTTTAGACAGCAACTTATCTTTTAAAAATCACATCAATCAAGTTACAAAAACAGCCTTCTTTCACCTTAGAAATATTTCTAAGCTAAGAAATATGTTATCTATATCTGATGCAGAGAAGCTCGTCCATGCGTTTATGACCTCTAGAATAGACTACTGTAATGCATTACTAGGTGGATGTCCTGCATCATTAATAAACAAGCTTCAGTTAGTTCAGAATGCCGCAGCAAGAGTTCTTACTAGGTCAAGAAAATACGATCATATAACCCCAATCTTATCGTCCCTACATTGGCTTCCTATTAAGTTTCGAATAGACTACAAACTACTGCTACTCACTTATAAAGCACTAAATGGTTTGGCTCCCATGTATCTATCCAGTCTCTTAACACGCTACAATCCGTCACGCTCCCTGAGATCTCAAAACTCTGGGCTTCTAGTAGTTCCTAGAATAGCAAAGTCCACTAAAGGCGGTAGAGCATTTTCACATTTAGCTCCTAAACTCTGGAATAGTCTTCCTGACAGTGTTCGGGGTTCAGATACACTCTCCCAGTTTAAGTGCAGATTAAAAACATATCTTTTTAGCAAAGCCTACACATAACACACATCACACACATCACATCACAACCTTGTGCTCCAGAACATCTGATCACATGCACATTATCAACTTGTGCTGTTAATATCATGAACAGCAGCTACGCTAATTCCTCTCCACTGCTTCTCTTTCTCTCCCCATCCCGAGGCTTCCTGAGGTTTGGCCAGCTCCAGTCACGTCCCACCTCGTGAAGATTATGGACCTATGGATGATCATGGAGAAGTAGATGCCGAGTGTTTAAAGGCCCTGGCATGGAGAAGCTGATGCTGGATCTATGATGATCACAAATTGTTCTGTATTGTTGAAAGATTTATGACCAAACTTTTGATGTCACCCATATGAGGATGGGTTCCCCTTTGAGTCTGGTTCCTCTCAAGGTTTCTTCCTCATATCATCTAAGGGAGTTTTTCCTTGCCACTGTCGCCACGGCTGCTCATCAGGGACAAACGCACACCATTCACCTTCACTGTTGTTTTCTGTAAAGCTGCTTTGAGACAATGTCTGTTGTGAAAAGCGCTATACAAATAAACTTGACTTGACTTGAAGAATAGGAAAAAATTACATTATACATTGCAAATACATGTATATATTTATTCTTGCCTTAATGTCATTATTGGACCAATAACTCCTATATACTCCTAATTTTATACTTACAGTCTCGTGTGCACTGTATAAAAAACCCTGATATGAAACTGTTTACTTCCTGTTAATAGAAGCATGTGTTAACAAGACATTGCTTTTAACCAACAAATTACAGACTGTTTAACATTTTTTACCAGATATGACAGGACTCGTCAGGAGAGGCTTTAGACTTAAATGTTTAAGTTTAAGTCTTAAAATTAAGTTTAATCTGCTGTGCCATATTTAAAAATGATTGCTCTATATCCACTCTAAAATGTTTGTTAAGCATCATTAATTCTGTGATCCTGTATGGCTTATTCAAGAATGGGGCAAAAAATATATTTTATAACATTCTAAACAGTTAACATTGCATTATTAATATAAATGTTTCTAATGGAAATACCTGAGATGGTGTGGAGAATGCTCAGTCAAAACACGCTGGTTTTTTTTTTAGCATTTTTATAATATTAGTTATAAATTGGTAAGTTATTAGTTTTAAACTAGTTTTTATAATGTCTCGTGGTCATTTTTAGGAAATGTGGTAAAAGATGCTAGAATTGAAAACTATTCTTAATTTTAACATACTGCATGTCTGCCATGATCTAACAATATATTGTGCTCTTTCTGATTCACTAATGAATATTTGATCTTTTAAATTTTATTTTTCTTCTATTTCTCTTCTCATATATGGCATGGTGGGCCAACTCAAAGGTCACCACAGACCAAGCTTATGGACACAAGCTTGGACATATTTGGTTTAAATAAATTACACATAATGGTGAAAATAGTTGTGTCTGTAATTTAGGTGCTAAAGAGAAAATATTTTTTTTCAAGGTGGTGAGCCTTACTATGAAGCAGTCACTAACAAAGAATGGATTACGTAATTTATTATGATTATTTAAATAATGAGCCTAGATTAATAATACCTTGGTTGCAAAATATATATATTAATTCTCTGGGGGTCTGTGTAGGGAGTAATATTGCTAACAAAGAAGCAAAATTTAAATTAACCAATACCAGGGGCAAATGTTTCTTTCACAATAATGGAATTGCCTTATTTTGTGTCTTTTTTATTCTCACACCTTCTATGAAAAATGTCCTAATGCAAAAATTCTCCTAATACAGTTTTAACTTTAAATCCTGCTACCTTTGTGTTTTCCACACATTCCAACAATAGTTGTAATGTTTTAATTTAGCACTGCTAAAGGTTACTGGTCTCTGCTCAGTTCCACTGAAGCACATTGAGGTTAGAATCTAGAGAGAAATCTTTGTGCACAATGGACAGTGGGCGAAATCAGTATTGCCTGTGTTTTTCCAGCCCTCAGGTGGCACTGCATCAAAAACAGGCATGATTCTTTAATGGAACTCAATGAACTCAGAAACACCTCCGTAAATCAATGTCTGTAAACACACTTCATTGTACAGTCCACAAATGGAGGTTTACACTATATCATGCAAAGAAGAACCAGTACACAGAAGCTCCAGCATTTCAACCTGTGTTTAGAAGGATGTTCTGTAACTACTAGTTCAACAGTTAAAGACCTGGGAGTTATTTTAGAGCAACTTGTCTTTTAAAAATCATATCAATCATATTACAAAAACAGCTTCTTCCACCTCAGAAATATTGCTAAGATAAGAAACATGTCTATATCTGATGCAGAGAAGCTCGTCCATGCGTTCATGACCCCCAGACTGGACTATTGTAATGCATTACTAGGTGGATGTCCTGCATCATTAATAAACAAGCTACAGTTTGTCCAGAATGCAGCAGACAGAGTTCTCACAAGGTCGAGAAAATATCACCATATAACCCCAATCTTCTCATCCCTACACTGGCTTCCTGTTAAGTTTCAAATCCACTACAAACTACTGCTTCTTACTTATAAAACACTAAATGGTTTATCTCCATGTATCTCTCCAGTCTTCTAACATGCTACAATCCGCCACGTTTCCTAAGATCTCAAAACTCTGGACTTCTAGTAGTTCCTAGAATAGCAAAGTCCACTAAAGGCATTAGATCATCCTCACATTTAGCTCCTAAACTCTGGAAGAGTCTTCCTGACAGTGTTCGGGGCTCAGACCCACTCTCCCAGGTTAAGTGTAGATTAAAAACGTATCTTTTTAGCAAGTTCTGCACATAACATACATTACATCATAACCTTGTGCTCCAGAACATCTGATCACATGCACATTATCAACTTGTGCTGTTAATATCATGAACAGCAGCTATGTTAATTTCTCTCCACTCAGATGTTGAGTTATTTTATAAGTTGCTCCTGGTTCCACAAAATCAACTGACTGTATCAGACTGTTGAAAGGACATTACTCTTAATCACACACTCTGGTCATGTTAGTTCTCACTCTCTGGTATTTTGTATTGTTTTTAAGATTTATTACTACACTCTTGATGTCACTCAAATGAGGATGGGTTCCCTTTTGAGTCTGGTTCCCCTCAATGTTTCTTCCTCATAACATCTAAGAAAGTTTTCCACAGTCGCCCCAGGCTTCATCTTTAATCCCTTAAATTTTTACGGTCTGTAAAGCTGCATTGAGTATTGATCTATAGTCTAAAAAAGCGTCTCCTCCGGAGGGGTTCAGAGGCGAGTTGCCGCCATTGAAGGAGCCTTTAGATGAGACATCGCCTCCAGGGGAGCTCGGGAGCGAGACGTCGCCTTCAAGGGAGCACGGGAGCGAGACGTCGCCTGCAGGGGTGCCCAAGAGCAAAACGTCGCCATCGGAGGAGCTCGGAGGCGTGACGTCGCCATCGGAGGAGCTCGGAGGCGTGACGTCGCCATCGGAGGAGCTCGGAGGCGTGACGTCGCCATCGGAGGAGCTCGGAGGCGTGACGTCGCCATCGGAGGAGCTCGGAGGCGTGACGTCGCCATCGGAGGAGCTCGGAGGCGTGACGTCGCCATCGGAGGAGCTCGGAGGCGTGACGTCGCCATCGGAGGAGCTCGGAGGCGTGACGTCGCCATCGGAGGAGCTCGGAGGCGTGACGTCGCCATCGGAGGAGCTCGGAGGCGTGACGTCGCCATCGGAGGAGCTCGGAGGCGTGACGTCGCCATCGGAGGAGCTCGGAGGCGTGACGTCGCCATCGGAGGAGCTCGGAGGCGTGACGTCGCCATCGGAGGAGCTCGGAGGCGTGACGTCGCCATCGGAGGAGCTCGGAGGCGTGACGTCGCCATCGGAGGAGCTCGGAGGCGTGACGTCGCCATCGGAGGAGCTCGGAGGCGTGACGTCGCCATCGGAGGAGCTCGGAGGCGTGACGTCGCCATCGGAGGAGCTCGGAGGCGTGACGTCGCCATCGGAGGAGCTCGGAGGCGTGACGTCGCCATCGGAGGAGCTCGGAGGCGTGACGTCGCCATCGGAGGAGCTCGGAGGCGTGACGTCGCCATCGGAGGAGCTCGGAGGCGTGACGTCGCCATCGGAGGAGCTCGGAGGCGTGACGTCGCCATCGGAGGAGCTCGGAGGCGTGACGTCGCCATCGGAGGAGCTCGGAGGCGTGACGTCGCCATCGGAGGAGCTCGGAGGCGTGACGTCGCCATCGGAGGAGCTCGGAGGCGTGACGTCGCCATCGGAGGAGCTCGGAGGCGTGACGTCGCCATCGGAGGAGCTCGGAGGCGTGACGTCGCCATCGGAGGAGCTCGGAGGCGTGACGTCGCCATCGGAGGAGCTCGGAGGCGTGACGTCGCCATCGGAGGAGCTCGGAGGCGTGACGTCGCCATCGGAGGAGCTCGGAGGCGTGACGTCGCCATCGGAGGAGCTCGGAGGCGTGACGTCGCCATCGGAGGAGCTCGGAGGCGTGACGTCGCCATCGGAGGAGCTCGGAGGCGTGACGTCGCCATCGGAGGAGCTCGGAGGCGTGACGTCGCCATCGGAGGAGCTCGGAGGCGTGACGTCGCCATCGGAGGAGCTCGGAGGCGTGACGTCGCCATCGGAGGAGCTCGGAGGCGTGACGTCGCCATCGGAGGAGCTCGGAGGCGTGACGTCGCCATCGGAGGAGCTCGGAGGCGAGACGTCGCCATCGGAGGAGCTCGGAGGTGAGACGTCGCCATCGGAGGAGCTCGGAGGCGAGACATGCTGGAGCGGAGAGGAGCTCTCGGAGACTCTGTGGAGCGGAGAGGAGCTCTCGGGGACGCTCTGGGACAGAGAGGAGCTCTGTGACGTGGTTTCGCCTGGAGAGGAACCCGGTGACGTAGCCTCAACACCAGGGGGACAGTGAGGCGAGCCATCGCCATCGAGGAGACCGTGAGGCGAGCCGTCACCTTCGGGGTGACCGTGGGGCGGCTGTACGACGTCCCTTTCGCGTCCAGGCGGCAGTGCGACGTCCCTTTCGCGGCCAGGCGGCAGTGCGACGTCCCTTTCGCGGCCAGGCGGCAGTGCGACGTCCCTTTCGCGGCCAGGCGGCAGTGCGACGTCCCTTTCGCGGCCAGGCCGCTGTTCAACGTCCCTTTTGCAGCCTTGGGGCTGAGCTGAGTGCTCTGGGGAGCTCCGGGGCGGAACGGAGCTGTTCTGGAGGTCCTGAAGCGGAACAGAGCTCGCCTGGAGACCTTGGCGTGGAACTGAGCTTGCCTGGAGACTTTGGAGCTGAGAGGAGCTCTCCTGGACATGCCGGAGCTGAGAGGTGCTCTCGGGGACTCTCGCTGAGAGGAGCTCACGAATCGAATTCGCCTCCAGATGTGCTCCACAACTCACGGGCCAGAGAGAGGGATTCTCCAGACAGTAGAGAAATGTGGAGTGCGATTTTACCTACTTCAGTGGGATAAAAGGAGAAGTAAAGATCCATGTGATCACCGACGCTCCGTATAAACCCGCCCCACTCAGCCCTGTCGCCGGAGAAGCGAGCTGGGAAATCCATGACTTCATCACAGGGGCGTGGCGCTGCCAAGCATGATCCGCGTGAATCGGCAGCAGACTTCCGGGTTTTCCTCGAGGCGGAGCTTGGCTGCCGCTTTATCGTGGCAGAGCGAATCCTACCTTCGAGGTTCAGTTTGCGCCAGGACCACGGCGGTAATCCGATCATTTTCCTTCCCAAAGGGAGTTTTTTTTTTTGGATATTCCTTTTCAGGGGTTCGTTCTGTCGGGGTTCGTTCTGTCAGGGTGTGAGCGAAACAAAAGGCAGAAGCCGGAATACAGCTCGCTTGGGTTTTAATGGCATGCGTGAGAGAGAGATACACACACGCGCGCGGGCACGCACGCACATACGCACACGGCAGTCCTTCGGTTGAGAGAGAGAGTCCGAGTTGCGCATTGGGAGAAGCGTAGCTGACCCGAGATGCACAGGGAGGGAAAGCGCAGCCGGTACGGGATTCTGGAGTCCAAATGGAACGGATGAGAGGTGTCCTGTATGACAACCGGAACGCGAAAACATGCAGCACGGAAAGTCTAACATAAACAATAAAGAACGGGGATTGGGAGTGAATGCGGAGCTTATATAGAAGCGGGGTGGAGGAATGATGAACCCCAGGTGAGCGTGATTATGCCTGGAGCTCAGGAGAGAGTGGAGGCGTGAGTAATGATGATCTCCAGGTGTGCGTGATTAAACCTGGAGCTCTAGGAAGAGCGGAGGCATAGAGAGCCACCAAAGGGGGCGTGGCAGGTGGTTCCCTGACAACTATACATGTACATATTACATAGTATATCTTTTTTACTCCTAATTACATCTGCACTACTTTTATTTATATGTATTTTTATATCTTTATATCTTTACTGTACATTCTGTCCAACATTTTACATTTATGTTTATATGTGTATTTAATGTATATATATATATATTAGACTTGTTTATTCATGTTGCACATTTCTTAATATAACCTTCCACTTCTGCACATTTCCTCTTCAATGCCATAGCCTTAGAACCATTTATCTGTACTTATTAATGATGTCCACATCTCTGCACTGTTATAGCTTTTATATGTATTCACTGTACATATGCTTACATATATATCACATGCTGTAAATATGCTACGTATATTTCTTTACACTTTTTGCACGAACGCTACATTTTGCACTTCTGGTAGCTGCCAAACTGCATTTCGATGCTGTGTCCATGTACAAAGATCAATCTGTCTGTCTGTCTGTCTGTCCTCTGCTGATTTATCTCCCCCTGTATCGAACCTGTGTTTGCACACTTGCCCTCACAGTTTTAAACAATATTTTGTGTGTTTGCATGATAAAACAAGTATTATTACAATTTTTCTTAGTCGCTTTGGAGAGTTTCTCAGATCAAAAATGAAATTCTCAAAACTACTTGTTCAAAGTAGTACTTGTGCATTTCTCGTTGCTTTGATCAAATTGCGAATGCTTTTGTACATCATTTAATCGATTGTGTACACGTGTCTGCTTTTTCCTACATTATCAGTTGTTTATGTCATGTTGATCAAAATGTATTACACTGGTTTCACCTAAATAGTCCCAAAACATTTAGGCACCAGTTCATTGGATAAGTCAATGAATGCAAAATGGTTAAACCAGTTGTCAAAATTGGTCTTGAATTGATGAATTGTGCAGATGAACCTTGAATGTCACTAATGACTAGTTCTATAAAATAGGTCAAGGCTGAATCTCGTGAACCTTAACTGTAATTGGTGAGTGTTTATAAAGGAGGCAAAACACAGATTTCCAACTGTTGAAAACGGATGGATAACTAGGAAACAAACATGGCCAAGAGCCAAGAATAAGGATGCATGCTGTAAGGGTAAGGAGACAAAATAGAGGAAGAGGAAGAAGAGGCCAGAGATATAGACACATTTCAGATGAAATTAGAGCCACTATTGTGGACCAGTCAGGGAACCAACCCCAGCCACTCGTAGTGCCCCAAGCTCGGATAAATGGGGAGGGTTGTGTTAGGAAGGGCATCCAGCGTAAAACATGTGCCAAATCAAACATGCGGCTATATATATATATATATATATATATATATATATATATATATATATATATATATATATATATATATACACACACACACACACACACACACACACACACACACACACACACACATACATTATATACACACACATGAATGTAAAATGTTGGGCAGAATGTACAGTAAGGATATAAGATATAAAGATACATATAGATAAAAATAGTGCAGATGTAATGAGGAGTAAAAAAGATATAGTATGTAATATGTACATTGTATGTATAAATGTACAGAGGTTATCAATCAAATTCAATATTTTATCGCAACTAAATCGCACATTTCTATCTGTTCTAAATGTAGCATATACTTCCTGTTTTTAATACTTTTAGCAACATGGGCATGGAGAAATATGGATGCTACTTAGAGCATAAAGACAAAAAATTCTTGTAAATGTTGTAAGGTAATGATGGTGGTTTAAATGACGTAAATCATCAGGACATCAAACGGAACCTTTGCTATGTTTCCAGACGGACAGTTAATGAGGTGATACCGGAGAAACTGCGCCTCTTCAAGTCAAGTCAGGAAGCTTTTATATATAATCATAGACATTTTACAGATTTGAATGATGTATTGTTTTTTATCTGTACGATCAATAAAGACAGTAATTTAAGTTTGTTTCGCTATTATGAGGGAAAAACCCACAAAACGCCACCCAGAGGGTAAATTGTGTTAAACATGGCGGAGTTGGTGTTTGATTTGAGGCTTGGCACAGAAATAAAACAAAAGTTTACTGATTACAAATATTTTTCGGTGAAGTTTATTATAACAAAACGCTGTGCTTTCGTAAAATAAATAAAACAAACAGGGGGCGCTCTCTGCCATTTCTGTAATCTCTCTTCACAGACACACAAATAAAACAGCCTGAATCTCAGTGAATATTTGCCTCATTTCACAAGGAATATAAATATTCTCTGCTTCTGTAATCCATATGAAAGTTAGAAGAAGAACAGTTTCTCCGTTATCACCTCATTAACCGTCCGTGTGGAAACATAGCAAAAGTTCTGTTTGGTGTCCTGATGATTTACATCATTTAAAACACCGCAATTACTTACAATTTTTTTACGAGAATATTTAGTCTTCATGCTCTATGTTGAGTTTGGTTTCACTAATAATAAACATACATTTGCATACAGCATCAGTATTTGTATATGTCCATGTTTATTAGAGTACTAATACAATGGGAAAGTATTAATTTAATGTGCATTTAGAAAGGATTTAAATGTGCGATTAAGTTGTGATTAATCATGAGTTAACTCATGACAATCATGTGATTAATCGCAAAAAAAAAATAATTAAATGGATTGTCAGCTGTAATATTAGCATGATGTGAGGTGCAGTTACCAGCGTGACACTAAAACAGTAGCAGTAATGACTAATGTTAACTTAAGTTCATGTCAGAGCCTAAACTTCTTTACTTTAACTTAGGTAAAAAAGTGCATGTCCATGTCTAATACTTTTCTAACATTAAAATAACATTTGTTTTAGTCACGCATTTCATTTCTTAAGCACAACTTTAATATTTTACAAAGTAATATTTCAAATGCTATATCTGAAGCTAACCCCAAACTTCTTGTCTTACCAGCAATAGCAAAAACACTTACATTTTGATGTTAGCTTTCTGAAACAATAGTTACCTCTATCTTTTTCATTAACTTTATCAGTTTGCCTAGACTTTGTCTCAGGCAGTCACAAACAGATAGCTATATGAGTTAGCGACCTCACTAGCTAATGTTCGGTAACTTAATTAAATTTAGATTAAAAATTGTGCTTTATTACTTCATATTAATAAGATATAAGTCAATACAATAGTATGGGTAAAACATTTGAAATCGTAATAATAATGGCTGTTCCTGATAAATCCATTACTGAACATTTACTTTATAAAAAGATATTTGAACATGAGACGATTGCATTTCTTATACATATACTATCATCTTATTATTTTAACAAATGAACTGAAGTATCTTTGAGTTTATGTGTGTGTGTGTGTGTGTGTGTGTGTGTGTGTGTGTGTGTGTGTGTGTGTGTGTGTGTGTGTGTGTGTTAAACAGTTTTAGTTTTAATTCGATTTAGTTATGGGGAGAATTGGATTAGGTGTTGGGTCACTACCACTGATTGCCCACCTATTACTTACTAATATAATTGGCAAGAACTGGCACTGCCTTCTGGTCCAAATCCCAGTGTCTCAACCTCTGATCTACCATTTCAAGTAACCGCTGGTCTGAGAACATGCACTAGGAGCTTACACTATTTTCAAAAAACACCATTTTGCAAATTAAGATGTAGGTATGTAGACATGACACTCATTCCACAGAAGTTTGTACCGAGTTATTTCCTTGTCGTGGATTAATCCAGTTCCAGACCTGATGCTAAAACAGTTTTCTGTAATTCTATTATTAATCAAATCAAAAATACTTTGTACTTCTGTTGCTGGCATCAGGAGCTTGTCACCAAGGAGCTTGTGAAAAGATCAAAACACTTCAATACACTGTATCAGAATTTGATTCGTTCTGAACACATGACCAATGATGGCTGAAACACTGAAAGCACTTCACACTATTGTGGGCTAAAAAGTTTGCTGAAATGCAAGACACACACACTAATGTGTGCTGAAAGACCTGCTCTGTGGTTAAGACACACATCAAAGCAATGTCTTGATGGCTATGATACAGTAAGCAACAGAGGGCCGTTTTTAAAAACATCCATAGTATTACAGGCACTTTTACTTTTCGAATCGTATCGAATTTTGAGTATCGTTAAACCTCTAGGACAGGGATGGGCAAACCTTTTGACTCACGTGCCACAATGGGTTCTAAAATTTGACAGAGGGGCCGGGTCATACATATACATATACATTTTATATATATATATATATATATATATATATATATATATATATATATATATATATATACACACATTAGTGTGTGTGTTTTTATATATATATATATATTACATTACAGATTTGGCAAATTCAGTTACATCACGTGCCAAAAGATCAACAATTTGTTGATCTTTTTTTTTGCCAGTGCATCAATAAGCACAGCAGAAAAACTCAAGTTCAGTTTCAGTAGGAACAGTGTTGTTGAACTCCTTATTTTGCCAGTTCATCAAAGTCTGGAGTAAGTTTTGTTGTGGCAATTCTCAGGATAGATGCGAGGTGTTTGTCAGAAACTGTTGCAGTTTTTAAAGAGTATCAGATTTAGCTCTCTTAAGAGAAGAAGAGAGTATTGCACGCGAACAACGTCAATGGAGCTGAAGTGCGACATCTTTAGGGGAAACGTGGGCATTACAGGGAAAAGGTAAATTGAACAATGTTTACCCGTACCTATTTTAATAGAATTTGGTCACGTTCAGCGGGTTCACCGGATTAATAAACCCAACGGGCCGTGTGTGGCCCACGGGCCGTAGTTTGCCCATATCTGTTCTAGGAAGAAGTTATTGCTACTCGTAAGTCATCACAGTATACGCTAGCGGCATCTGGTGGTCAAAGGTATGAAGTGCATCAATGTCCAAACCAGTCACGTGGTTTGGGTGCTTTGGCCATCATTGGTCACGTGTTCAGAACGACTCGAACTCTGATACATATTTTGACGCGCACCTCGGTGACGCCAGTAAAAGAAGTACATAGTAATTCGAGTCGATTATTCGATACACTGTAATCGCAGTACAGAAACAGTTTTAGTATCATGTCTGGAACTGGATTAATCTACGACGAGGAAATGACTCGCTACAAACTTCTGTGGAATGAGTAAGTTTCATGTCAAACACCTCGATTAGCAAAATGGTGTTTTAGGAAACGGGTGTAATCTCCTGGTGTGTGTTCTGTCTGCAGTCCGGTCTGTAAGATTGAGGTCCCTGAGCGGTTAATTGTCAGTTATGACGCGCTGAAGTGCAGCGGTTTGGAGCAGAGGTGTGTGTGTGTTCCAGTCCGCCAAGCAACTGATGAGGAAATCCTGCTGGTGCACAGGTCAGAGATTCTACTTTATATCAATCCACACTGTACATAATGATGATAACAATATCTTCTTCTTCTTCTTCTTCTTCTTCTTCTTCTTCTTCTTCTTCTTCTTTCGGCTGCTCCCATTAGGGGGCGCTACAGCGGATCATCCGTCTCCATACCCCCCTGTCCTCTACATCTGCCTCTTTCACACCAACTACCTGCATGTCTTCCCCTCACCACATCCATAAACCTCCTCCTTGGTCTTCCTCTTTTCTTCCTTCCTGGTGGCTCCATCCTCAGCATTCTCCTACTGATATACCCCATGTCCCTCCTCTGCACATGTCCAAACCATCTCAATCTCACCTCCCTCACCTTGTCTCCAAAACGTCCTACATGCACTGTCCCTCTAATAAACTAATTTCTAATCCTGTCCATCGTCTTCACTCCCAATGAACATCTCAACATCTTCAGCTCTGCTACCTCCAGCTCCACCTCCTGTCTTTTATTCAATGCCACTGTCTCTAATCCATACAACATCTCAGGTCTCACCACAGTCCTATAAACTTCCCCTTTCATTCTTGCAGATACTCTTCTATCACAAATCACTCCTGCTATCGCTCTTCTCCACCCACTCCACCCTGCCTGCACTCTTTTCTTCACTTCTCTTTACACTGTTGACCTCAGGACCTAAACTCATTCAGCTTCACCACACTACTGCCCCCCCCCCCCCCTTACTCACACATATGTACTCTGTCATTATAGACTAATTAGAAAATTTTGTTAACCATCACCTTAATTTGCATATCAATTCCTAATATGAAAATAGCTGTATGCAGAAAGGATTCCTTTTTTTGTCAATCCTCAACAAAAAAAAAGGTAAACTGTTTTATATCTGTAATATTTTCTGCAAAGGAAGAAAAAAGTTCCAAAGTCTGTTCTAGGAACATCTGTAGGATGTACATGTCAGGAATATTATTCTGGAAATTAAAAAACATTCAGAAAAAGTGTGACTGCTGATCTGTGCAAGTTCTTCTGCTTTGTGCAGTAAGGAGTATCTTGAAGCTGTAAAACAAACCCCACACATGACCTTAGAGGATCTGTTGACCTTCACTCAGCAGTATGGTGACGTTTATTTTCACCCTGTAAGCCACAACATTGCAGGATACTCGCATTTATGGATTTATTTGAGATGTTTTGCTTGTTTACACAATCATGTTTATTATCCCTGTTATATCTGGAGAATATCTACCACTGTGCCACGCTGGCGGCTGGTGCTACGCTGCAGCTGGTGGACAACATCATGACGGGGAAAGTGAGGAATGGAATGGCTCTTGTAAGGTAAGTGTTAGTGCTGGAATTCTAGTTTTCCAGAAAAATGTCATTAGAATATAGAGTACAATTTTTAATACATATTTTAGAATTGTGTATAAATTTGTTAGTATTTTCTACCCAAATGGTGCTGAGATGTTCCTCTTTTATTTTTCTCTCTTTTCTATTCTGTCCTGTGCTGTACTCAGGCCTCCTGGTCACCACAGCCAGCGAAGTGCAGCCAGTGGATTCTGTGTGTTTAACAACGTGGCGATAGCGGCACGCTACGCTAAACAAAAATATAACCTCAACAGGTATGAAATACAAAAAGGTTTTTGGCATGAAAGATAAAATGCTGTCAGGTGCTGCTGCTGAAATCAGATGGTTTGATCTGTTCAGGGTGTTGATTGTGGATTGGGATATTCACCATGGACAGGGAGTGCAGTTCTGCTTTGAAGAGGATTCCAGGTGAGCAGGTTTTTTTTGTGTGAACATCAAACCAAGAACTTGTTTTACTCACTTTACTGTATGTCACTCTTTTATTTTCACTTTCTGTCCCCAGTGTTCTGTATTTCTCATGGCACCGCTTTGAGCACGGTCATTTCTGGCCCAACCTTCCTGAGTCTGACTACGACAGTGTGGGGAAGGGTGAAGGATGCGGCTTTAATATTAACCTGCCTTGGAATAAGGTAAAGTGCTCCAGGGTCAAGCACATTCCAAAATCCATATCAAGGAATTCTTTCACATTCTGAACTTCCTCTTAGTCATTGGTTTATTTTACAAAATGTAAACAATCACATAATTAAACTCTAATGTTCAGATTTAAAACTTGAGATTTTAGAAATAGATTTTAGAAATCTAAAGTGTTTGGTTAACCTGTAAAATGCACTATTCAGTTGTAGTGTGGTTTAGTTATCAGTATGTTGTTTTACAGAATTTGCAAAGCATTAAACAAACATATAATCTTATCTAATAATAAGTTGTCATGTTTATTTGTGATCAGGTGATTTTTGTTTTACTATTTTGTGTTCTTTGTTTTTCCCCCAGGTGGGAATGACCAACAGCGATTACCTCTCGGCTTTTTTACACGTCCTCTTGCCCATTGCATATGAGGTACAGTCATTAATACAGGCTTTTAATAAAACCTCTGGCTTGGAAATGTACGTGCTTGTGTTTGTTCACGAGTGAAAGTCCTGTTTTTATATCATTTTGTTCCAGTTTGCTCCTGAGCTGGTGTTTGTCTGTGCAGGGTTTGATTCTGCTATTGGTGATCCAGAGGTAAATAATATATCACTTCTTTATGACATAATCGCCAGTGATCACATGCTTTATCTAAAAAGATTCATTTAAAAAAGGAATTCTGTTGCTTTCTATAAAAAAAAAGTGCTGTGGGGACATTTCTAAGGTTTTCATATATCTCAGCTTGTCAGGAAGGTGGAGAGCGCAGGGTTAAGTGGTTTGGGTTAAGTGTCTTGCTCAAGGGCTCAACAGTGGCAGCTTGGCGGTGCTGGGGCTTAAACCCCTGACCTTATGATCAGAAACCCAGAGCCTTAACCACTGGACCACCACTGCCCTAAAATTTGGAATCGAACCCAGGCCTCCCGCATGGCCGGCGAGGATTCTACCACTGAACCACCAATGCCTTCACAATCTTCTTTTAACATCATGTTTACAGACTTGTTAAATGAAGATAGGATGCTACACAGTGGTAAAAATGGTTCTGTCACTTTTAAGATGTGTTGTGGCCATCAAATTCAATATTACTTAATTTTTTCCTTGATATGGTACATTTACTCAGTTTAAACATTTGTTATATTTTATATGTTCTGTTGTGATTTAAATATGGGTTTATGAAATTTGCTAATCATTGCATTTTGTTTTTCATTTTCAATGTTACACATTGTCCCAACTTTTTTGCAATTAGGTTATACATTATATATTGCATTACAATTATATTATATATAAATGTCCACAATTTTAAAAAGTTTGACAGTTGTCAATTGTTTATAATTGTCGTCCACCCCCCCCCCCCCCCGCCCCCTCCCCTTCTCTTCCAGGGGCATATGTGTGCTTCTCCAGAGATTTTTGGCCACCTTACACACCTGTTGATGTCTCTGGCCAATGGCAGATTGTGTGTTGTCTTGGAGGCATGTACAGTACTGTAAGCCTGAATACGTGCTTGTGGAGTTTCATTTAGTAATGTATGACTTTTATGTGTTAGGGTGGATACAACTTGGCATCTCTTCCTCAGTCAGTTTGCCAAACTGTACAAACTCTGCTTGGAGATCCCACATCAATGTTGAATGATATTGGACCCCCATGTCAAAGGTGGGTTTAGCTAAAGAAATAGTTTAACATGGAATTAATTTGCTTCATGCTGTGATCTGTTCCAAGTAAAGGTTGCAAGAATTAGCAGATAATGGAATTATTTGTAATTTATATATGGGAAAAGCCGAAATAAAGTTTAAATATATATAAAAACATACAACACCAATTTCAAAAAGTTGGGACACTGTGTAAATTGTAAATAAAAACTGAGAATACATCATTTAAGGAAAAAAATTGTCATTTTGAATCTGATGACAGCAACAGGTCTTTAAAAAAAAGTTGAGACAGAGCTATGTTTACCTCCGTATAGCATAACGTCTTCTGTCTGTGGACATCTGGGAGAGGAATGTTGTCCTATGTAGCTGCTCAACAGTTCTGGGTGTCCTTTGTTGTATTTTTCGTTTCATGACTGCAGACAGGCCAGTCCAGCACCCAGACTCTTCTACTACAAAATCATGCTATTGTAATAGATGCAGTATGCAGTTAGCATTATCTTGTTTAAATATGCAAGACCTTCCCTGAAAAGAGACGTTTTCCAGATGGAAATATTTGTTGCTCTGAAACCTGTATATACCTTTCAGCATTGTGGAGTCTTTCCAAATGGAATCATGGATCATGTTCATGCCTGTTTTCTTCTTTTCATGATAGAGATTTTATGGATGACCTGGCAAACACACACAATGATTTGTGGACGTGTTAATGAGCCTATGCAGTGATTTCCATGAACAGAATCATGACTGTTTTAAATGCAGTGCTGCCTGAGGGCCAAAGATTGTGGGCATCCAGTATTGATTTTCACCCTTCTGCATGGGGATTCCTCCAGATTCTTTGAAACATTTGATGATGTTATGTTCTGTAAATAATGAGATATTTAATTGCTTTGCAATTGTTGTGTTGAGAAACATTATTCTGAAATTGATCGACAATTTTTAACACAGATTGGTGAATGTCTGCACATCTTTACTTCTGAGAGCCTCTGGCTCTCTAAAATAAACCATTTATACCATATTTATACAATATATCATCTTACTGCCCTGGTGCATTAGTTTACCTCATTAGTTTCCAGAACTGTTTCATTTTAATAACACTTACATTTCCAGACTTTTGTTGCCCCGTCCCAAATTTATTTTTAAATGTGTTGCAGCCATCAAATTCAAATTTAACTAATTTTTTCCTTAAAATAATGCATTTCCTAAGTTTACACATTTGAAATGTTTTCTATGTTTTATTGTGAATATATTATGGGTTTATGAGATTTGCCAATAATTGCATTTTGTTTTTATTTACTTTTTACTGTGTCCAACTTTTTTGGCATTTGGGAAATCCAAAATCTATCTAATCTGATGTATTTGTGTTTCATAGTGTTTCTGGATTCTGTATATTTCTTGTCTTATATTTAAGTATGTTATCACTCTGCAGTGCTCTGGAGTCTGTTCATAATGTTCGAGCTTCTCACCAGAGGTACTGGGGCTCTCTCAAACACCAAGGTATTTTTTGTGTTAAATAGTAATGATGCAAGTCAAATGAATAGCATATAAATGTGATCACATGCACATCAATATTTTTATTAGGAACAACTTGTTCTTGGTCAGTGAAGCAGACAATCATATGGCAGTAGCACAAAATAAGACACATTGTGGGGAATTTTTCCTCTCACACAGTTGGTCACCCAAAACACTTCTGAAAGAAAGTTTATGGGCATGCTTAAATAAAAAGAAGTTGTTTTCTAGAGTGAACACTGAAGAGTGCATCCTGCTGCATGATCTTTTACATCTCTCAAGGTTGAAGATATTCACCCAAATGTATTCAGCTAATTCTATTTTTATTTCACATTAATGTTGTCAATGCTTGTGAGACCCATCAGATCAGACTGTAAGAGACCCAGCAGATCAGACTGTAAGAGACCCAGCAGATCAGACTGTAAGAGACCCAGCAGATCAGACTGTAAGAGACCCAGCAGATCAGGCTGTAGGAGACCCAGCAGATCAGACTGTAAGAGACCCAGCAGATCAGACTGTAAGAGACCCATCAGATCAGGCTGTAAGAGACCCATCAGATCAGGCTGTAAGAGACCCATCAGATCAGGCTGTAGGAGACCCATCAGATCAGGCTGTAGGAGACCCATCAGATCAGGCTGTAGGAGACCCATCAGATCAGGCTGTAAGAGACCCATCAGATCAGGCTGTAAGAGACCCATCAGATCAGGCTGTAGGAGACCCATCAGATCAGGCTGTAAGAGACCCATCAGATCAGGCTGTAGGAGACCCATCAGATCAGGCTGTAAGAGACCCATCAGATCAGGCTGTAGGAGACCCATCAGATCAGGCTGTAGGAGACCCATCAGATCAGGCTGTAGGAGACCGATCAGATCAGGCTGTAAGAGACCCATCAGATCAGGCTGTAGGAGACCCATCAGATCAGGCTGTAGGAGACCCATCAGATCAGGCTGTAGGAGACCGATCAGATCAGGCTGTAAGAGATGTCTCAACTTCCATCATTATTGCTATTTGATGCACCAACAAACTCTTGCATGTGCACTTTGTTTTCTGCCTGTCAAGGCTTTTACTTCTCATCATGAACAAAAATGTTAAAATTTGTATTACTAGATCTTGCTGAGGCAGAGGGCAAGGGGAATCAGGGAACATGCGATATCAGTGACTTTTATGTTATGTGGACTGTTATGTGGTTTGAATCCATGACTTAATTAAGGCACTTGTTGGAGCAAAGACATGTCCTACAAATCATTAATGTGTTTCTAATAAAATGGCCAGCCAATTATACAGTAGCTCTCATTTTCATATTTTTTCCCACTCAAAGTGATTGAAGTAACAAACACTAGTTTAACTTGCCTAACAAGCAAATTAATTCAATTCAATTAATTTTTATTTGTATAGCGCTTTTATCAATAAACATTGTCTCAGAGCAGCTTTACACAGATAATGTGGTGATAAAAAATGAACATGTTCTTTATAAGTGTAAGTTTGTCCCTGATGAACGAGCCAGTGGTGACTGTGGTAAAGGAGATGAGATGGCATAAGGAAGAAATCTTGAGAGGAACCAGACTCAAGAGGGAGCCTCATCCTCATCTGGGTTGCACCGAATGTCCATGTATTACAGATATACGATGTTGCGGGGTACAGTGATGATGATCAGAAGCGAACTGTAGTCCTGAGTCAGTGTAGCAGACTGTTAACTACAGTCTACAGTCCAAATCCATCCTCAAAGCTCCCGTTCTTGCTCCGGAATTTCTTGGAACCACTCAAGGCGTTGAGGAGAAACCATCCCCAGCTGCACAGAGAAGAGAACACTATCCAGAGGCAGACCTGGACATAGTGGAAATGTCAGTGGAGGGAAGAGGGGCAGGAACAGTGGTAACTGGAGCCTCAGGAGCATGTTTAACTTGACCAAGAGAGAGAGAAAGAGAGAAGAGGGTGACAGGAAGAGAAGGATATGGATTATTATGTGTCTTTATTGTTGTATGAAAGTTAAAGTCACTGTGCAGTTTGGACTCTGGCAAGACTCGCTATGGCAGCATAACTAAAAGGGAGAACAAGAAGGTAACAGATATGTGGGATCTCTGGGATAGGAGACGACCCACCACACCACCATCAACAAACCTGAGTGAACGTGTGAGAGTGAGGAGACGACAGCATACAAATATCCCAGTTCACCAAACACTCCATATCCATATTGCCTCCAGATCTGCTCCTTTACCTAAGAAAAAATCTACTGATAAAAGGCTTGAAAAGTTTTCAGCCTCGACTTGAACACTGATTGAAAGGTTGTTCCATAACTGTGGGGTTTTTAAGAGAAAGATCTGCCCCCTGCTGTAGTCTTTATTATTTGATTTAAGTAGGCGTAAGTATATCCTGCACTGTGTAATTGGAGTGAACCAAAATAAAATTCAGCTTAATCTTTAACTAGCAGAACAACTTTTTATTATTCCTTTACTTCATCTTTGTTTTATTTGGCAAATATAAAAAAAAATTATAGAGTATTATACAGATAACATACATCATTATTATGATTTGTAGACTGTCCTATCATGGAGCCAAGGACCAAACGCTGCAGAGTGAAGGAAGATGATGAACAGCAACAAGAAAAGGAAACTGAACCGCTAGTCTGGACGGAACCCGTATTTAGAGTTGCCCCTCCTGTGCACACGGCTGTGCGACTCTCTGAAGAACAGCAAGACTCGCTCCCAGAGGCCTGTCAGCAACTCAGTGAAACATCTCCAAAGTATTTTGAGGAGGCAGAGAAAATCAGGTTATTTATAGAAATGTATATTCTCATCAATACAAAGTAAGTGTGTGTGGGTGTGTGTGGCTGGGTGGGTGGTTGGGTGTGTGTCCATAAGTGTGTGTGTGTGTGTGTGTGTGTGTGTGTGTGTGTGTGTGTGTGTGTGTGTGTGTGTGTGTGTGTGTGTGTGTGTGTGTGTGTTTGTGTGTGTTTGTGTGTGTAGTAGTAGTAGCTGCTGAGCACAGATCACATTTCTCCTACATAGTGAGTAATGTGTTTTAATTTATATGTCTAATGATTTCTTGTAATGTTATTAACTTTCTCAGTTTGGTCTATTACATAAAGATAAATGAAATAATTTGACAATGTTTTCTGTCAACAGGAATAAACATTTTCAGTATGTGACTGATGAGAAGTCTTTACAGTGCTGCCAGGATATTGTTACAATTTTGGAGAAAATCAAGAACAAAGAGGTGCATTGCTTTAATTTGTATATACGAACAAGAGAAATAAAAAAAAACTAAACATTTAAATGAAAAATTCCAATGAATGAATAGATTAATGCCAATGCTGACCTATTAGTAAGTAAATGTTGGATTAATGCCTGATACGTTTTTGGTTTTATATATTGTATGTTGCTGTTCACTTTGCATTAGAAATATTTTTCCCGAGACAGCTGGCCTAGCCGCAGCTGAAAGCTAGGATTAAAGCAGACAGGTGTAATGCTGTTTTACTGTCAGGTACGGAATGGCCTGGTTGTGGTGCCTGATGTGTTTGTATCTCTGAAGTGTGCTGTGGAACATGCTAAGAACTCACTGTTTCAGCGGTATGAACTTTTAAAGAATTTTGTAGAAATAAAAGTTTTGCTCCCAATCCTAAAACAGTGTGAAGATTCTTAACATGGAGAAAACTAAAGTAACTATAGAGAGATATTTATGGTGCTGTACATATTTGTGTGTTCATGTTTTTTCAGGATTTTGGTGCTGTTTGTGGGAGATGGTGATGTTTTTGTGGACACTGAAGATGGGTGAGCTTTGTTTCATATATGATTTCTGTTTATTAAATATATATAAAATATAAATACAGTGGTACCTTGACCTACGATTTTAATTCGTTCTGTGGCCGAGCTCGTATCTCAATTTGCTCGCACATCAAATCAATGGTAGAGGAGAGGCAGAGGAAAACTCGTTTTTTACTATCACTACTGTACACTACGTATCCCTAAACTTTTCGATTTTTTACTTTAAATTTTTTGCTTATCTTAATTTTTGTCACAATCTTCGCTTTCTGGCTTCGCTTCACCATCTAGCAGCGGTGTCTCGAGCTCGTACCTCAATTTTTTGCTCGCGTAACAAAGCAAAAAATCGACCGAGTGACCGCTCGTAACTCGGAAAACTCTATTCAATTGAACTTGGAAACACAAACCTGCTCCAGCATGGCACTGCCACTGTGCCCTTTGGGATGAATGTGAACGTTGACCACACTCCAGGTCTCCTTACCTACATCAGTCCCTGCCTTTCATAACACCCTTTTGGCTGATAAACACAAATATTTATAAATGCACTCCAAAATCTAGTGAAACATCTTTGCAGTAGAGTGGAGGGAATTAGAAGAGCAAAATGGGACTATATGTGGAATGTGATGTTAAAAAATCACATACCGTACTATGACCAGGTGACCCAATACTTTTGGCAATATAGTGTGTATATATACCCCTCACATTTCAGCAACCATTTTATTATATATAAATATATATTTATATTAATTTGTATAATGTGTGTATATATATATATATATATACAGTGAGGAAAATAAGTATTTGAACACCCTGCTATTTTGCAAGTTCTCCCACTTAGAAATCATGGAGGGGTCTGAAATTGTCATCGTAGGTGCATGTCCACTGTGAGAGACATAATCTAAAAAAAAAATCCAGAAATCACAATATATGATTTTTAAACTATTTATTTGTATGATACAGCTGCAAATAAGTATTTGAACACCTGTCTATCAGCTAGAATTCTGACCCTCAAAGACCTGTTAGTCTGCCTTTAAAATGTCTTGCAAAATAGCAGGGTGTTCAAATACTTATTTTCCTCACTGTGTATATATATATATATATATATATATATATATATATATATATAGGTGTAACAGTGCACATATTTGTACCGAAATTTTTCAGTGCACCCCTTTTGGTTCTGTACACATACAGTATGTACTGAGTGCAGTCCTTTTTACGTGTGCAATAGTTTAACAGTTCCCTCAATTCCCCTTAGGAACGTGTTAATTGGCGGACTGCACGTTTGTTAAGTCTCCACCTCGCACTTTAAGTGCATCTCTTTATTATTATTGAACTTGAAATCATACAGAACAATACCAGGGGTATAATAAAGAGACAAGCGTTACTGTGGCAACTCAATTTTACCGGAAATGAAATTTGTTTTACGCATGCATGAAACGCTAATAAATCCAGAGAGATATTGTTAGCGGCTAGTGGCTAGTGCTATCTCTCGCGTTTTGTGTCCAGCTTCAAAATTTCTCTTTTAAAAGGAGAAAATCCTGAAAATTCTGCATATTGAGGGACTGAAAGAATGAAGGATGGAAGGAATGAAGACATTTGTAAAGTCTGCTAAAATCAGTAGAACAGATGTGTAGAACATATCTTTAGAAAATGTTATATTAAATGTAACACACACACACACACACTTATATACACACTTGTATTACACAAATGGGGTCTAACAAATGTAAACTATTTAATAAAATGATTCCAGTTACAGTATTTAGTTTTATTTAATACATTTATTTTGTGCCAATTTTATTGATTACTCAATTTATTAGTTAGAATAATATGTATTGCCTTAATTTTATTTACTCTATTTTATTTTAATAAAATATTATTTTATATATTATTTAACCATTAAAAAAATTTTTTTTAAAAATGTTAACTGTTCAAATGTTGATGCCCAAAAATACGGATGATCCGCTGTGGCGCCCCCTAATGGGAGAAGCTGAAAGAAAGTTTATAACATTTTTTTTTTATATATATTAATTTCCCTCTAAGGTGAATAAAGTGATCGATTAATCTTTTTATTTAAAAAAGTGATGTATCTAACTCTGTCTATAAAATGTACTTCTACAGGAGCATGCTTTTGGTGCAGATCTGCAGAAAAATGCCAGGTGTTAAGTCTGTCTATCATGTGCCTGTGTGTCTAAACAATGTATGTATTGTTATACTATTATAAGTGAATGATTGGTAATATATTAAGAACATAACCATAATTGTACTTGCAGGCATTACGTATAGTGTGCTTAGTAGTCTTCCTCTGCTTCCTCCAGGATGTGTTCTCAAATGCGAGTGTCATGGCCGCAGTGTTCGGTCTGATTCTGCCCCTAGCATATGAATTTAATCCAGACCTGGTAGTGCAGGTCATGGCAGAGGGCAAAGGCGGGTTGAAGGAGCATGCCTGGGAACAGCTCACAAGCCTCCTGCAAGGGGTTGCACAGGGCACAACTTTGGCACTGCTTAAGGTATGTTGCTATAAAGTCACTTCCTTTCTTTTTGAGAGAGACTCATACATACTTTCTGTCAGATGGCCGTTATTTAGTTTGCTTACTATTAAGCATTTCTCAATACTAAGGATGGCACAATATACAGGGTCACAATGAGGCGAGGACCTGCAAGTGAAGTAAATTGCATATCAGAGAAAAAATATTTGGAAAGGTTTTTTGAAAGGAGACCCGAATGTTCTTTTCGATAGAATTGATTTTATTACTTAATTATTGCCTCCTTCAGAGCTTTAAAACACGTGGTATTCTTTGTCTAACCGGGTGAAACAGTATCAGGATCTATTTTAGCATATACATTATATATTAAAAGTGAAATGAAAATCTTTTTAATTTATATATTTAAAGTAGTAAAATTTTTTTTTTTTTTATATCAGGGCTGTGACATGCTGAGGGCCACAGTGACATCTCTCTCTGGGGCTCCTGCTCCATCACTTGGACCTCTGGATCCTCCTCTGGCTGAGGATATCAAGGCTCTAGAGGCACAGAGGCAGAGACTGCAGAAGCGTTGGGGTCTCCTGTGTAACACTTGTAAGGTCATTTTACAGTGAAAAGAACACTGAATTCTTGTATCCGTTTGGCCAAAATGTGATAAAAAACAATTTCTGACTATTAGATTTGTATTCATCTGATATTTCCAATAAATTATTGTTTCAATACAAATCATTCACTTCAGTTTGTATGGAGAGACAACAGGTGACTTTAAGTAAAGTTAAATATGTATAATGGCTTATGGTTTATATGCGTGTATGTGCTCAGTTTCAGAAAGTGGAACAGAAGGTCAGGACAGATAAAGACCCCTGCTGTAAACATCATCAGTGTCATTTCTACAAGACAGACACTACGTTTCAATAAAATATTATCATTATTTTATGACTTTTCCCCTCTGAGTGGTATTTGTGTGTACTGGCTTTAAAATGTGACAGCGATCTTTGTGTTGATATTAAAACACAATTACATAAACAGATTTAACAGCAAACAAAAACCTACTGAAAATATAATCAACAGAAATGTATGTACATTAAAATGCATGTTATAAAAATGTCTCTGTGAGAAAATGAATACTCTAAAGATATGATAAACAATAGGATGGTTTCACCTAAACAGTAAGTATTTCAGTGAGATTATTTATGTTTTTATTCGATTGCTAACGATGATCAATACTGAAAACTTATTCACCCAACAAAGCATTTTATATTTGTTTTAAAATAAGCTTGTTCCAACATCACACTGGTGACTGTTCTCACTCATGAAGTACAAAAGTTCAGTACAAAAGGTTTTGTTTTTTTCACATCTTAAAAAGTACTTTCTTAAATGTCTAAACCAACCCTGTTAGTGTTTAGGGAAAATCTCTCCACAGCCCATAAACTATATTAACTCTAACTTAACCATTAATACTGACAACCCGGCTGTACAGCAAACCAGTGTGTGACTGCAGCAGAGTGGAAGAACGACACATTAATCCACAACACTTCATCTCCACAACAAGTCTGACACTTCTGAGCTTCTCTCTTTTGCTGGCACAAGAGAGAGAAGTAATGATCCTGTATTCTCCTTCTCTGTAATCCATCACTGGACACTGCTGTACACATTGTGATGTTCGCTCCTTCCTGGCCTGGGGCTGCCATGGACAATCAATTTCTGCATTTTTATTCCAAATTGCAACTGGCTGTGTTCAAAATAATTATTATTTTATTTTCAGAATATTTTTTTCAGAGTTATTTTTGCAATTTACCACCATTCTGTTTGAAGTATTTTTAGATTTAGAAACGTGCTGGAGATAAATAAAGTTTTGCAGGTGGTGGCGCAGGAATGACTAAAGTGTTGATGGATTTTGTGTAAAAGCAGTGAAAATATGATTTAATATTGACCAATGCAAATTAGTAATCAAATGCTTTAATAAACTAATACACTATCTAACAGAGGAACATTTTAAACTTCTTATGTTTTAATATTTATATATTCCATTTTTATAGTAAGATTAGAATTTGTAAATAATATATTCATATGTAACAAATTTAATTGAAGGCAAAAGGGGATTATAATAAAATGAGTTTGGAGTTTTCTCACTATGTAGGATGCTAAATTTACAGTGGGAGGAGACTGAAGAAGCATGAAAAGCCAAACAGTTCATAAGCGTTGCAAATATGTCTAGAGCAGGCAATCTACCTAAAAGCTTGTTATTGAAAGGTGGAACATAACTGGAAAACCTGGAGGAAACCTGTAAACTGCACTTAGATTAACCTAATAACATTTAATTACATTTAGATTGTTACTGGGGATTGTTACATTACTGAATGCACAAAGGTTTGTTGGTCTCACATTGTCAGCATATACGATCAACCTGGAAAGCAGGTCTGCTGTAAGTCGAAATGAAGTCCTTTAAGTGAAATTTCTTTGGACTGGCCGCATGATATATTTCTTTTCAACATTAAACTCTTTGCACAGTTGAAGAGTCATTTTATTATTTTTTTAATAGTGTTTTTTTTTCTCATGGAGGTTTATTTACAAGTAATATTTAGAAAATATTTTTCATATAGAAAAGTCAGTTAAATAATAAAAAAATATACAGTATACTTAATAAATATAGTAATAAATAATTTATGTAAGAACTAGCTACGTATTTATTTTTTGAGATCCCCACAGACATGCACACACTGGGATATGGTGGGATATGGTGTATATATACTGTAGACCAGTGGCTTGTTAGTTTCAGTGAAGAGAAAAAGTAATGATACTGAATACAGGGACACATTATACAGTTGTGTACTTCTATATATGTTTGAGATGGTGACGTTTCCTAAATCTTTTGGCTATATAGTGTATTACTGTTTGCACTTTCTGCTGACTCATGGGGAAAGTATCCTGATTGAGAGAAATGGTTTGATAGTTAGGAATAAAGCAAGCCATCAGTGTTCTTTGTGTAATATAACAGTAGTAAAAGTTATTGTGTTGTAATGATTCTTGTAACTAAAACTAATTTCCCATTTAGCATAAATATGTATATTATTTGGGACTTAACTGTCAATACTGTTAAAACGAGACAGGTAGAGATGCATGTAAACTTGGCCAATAGGTTAATCAGGTTTATGGCCATTTTGGCCTTCCACAAATCAGCCGCTGACGATATAATCGGTACCCCTTCACTGTTCGTCCTAATGCTGGCGCTGGTCATGTCCGAGTCGCTGTAGAGCTTTGAAGTGCCTCCTCTTTCTGCTCCCTCTTTGTGTCTCGGAGCTCGAGGTTTCCAGATCTGAATCACAGCCCTGAATACAAAGAGAAACCCCGGCAGTGTGAGAGATGTCCTCGTCCTCGGCAAGATCTGCGGCGCACTCGGGAAAGATAAAGAAGGATGAGTCTTTTCTCGGGAAGCTCGGAGGCACACTGTCTCGCAAGAAGAAGGCAAAAGAAGGTAAAAGGAAATAATGGTTAACTGTTTTATGACATTTGGGGTGTGGCCATGTTGTGTTACAGTCCGGCTACTGTCCATGGTGCTGTTTTATCCACACTTTATATACAATAGTGTTTAAAACGTGCCATGTCAGGGATCAGGGATCAGTCATCAGTCATCAGTCATGTGTATATGAACGTTCCTGATATCCAGTGAAAGCACGTGAAGAAGCCAGACTGCAGGCTGCCACTGGTGCTGATCAAATGCACATAAATAGAAACCTATGCCTGGAATTCAGGGGTGTAAAGATTACAGTGATTATTTTTCTGCTTTTGTTTCTAAAGGATCAGAAAAACAACATACAGCAAACACAATTCTGATGGAGTCAGTGATGAATATTTCAATATTTACATATTAACATTAGTTTAACTCCCATTATTTTATTAGTACCCTGCTGTTCTTTGTGAACAGCTGCAAACTGTGTGTGTGTATGTGTTGGGGGTGTGTGTGTGTGTGTGTGTTGGGGGGGTTAATAGCCATGTGATGCTTTAGAGCCACTTCATTCACACATGATTGCCAAACACTTCTCAAGTGAAGTCAAGTGAAGAAGCTTTTTTTTGTCTTTTTACCCATATATTGCTGACGCAGTACACAGTGAAATGAGACCTTGTTTCTCCAGAACCCTGGTGCTACAAAAAAACAACAACATAGTGCTACATCACACAACATAGAGCTACATACAGTATACAGAGTTCAGGACTAAAGTAAGTGTCCTCACCACAAAAAGTGCATTGTGTGCAACTGAGTGCAAACAGGGCAGACAAAAGACAATACAAGACAATGTGGGACACAAAACACTAAATAGCGCTGACCAGTAAACCTACTGTATAAATGTGTTATACAGGATAATGTGCAAAAGAGAGAAGTATAAACAAGTGTTTTTGTAAACATAAACACAATGTTTTGCAAAAAACAGCAAGAGCAGCAATGAAGAGGTGCAAAAGAGAATGTAAACAGTATAATATCATTAAATATAATATGGATGAAGACATTGATGTGAATGAATTGAAATGAGTATGAGTGTGTGTTGAGTTCAGGTTGTAACAGTTCTTTAAATAAGAGGTCTCACTGTTGATAAGCAGATTCAATTACAATAAACAAAAGTGTTTTTTATTTTTTACCAGTACACACTTTAAAAACTGTTTGGAAGCCTGTAACAATGCGCGCGTGTGTGTGTGTGTGTGTGTAACTATCATCACTTCCTCTATGCCTTGGTAATTCTTTTAAAATGAGGAATATTCTAACCATTGTTTTGTCCATCAACAATTAAGTTGCTCGGGAAGTTGTCCTGGTGACAGAAACTCAACGGTGTGACTGTTGGACTAAAATAGCATAGAGACAGGTGGTCTGCTTGTGTCTGGTGCTGGGGTCTTTTCTGTTGTGACCAGGTGAGAGTAGGATTATAATGGGGTGGAGTGTAAACTTTTACACTTTCAAATTATGATTTTTTTTTTGTATGTAATTGTTCATTTGTTTTAGGCAGTTATTAATTTAAATGACAAACTTGGAAAATTGAAAACAATATCAGATACATTTCAGAGATATTATATGTTTCCACTTTTATCTCTTTAATCCCTGTCTCCTCTGAATGCGAATGTTTTTAACCCATCAATGCTGAAAACAGCTAGTGGGCTCAGAGTAGTGAAAGTACTCAAAACCAAAAGTTGGTGAATTCCTCACCATCATATCATCTATTCATGTTGAACATTCAATTCCGCCTTTATAATACAAACCTCCACGCTTCTGGAATGGCTTTCCACTAGGTTTAGCAGTGTGGCTGACCTCATGAATGTCCTCAAGGCTACTTCCCACTTCCCACTTCTTCAAGAGCAATAGTGAGGTTAGGAAGAGGACCAGGGTGCTCTCCCCATTCCAGTTCATTTCGAAGGTTTTCAGTAGGGTCAGATCTCTGTGCAGGATGCTCGAGATCTTCCAGTCCAACCAACTGCAACCATGTTTTTATGGAGCTCACTTTGTGTACTGTAGCATTTTCATAATGGCAGTGCCACAGAGACACGTATGGGTCTGATGGTCAGGTATCCACAAGCCTTCTGCTATGTAGTGTATTAATGTTTACACTTTGTGCTTGAAAAAGGACTTATGGCGTGAACTGTTTCATGTAATGTAAATGGGTTTAATGCTTTGATGCAGCTTGGAAAAAGAGGCATAGGTTTTCTCACATTTAATTAAAATGCCTCCCTTTTAAGCAGAGGCGTAGTTATTTTAATTAAGAGAGGTATGCCATTCCAATTAGTAGAAGTTAATAAGGACACAAGAGGGCGCTATGTAATTGTGAAGGGGTATTATATGAGGAGGAAATTGCTTTCTTGAACATTTACTGGCCCCCTGGCCACCCAGGCAATTTTCTGACTACAGCGTTTGCAAAATTAGCAGAGTGGGGAGTTAAGACACAGTTTATTGGGGGAGATTTTAATTGTAATTTTTGCCCCATTATAGATAAATTCCCAACAGGTAAACCATTATTATGTTGCAGCATATAACGTCTTGCCATATAGGTTATATATCTATATCCGACCATGCAGCAGTTTTCGCTGAATACTCCTTAGGGAACCAAAATACTACATCTAATAGTTGGAGATTTCACCCATTTATTTTGGCTGATCATAATTTTATGTCATATTTTACAGAGGAGTTTAACTCTTTTATTTCCATTAACTCTGCCTCAACCGAAGATCCATCCTTACTATGGGAAACAGCCAAAGCTGTTTAGTACTTAATAAAAGGCGCAGACAAGCCAAACAAAAAGAGATCTTAGAAACGAAGCTTAAGGATGCTGAGAGACTATATATTAAAAAACCAACCCCTGGTAAGATGAAGGAAATTTCAGCACTTAGATCTGCTTTAGATTCTCTTTTAACAAAACAAGCAGATGTGAAAATTCGTTTTGCTAAACAGAAAATATACGAGCACGGGGATAAAGCAGGGAAATATTTAGCATTCTTAACAAAAAAAAAAATCTGACTCTCAGTCTATCCTATCCATTGTGGATAGAAACGGTAAACGTTTTCTAGACAGCTTATCTATTAATAATAAATTTAAAGAATGGTTTGATAATTTATATAAGTCAGAATTAGAAGGGGATACAACACAATCCACAGAGCTTTTCTTCTCCACCCTCAACCTACCCAGTTTATCAGAGGATCAGACCTCTTCTCTCAATGCTCCTATATCTAAAATGGAAGTTCTAGAAGCAATAAAGAGTTTGCAATCTGGGAAAGCACCTGGCCCAGATGGGCTTAGTACTGAATTCTACAAAGAATTTAAAGATTTATTAGTTGACCCCTTACTAAATATGCTCAATGACCCATTTGTAAAAGGCCTCCCTAATTTTGAAAAAAGGTAAACAAGCAGAGGACTGTTCGTCATACCGACCTATTTCGCTGCTTAATGTAGATCTGAAGATTCTTTCTAAAATATTAGCAACACGGTTAGAATGCCTCCTCCCCACTCTAATAAAGGTTATATCGTAGGACGCAACTCTGCCAATAATATGCGGCGCCTGTTGAATTTGATGCAGTTTGCTAGGCAGCAGTCAGTGGATGGTCTTGTGATTTCTCTAGATGCGGAGAAGGCATTCGATCGCATCGAATGGCCCTACTTATTTCATATGTTACATAAATTTGGTCTTGGTGAGCACTTCGTCAAGTGGATCGAGTTATTGTATAATGAGCCTCTTAGTGCCGTGCTGACTAATGGATGCCGCTCCTCTGCATTCAAGGTTGGGAGAGGGACGAGGCAAGGCTGCCCTCTATCACCTCTTTTATTTGCTTTGATAATCGAACCGCTGGCAAAGCTTTAAGGATAAATAATGAAATTGTGGTTTAACAATAGCAAACAATCAACATAAGATTGCCCTTTATGCCGATGATATTTTGATATTCATGGTGAATTCTGATACCTCTACGCCAGCTCTTTTAGACACAATTAACAAGTTCGGCACCTTCTCAGGATATAAAATTAATTATGATAAGTCAATGGCAATGCCTATAGGTGAATTAAAACAAATACCCCAGACATTATTACCCTTTCCGTTTAGATGGGCCCCCGAGGGTTTAATATATTTGGGCATAAATGTTACTCCTTCCTTTATAAAGTAAACTTTCTTCCACTTTTTGAACGTATTCGGTTGGATTTAGAAAGGTGGAATGTTCTTCCTGTTTCTTGGTTGGGACGGCTCTCCCTCCTAAAGATGAATATTCTCCCAAGATTACTTTACCCCATTCAAATGATTCCAATAAGTTTTACACATAAAACTATTAAGAAATTGAATGGTTGGTTTAGTTCTTTTATATGGACCTAAAAAAGAGCACGTATAAAACTTTCAACTTTAATGCTTCCATCTTCAGTGGGAGGTCTTGACCTCCCAGATATACGGAGATATCAGTTAAGTGTTCACTTGCGTTATATTTCTGACTGGGTACATAGAGGGCCCAGAGCAGTGTGGTTTGATATTGAAAGCTCACTCAGTAAATTTCCTTTAGTGAATTTGCTTTTTCTTAAAAAGTTGAAGTCCTTGAAAGTTGCTTGCAGTAACCCCATCACAATCAATGCTGTCAAGGCATGGCAAGTTGTCAGGCGTTTGGAGGGTCGATCCCAACTTACCTCAACATTTACTCCTATTTGTGAACTATGACTTCCTGCTGGGGACTGTAGACCCAAAGTTTCGAGTTTGGACACACAAAGGTCTCAATACTTTACATGATCTATTCGAGGGGGACACTTTGATGTCATTTGACAAATTAACCACCAAGTACAACATTCCACGACAGGATTTTTTTCGTTATTTACAGTTGAGAGACTTTGTGAAAAAGGACACTACTTTGCTCACAAATCAGGACATTTCGGCTGTGGAGAGACAGCTTTTTTCACAAACAAACAGTTCCATAAGTTCTTTTTATAAGGTTCTCAAGGATTGTGGATCTTTAAATACGGACTTATTCGAAGCATGGAAGAATGCAGGGACCGTAAGCATATCAAGCATAACATTGCTTTCACATAGAGTGAAAGCAATGCAGTGGAAAATTTTGATGACATGGTTTGAAAACCAAATGACATGGTTGCAGACAAACATAAAAAGACACTTTGCAAGTTCCCAACATTCTGTGCAAGAAAATGTATTCTTTTGAACTGGTTAGTTGATAAGGCCCCTTCTAGGTTATTATGGCACAGGGTTATATTGGAATATGTTTCATTAGATTATCTAACCTGTGCGTCCAATAATAAAGATGTCCTATTTTATAGAAGGTGGGACCCATTTCTGATATATAAGGGCTTAGATATATCCTCTATTCTAATTAGAGGGTTTGTTTAATGAGGTTTAAATATGTGGAGCAAGGTCCCCTGGTGGTCTAGTGGTTAAGATGCAGCGCTCCCACCGCTGCGACCCGGGTTCGATTCCCGGTCAAGGAACCATCCCCAGCCACTCTTAGTGCCGGTCCCAAGCCTGGATAAATTGGGGAGGGTTGCGTTAGGAAGGGCATCCAGCGTAAAACATGTGCCAAATCAAACGTGCGGAGGATCCGCTGTGGCGACCCCTAACGGGAGAAGCCGAAAAGAAAGTAAATATGTGGAGCAAAATATGTAAGATATATGGTTTTTATGACTAGGTCATTCTTTATTTCATCTATTTCTTAAATTGATTTATTGAAGTGGTAAGCCATATGTTTGTTAATTTTATTTGATTTATTATTTATTTGTTTTTCTTGTTCTTTTGTTTGATAAAATTTTTTTTGTAATGTTAAAAAAATCAATAAATATATTTCCCAAAAAAAAAAAAAAAAAAAAAAAAACCTCCCTTTTCGACATTTAATCACAATTTTGTTGACTCCAAGATGTCTATGAATAAAATGGAAAAAACAAGACCGTTTGAGATAAATATAAAGAGGATATTTAAAATGCAAATACAAGAAAAACATTTATTTAGTGATACAGCTTTCCTGAACAAGCATTCAGTGTTCTTCATGTAATATAACCAGAGGTGGCAAAAGTATACACATCGTTTATTTAAGTAGAAGTGCAGATACTCATGTTTTAAAAGTTTTACTCCAGTAAAAGTTGAAGTACTGATTATAATTTTTTACTCAAGTTAAAGTAAAGAGGTTTGGGCTCTGACATGTAGAAAGTACCCGTTACTACACCTGTTTTAGTGTCACGCTGGTAATATATATATTATATATATATATATATATATATATACACTATATTTCCAAAAGTATTGGGTCACCTGGTCATGAGTACGGTATGTGATTATTGAGCATCACATTCCACATTTAGCCCCAATTTGCTCTTATTTTTCCCTCCACTCTTCTGGGAAGATGTTCCACTAGGTTTTGGAGTGTGTTTATGGAAATTTGTGTTCATTAGTCACAAGGGTGTTAGTAAAGGCAGGTACTGATGTAGGTGAGGAGACCTGAGGTGCAGTCAGTGTTCACCCTTATCCCAAAGGTGTTCAGTAGGGATGAGATCAGAGCTCTGTAGCAGGCCACTCAAGATCTTCCTCTCCAAAGCATGTAAACCAGATCTTCAAGGAGTTCACTTTGTGCACAGGGGCATCGCCATGCTGGAACAGGTTTGGGTTTCCAAGTTCGAACGAATGCAACATTTTATTATCGCGCATCTAAAGACGTCCTGTACAATTGATTGGCTGGAAACGGTGCTCAATGAGAAGAAATAATACTAAAAGTAACGAGGCTGGTTTGAAAATGTAAGATGTAGAAAGTACAGATATTTGTGTAAAAATGTAATTAGTGCAATTAAAATGTTGTCTGAAAAATAAACAGTGGAGTAAAATACTGATACCAGAAAAAAGTATTTTGAAGTATTTGTACTTTGTTACTTCTTACCTCTGAATATAACAATGCTGCATGTAAGTTATGATATAATGAGATTTTGCCAGTCAATAAAGGATCTTGTTTATACTTTCTATTCTTTACATATGATATTTTTGCCACCCAAAATGTATATAAAATATTTATATGTTAGCTAGTTAATGTCCACTTCAGCTTTAAGACTGATGTTGTATGTTCTTTTATACGGTATTGGGAAGTTCTGTGTATTGAACTGGGTTGATTATGGCACCTTGCCCTCATTACCATCATTCAGCTATTCTTATATTCCTGCTGTGAACATTCATACTGAGTGTCTGAGAAGGAACTGATAATGACCAGGATACCATCATGAAAGTGTTCGTCCCCTGGCTGGAAACAAATCTAGGGTGGTACGTTGCTTTTAGTCAGTGGTGGAAAAATGATGTTTATTTAAACAAACATTAAAGACTGAACCAAAACAATGATTAGCTCTATCTTAAATCTGAAAGCTTTATAGTTGCATTCCTGCTGAATTTGCAATTTTGGAGATTATAATCTTTCTGCCATCTGCTTTTTTCTTGCTGGTTTTTTTCTTATTGTTTGTAGAATATAGCCAAATGTTTGTGGACACCTTCTGATAACACTCCTATATTCTTTATGGTCATTGCAACTTTACTGGCACAATCAGTGAGGCAAATCCACACAGACAAACTTTATCCCCAATCAGTCTATAACCATTTAGTCATATAGTTTATAAAACTCGAAAGAAGACCTCAGGGTTGACTTTATTATTCTGATGAGTTTGATGACCCTCCCAAACCTTTACTCCTATTCTGCAAAAGAAGTGTTTACGTGCACCTACACTTCAAGAGTTTTTTCACGACAGCACACAGTTTATATGTGTGGTGATGGAGTTATATTATAATTATCATTTAGTTTTTGTGTTAATGTATGCTTTGGAATGTTGTCCTGCTGTGTCTAGTTGGTACCGAGTTGTAATATAAATATATATTATAATAATTATTTTCTCTTTTCAGTGCATTGGTTCCTTTTAGAAAAGAAAAAAAAAAACGATTGCACAGCATGATGTAACTCTCTGTGACGCACATTTTGGGTGGTGCTGGTGGTTTTGAGTATTTATATTAAAACTCTTAGCTATTTTCTGTACATAGCTCTGAACATTATGGGCAACCAGTTGAAGTTTTGCTTATATGAGAAAAATACACTCCTCTACTGTTGAAATCTCATGAGTGTTTTAGGCTGGTTTTGAGGTCAGGACAGATTGTAGGACTCTGTATATAATTATTCTATATTCAGATTTCTTCTAAAAAGCTTTTTGTGTCAGTGTTATGTTTTGTTGTCTTTGGGTTTTGTGTGTGTGTGTGTGTGTGTGTGTGTGTGTGTGTGTGTGTGTGTGTGTGTGTGTGTGTGTGTGTGTGTGTGTATTAAATAATTAAAATCAGACTTTGGTCAAACTGGGAATATTTAGTCAAACAGTCTGTAGATGGACACCTCAGAACATTTCTAATAGATAACAGGCTCTGAAAACAGTGAGGGATAGCGAGAGAGTAGCGATGTAGCGAGAGAGAAAAACAGAGTATATCCCGATTGCTCTCAGGTTCTGCTTACTAGACCTATCAGATTTCTTGGTGGGTGGTATTTATTTTCAGCATCACTCTGTCTCTTAAGTTCATCTTTCAGTTCAGTGTGCCAGTGTAATTTCCTGCAGCACCGTGGCAGTGTGTACAAAACAAGACCATACTACCTCATTGAATGTCTGACTGGAGTTTGAGTGGTTTGAAATTTTATTACGAATGTATTTACAGTGTCACAGTTTTTCTGGACACTTATATGCTAATGAAGAAGTAATTCTTTGTTGTTGAGACATAACATTTGCCTTAATTTTATGCTCAGTCATTTCAACAGCATAACAGGGGCAATGTGATTAGTACCAAAATGTAATGCAAGGTGTGTTTAAGTCAATGCAAAGTGACAAGACCCACATTTAGCCTAAAATATATTGTCTGACTAATACCCACACTTGCAAACTAGTGAATCACTAAATAATCACAGTGCAGAAAATGTCAGTCCCTTCTGTACAACTCAGTTTCTTTTGGTTTTGTGAAAGCTCAAAATCTTCAGTAAAACCTACAGTATTTCACAAAAGTAAGTGCACCCCTCACATTTCAGCAACCATTTTTATTACAGTATATGTTCTGAAGGGACAAAGCTATAGAAATGAAACAGATATATTTTAGAGGATTCAGTGTGCAGTTTGTGTATCAGTACAGATTTACTGTGCTCTAAAAAGAACTCAACATACAGCCATTATTGTCTAAATAACTGCTAACTAAAGTGAGTGCACCCTCAGTGAACGTGTCAAAACGGTGTCCGAAGTGTGAATATTGTGTGTGAGCACATTGATATCCAGCACTGCTTTAATCCTCCTGGGTGTGGAATTGACCAGAGCTGCACAGATTGTTGCTTCTCCAACTTCCCCTTGAGGATCCTCAAAAGTGCTCAATAGGGTTCAGGTCTGGAGACATACTTAGCCACTCCATCACCTTCACCTTCAGTTTCAACAAGTTTATCTCAGTCTCATCAGAACACAGGACGTGGTTCCAGTAATTCATGCTCGTGGACGGGTCGTTTTCAGCAAACTGTTTGTGGGTTTTCTAGTGAGCAGTTTCAGAAGAGGCTCCTCCAAAAATAGAAAAGATATTTTGAAATAAAATGTGTGTGAATTGATGTTGTAATGTGGTTACAGGCAACTAGGTTAGCAAACATTAGCACAGACCATGCCTTATTCATTTTGATAGAAATTTAACAGATGCTCTTACAGCTGCATTTCCTAATTCACACACTTTTTTCTGAGATAAGCATGAAGGAACTACATGTCTGTCAGCTGTCACTCTAAATTCTAGCCAGTGTACAATATAAATGCAAGTCACTGCTTTCCGCATTCTTGCAGTCGAATTTGCTCGTGTTTATTAACAGCAGTGACAGAAGAAAATTACAAAAGTAAGTTATATTTATATCTTTTAAACTGGTATATTTGATCCACTGCTTTTAACTTTCAACTTTTTTTTGTTTTTAGACATAAATTACTATTATTGTACAGATGTGTTAATGTTTTTTTAAAGAATTTAGTAGAAAACACTCTGTAATTCAGCACATTCTGTGCTCTGTTGCTCATTTGCCAGTTATGTGTCAAATCTAACCAGCCGCTCAGCAAAAACATCCAGAGCTACATTCATGGTGACTCGGAGTATGTGTCCAATCTCAAATAGCTTTTAATGTTTTTTGTTTTTTTGCAGAACATGTCTTCATAATGACAAGATGGAAATATTGTTTGATTTTTGATTAAAATGTTATATTTTATGTACGGTAGCTTGATCACATCACACAAATTCAAGTGTCAGTATATTTAAAAAAGTAAAAGTGAGCTAATATTTTTTTATTATCGATCATTGAGGATATTAAAAAACACATTTAACTATCGGATTTATTTCCAGACGGATTTGCAAAATTGTAATTGTATTTAATCTAAATAGAAATAAATAGTTTAATTAAAAAAATACTTGGTATAAGAATAAGACAATTGTAACCATGAAATGTGTGATAAATAAGCTTGGAATTTTTAATTGTATTTAAAAATATGTCTTGGATGTATTAGTTGAATTTACTTATAATTCAAGGTATTTTACTTGCTATGATTTTTGCAGTGCAGCTTCTTAGATCTGTTCAAGGTGTAAGTCTGTAGACAAGAGCATCTAATAGTGAAAAAAAATCTGATCTGGAGTCAGTAGCTGCTGTAAATTTCCTGCTTAAAATCAGTCTTTGTATTGATTTGGACTGGCTGTAAGTGGTGCTTTGTGAAAGTGCAGTTAGACGTAGCCTCTGCTGCACTTTGCTAATAGATTTGAACATGGAATTGGTTTCACAAGATTAAGCCTTCATTGCTTTTAGGGATATTTGTGGCTGAACAGTAAGCAAAGGTTTGCTAATTAATTTAACATTTTAAATTAAATGGTCACTTTAGGGCAGCATGAATCAGGGAAAATAGACTGAATAAAATGAGAGAAAAAGAGAGAGAGACTGAAATGCTTTGGTGGGACCCTAAGAGAACTGTGCATAAACAAATGCCTGCAACCCTCAATGAACTGAAGCAACAGTAACATTGTAAAGAAATGTGAGTTAAAATTCCTCCACAATAATGGGAGAAAATGATGAAGTCAGCATAAGTTATCAAGTTATTGCTGCAAGATGTGGTTCTTCAGGTTTTCCACATATGGCTACTCTATTTTGGCTTGATTTAAAAAAAAATAAACAATGCCATTGCAACATGTCATGTGTTGTGGGTGTACTTATGGGGATATAGTTTATTTTCACATTAATATATATATATATATATATATATATATATATATATATATATATATATATGTGATATTCATATATTATTCATAAATATATCGTGATTTGTTTAATTGTTATTTAAAATAAAACAATTTTGTTGTCTACAAGATTTTGTTGATATGTCCACTTTTCGAGGATCCATGATTTGGTGTCATGTAGGATTCAGACATTCTGCACATGCAGCCATGTTATGATTTTCTAGCTGTTCCTGGTCTCCCCCCCCACCCCCCACCCCCGCCATCTCTTACTGAAACAGGAGCAGCAGAGTAGGGGGTTGTGCAGGGACAGAAATAACGCATGCAATAGCTGGATTCAATGCCAGAGCCCCACAAACAGCAGCCCGCTGAATGTGTGCATGGACACACACACACACACACACACACACACACACACACCCACGCACACACACACACACACACACACACACACACACACACACACACACACACACACACACACACACACACTTTATCCCGTCAGTTTCTTGATTGTACCTGCTGGATTCTGGATTGTATTTTACGATATGGCTGGGCTACTGTGTGGGACAAAGAGAAAAAAGCAAGGTAGTGTTGTGTTCAAGTGAATCGGTGAATGAAGATGATGTTTTAAGTTATTTGATTATGTGAAGGTCCGGCATATTAAACAGTTAGTTTGAGTCTATTAGTGATGCTGCTCAACAGACTTCACATAGAATGCCTGATGTTTTTGCTCTACTGCATGGACTAGTGCGACACTCCCTCTTATAAATTCCAAAATTGTGTAATGATTTATACCCAGCAAGCCTGTTTTCCCCGGTATATCAGATTAGTTTGTGTCCAGAGCTAGAGAATACAGAGATTATCTTTACAGTGCAGCCAATTTTGGAGGAAATAGCATAATTATGATAAATGCTTAGGCTTTAATTACAGAGGAAATGCCAGTTTGCTCCAGTATACACCACATGCTCCTCCACTACATGCTCCTTCTGTAAGCCTCTGGGTAAATCTATAAGTACAGGACTAAAGGATTTCATGTTCTGAGATTATGCTTGTAGTTTGTAACTTCAGTTTTGAAGTTTGAAAAGTAAAGAAGTGAAAAAAAATTTAGCTTGTAAACTTTATAACACTTATAATATCATGACCTCAGAGGGTGTGGTTTTGTTTCGGTTGAAAATAAATAGTATGATGATATGAATCTCTGCACCATAGGATACGGTGACAGAGGCATATGAAAGGGATTCGGCACACTATAGGACCAAAGTGGAAGTGAGATCACATTTCTGCCTCTGTGAATAGCTATTAGCCTCCTCTTGAGAAAAGGGAAGAGAGAAAAGGGGAAATATGGATCATTTGGGTGTCAGGCAGTAAAGTCATCGTGACTAATTCTGAATGGAATAAATAAAGTTACTGTTCAGTTCAGGTTCCGCATGCCAGTTATCTTCTCATAATAAGATTTGACTACGTTTCCACAATTCTGAAGATGCTGGAAAAATTCCTAATTGTTTAAATGTGGTACCAACATTCTGTCTGATATTTTGTCTTTAGTGAGTGACCTTCAGGAAGAGGGGAAGTATGCCATTAACGCTCCACTCCTCCCTGCCAGTACCGACCTGCTCCCGGAGGACATGCTGCTGGGTAACATACTGCTCCCTCCTAATCGATCCAAATCCATTTATTCTCTTACTGCTGGGAGAGGTTTGAACACACACCACTATCTTGTGGATTCTCAGTTCATTTCCTATAGCCAAGGATTATTTTTATTTTTGCTATTGCTGAATGCAATAAATCTTATTTAAGTACCTCTGAAATGTTATAGAAAAAGGTTAATCTCACACCTTTCGATTTGATCTACAGCTTTAAAAGAGCATGTTTGAGGTTAAGTTTTGAGTGAAAATCTTTGTACAAAGCTTGAAAACAAATAAAAGAACTTTAGTTGTGTGTAATGCAAATGAATGGTCAAAGCAGTAAATGCTTTTTACATGTTCTCTGTGTGGAAAATTTCAAATATTAAATATCTAAGAACTTCTTATGAACTTCTCTGCCACTTCAAATTTTCATTATGTTTTGTGTTATTTTTGAAGAAATGTTATTTGTTTCAGATTTCAGTTCACTGCCATTTGGCAATATGAAGTAATTTTTCTTTGGTAACATCAGTCATTTTAAAAACACACTTTTTCTCAGCATTACATCTGAGTCACAGAAAAGCGGAAAAGCGTATCTGTGTCTTTACATAGAAACAAGCAGTAATGAGTCACTGCCAAAGCTAATTTTGGGCCTGACTGGAAGTTGTGTAGGTACTATCTATCTATCTATCTATCTATCTATCTATCTATCTATCTATCTATCTATCTATCTATCTATCTGTCTGTCTGTCTGTCTGTCTGTCTGTCTGTCTGTCTGTCTGTCTGTCTGTCTGTCTGTCTGTCTGTCTGTCTTCTTCTTCTTTCTTCTTTTTCTTTCGGCTGCTCCCATTAGGGGTCGCCACAGCGGATCATCCGTCTCCATACCACCCTGTCCTCTATATCTGCCTCTTTTACACCAACTACCTGCATGTCTTCCCTCACCACATCCATGAACCTCCTCCTTGGCCTTCCTCTTTTCCTCCTACCTGGTGGCTCCATCTTCAGCATTTTTCTACCAATATAATTCATGTCCCTTCTCTGCACATGTCCAAACCATCTCAATCTCGCCTCCCTCACCTTGTCACCACAACATCCTACATGTGCTGTCCCTCTAATAAACTCATTTCTAATCTTGTCCATCCTCGTCACTCCCAACGAAAACCTCAACATCTTCAGCTCTGCTACCTCCAGCTCCACCTCCTGTCTTTTACTCAATGCCACTGTCTCTAATCCATACAACATCGCAGGTCTCACCACAGTCCTATAAACTTTCCCTTTCATTCTTGCAGATACTCTTCTATCACAAATCACTCCTGTCACTCTTCTCCACCCACTCCACCCTGCCTGCACTCTTTTCTTTACTTCCCTAACACACTCTCCATTACTTTGCACTGTTGACCCCAGGTACCTGAACTCCTCCACCTTCTTCACCTCTTCACCCTGCAACCGCATCACTCCACTGCCCTCCCTCTCATTCACACACATGTACTCTGTCTTACTCCTACTGACTTTCATTCCCCTTCTCTCAAGCGCATATCTCCACCTCTCCAGGCTCTTCTCAACCTGCTCTCTACTCTCACCACAAATCACAATATCATCTGCAAACATCATAGTCCAGGGAGACTCCTGTCTGACCTCGTCCGTCAACCTGTCCATCACCACTGCAAACAGGAAAGGGCTCAGGGCCGATCCTTGATGTAGTCCAACCTTCACCCTGAACCAGTCTGTCGTACCTACTGCACACTTTACTGCCGTCACACTGTCCTCATACATGTCCTGCACCACCCTCAAATACTTCTCTGACACACCTGACTTCCTCATACAATACCACAACTCCTCTCTCGGCACCCTGTCGTACGCTTTCTCTAAATCCACAAATACACAATGCAGCTCCTTCTGTCCTTCTCTATACTTCTCCATCAACATCCTCAAAGCAAATAAGGCATCTGTGGTGCTCTTCCTCGGCATGAAACCATACTGTTGCTCACAGATGGTCACCTCTTCTCTCAGCCTGGCTTCCACTACTCTTTCCCATAACTTCATGGTGTGACTGATCAACTTAATTCCCCTGTAGTTACTGCAGGTTTGCACATCTCCCTTATGCTTAAAGATCGGTACCAGCACACTCCTTCTCCATTCCTCAGGCATCCTCTCCCCTTCCAGAATCCTGTTAAACAATCTGGTTAAAAACTCCACTGCCATCTCTCCTAAACATCTCCACGCTTCTACCGGTATGTCATCTGGTCCAACCGACTTTCCATTCTTCATCCTCTTAATCGCTGCTCTCACTTCCTCCTTACTAATCCTATCTACATCCTGCTTCACCAACTCCACATCCTCCAACCTTCTCTCTCTCTGATTTTCCTCATTCATCAGCTGCTCAAAATACTCCCTCCATCTTCTCAACACACTCTCCTCACTAGTCAACACATTTCCCTCTCCATCCTTTATTGCTCTAACTTGCAGTACATCCTTCCCAGCTCGGTCCCTCTGCTTGGCCAATCGGTATAAATCCTTTTCTCCTTCCTTAGTGTCCAACCTCTTATACAGTTCCTCATATGCCTTTTCCTTGGCTTTCGCCACATCCCTTTTAACCTGCTGCCGCATCTCCTTGTACTCCTGCCTACTTTTCTCATCACTCTGTCGATCCCACTTCTGTTTTGCCAATCTCTTTCCCCTAATGCTCTCCTGCACTTCCTCATTCCACCACCACGTCTCCTTGTCTTGCTTTCTATTTCCAGATGTCACACCAAGTACTTTTCTAGCTGCCTCCCTCATCACTCCTGCGGTAGTTGCCCAATCATCCGGCACCTCTTCACCACCACCAAGCCCCTGTCTGACCTCTTCCCTGAACCTCACACTACACTCTTCCTCCTTCAGTTTCCACCATCTTATTCTTCTTTCAAACCTTACTTTCCTCCTCTTCTTCTTCGCCTCCAAAACCATCCTACAGACCACCATTCGATGCTGTCTAGCTACACTGTCCCCCGCCAACACCTTACAGTCTCCAATCTCCTTCAGGTTGCATCTCCTACACAGAAGATAATCCACCTGTGTGCACCTTCCTCCACTCTTATATGTCACCCTATGATCCTCCTTCTTCTTAAAATACGTGTTCACCACTGCCATTTCCATCCTTTTAGCAAAATCTACCACCATCTGCCCTTCCACATTCCTCTCCTTAAAACCATACCTACCCATCACCTCCTCATCACCTCTGTTCCCTTCACCTACATGCCCATTAAAGTCTGCCCCAATCACCAATCGTTCTTTCCTAGGTACACCATCTACCACTTCATCTAATTCACTCCAGAATCTTTCCTTCTCCTCCATCTCACAGCCAACTTGTGGAGCATAGGCACTGATGACATTTATCATCATCCCTTCAACTTCCACCTTCACGATCATCACCCTATCAGAAACTCTCTTCACCTCCACTACACTCTTACTGTACTCTTCCTTCAGAATCACCCCTACACCATTTCTCTTCCCATCCACACCATGATAAAACAGTTTAAACCCACCTCCAATGTTCCTGGCCTTACTCCCTTTCCACTTGGTCTCCTGAACACACAACACATCTACCTTTCTCCTCTCCATCATATCAGCTATCTCTCTCCCTTTACCCGTCATAGTACCAACATTTAAAGTACCAACCCGAACCTCTACTCTCCTACACTGCTCCTTTTCCTGCCGTCTCTGTAGACGCCTTCCTCCTCTCCTTCTCCTCCTTCGGCCAACAGTAGCCCAATTTCCACCGGTACCCTGTCGGCTAACGATACCTGTGGCGGTCGTTGTTAACCCGGGCCTCGACCGATCCGGTATGAAATTCTCATTTGTGATCCGCATATTTGATTTGGCACATGTTTTACGCTGGATGCCCTTCCTAACGCAACCCTCCCCATTTACCCGGGCTTGGGACCGGCACTAAGAGTACACTGGCTTGTGCCCCCCTAATGGCTGGGTCTGTCTGTCTGTCTGTAATTCAATTCATGTTTATTTGTATTGAGCTTTTAACAGTGAACATTGTCTTAAAGCAGCTTTACACAGATAATGTGGTGATTAAAAGTGAATATGTTCTTTATAAGTGTAAGTTTGTCCCTTATGAACTGTGGTGAAGCAAATACTCACTGAGATGGCATAAGGAAGAAACCTTGAAAGGAACCAGACTTAAGAGGGAACCTCATCCTCATCTGGGTTGCACTGAATGTATCTTCCAATCGTCCATGTTAGAAAAGTTGCTTTCTAAACAGAAACAATCAGATTTCCTTCTTAACAAAAAAAGGCTTCCGCCCATGTGACAAACCACCAAAAGGTGGTGCGAAGAAGTAATTTTTTAAAAACTCATGAACCATTTAAAACCATGAACACTGAGGGGAAAACAGTGATTATACACCTGATTTACACGTGATTACACTGTCATTATGTTTATTTCTTTTCACAGAGGAAAATGCTGAGAGGATCATGCTAGATCCCACCTCTAGAGAGAATCACAAATTTAAAGATCTTCAGAAGGTGTGTTTCTCATTCACTTTGCATGTTTATTTAAGTTTTACCAACCTATAAGGCATTAGACTTTCTAAATACCCAGAACATGTTGTGTAGTAAAAGCATCTCAGAATGAGTTGTGATGAAGTTCTCAGTGTTGCTTTATTAATGATGGTTACTGCTGCATTAAACCCAGGTTCTGATTGATTGGATCAATAATGAGCTGGAAGAAGAGAGAATCATTGTTAAAGATCTAGAAGAGGATCTCTATGATGGACAGGTCTTACAGAAGCTGTTTGGTAAGAGAATGTATTGAAAGGATGTAAGAAAGAGCAACTAAGAAAAAGCTAGAAATGTACGTTCTGTGTAAGTTATTTCACAGTTTTTCCTCAGTCGCTTTGGATTGTTTCTCAGATCAGAAATGAAATTCTTAAAACTACTTGTTCAACCTCCACATCTTTTAGTCATTTGTGCACATCATAAGAACATTTCTTGTTGATTTTGATCAAATTGCGAATGCTTCAGTACTTTCATTTAATGGATTGTGTACGAGTGGCTGTTGTTTCTTAAAAATAAATTATACTGGTTTCACCTGAATAGTTTTAACCCCAAAACATCTCAGCATCAGTTCATTGTATACGTCACTGGATGCAAAATATTTAAACCAGTTGTCAGAATCTGTCATCTACAATTTCTATTCAACTTTTTTTTTTGTAAATGTGTTGAATTGATGAATTGTGCAGAGGAATCTTGAATGTCACTGATGAAGGCGAGTGAACGGCATCAGATCAACCAATCATCAACCAGTTCTCTAAAACAGGTCAAAGGTGAACTGAGGATTTTGAGAAAAGTTCAGGCTTTTGCAAGAAATCCAATGTGTTTGTACAACTTGTTTGGAGAAATGGTGCACTGGTGTACCAATATTAAGGATGATTTGAGAAACGCTCCAAAGAAACTGAGAAAAACTGTAAGAATGTCAATTAATCAATAGTTTATGGTAATTAAAATCCCTGTAACTTAAGAGATTTTGTTCCATCATTATAAGAGAATCATATTGGACAGCATGCTAACTTGAGTGGAACATTCAGTGCTTTGCTTGGAGCTTACACCAAACATTTTCTGATATTTCTGAGGGTCTGGGCTGCAGTCAGCATTCCAATTCTTCCCAAAGGTGTTTTTCTCAGTCGCTTTGGAGCATTTCTCAAATCATTCTTAAGATTTGCAAATCAGTAAGTGCATTCTCAAAACAATGTGAACAAACAGCACAATACATTGGATTTCTTGCAAAAGCCTGTTTTCTGCTCAAAATCCTTAGTACTTCTCTCAAAATCAAGTATTTGTGTCAATGAACGTATCATTGCCATCAAAATAACAAGTCCTTTTATCATTGTCTACAAACAAGATCGTCAAATTAAAATTCCAAAAGGTAAACATAGGAAACACTTCTTAGGCAGACCTGCACATGCCGCACTATACAGTGTAATCTGTCTCTACCCCCTGACGTCCCAGTCTGTTGGGCAACTGATTTTCATCCACATCACAACAGATCTCATCCCTTGCAATACCATTGTGAGACCATGACTGACAACATTGTCCACAATAGTGGCTCTAATTTCATCTGAAATGTGTCGATGTCTTTGGCCTCTTCTTCTTCTTCTATTTTGCCTCCTGACCCTTCCAGCATGCATCCTTATTCTTGGCTCTCGACCATGTTCGTTTCCTAGTTGTTCATCCATTTCCAACAATTTTTAGTCTGTGTTTTGCTCTTTTTATATACACTCACCAATTACAGTAAAGATTCAGGAGATTCAGCCTTGTCCTATTTCAGAGAACTAGTTGATTATTGGTTAATCTGAAAGTGAACACGCCCCTTCATTAGTGACATTCAAAGTTTATCTGCACAATTCATCAAGACACATTTACCAAAAAAGTTTAATTGAACTGTGAAGAAGAAGAGCTTGGAAAATTTTGACAACTGGTTTAACCATTCTGCATTCATTGACTTATGCAATGAACTGGTGCTTAAATGTTTTGGGGGTTAAAACCTCTTCTTCTTTTTTCGGCTGCTCCCATTAGGGGTCGCCACAGCGGATCATCCGTCTCCATACCACCCTGTCCTCTATATCTGCCTCTTTTACACCAACTACCTGCATGTCTTCCCTCACCACATCCATGAACCTCCTCCTTGGCCTTCCTCTTTTCCTCCTACCTGGTGGCTCCATCTTCAGCATTTTTCTACCAATATAATTCATGTCCCTTCTCTGCACATGTCCAAACCATCTCAATCTCGCCTCCCTCACCTTGTCACCAAAACATCCTACATGTGCTGTCCCTCTAATAAACTCATTTCTAATCTTGTCCATCCTCGTCACTCCCAACGAAAACCTCAACATCTTCAGCTCTGCTACCTCCAGCTCCACCTCCTGTCTTTTACTCAATGCCACTGTCTCTAATCCATACAACATCGCAGGTCTCACCACAGTCCTATAAACTTTCCCTTTCATTCTTGCAGATACTCTTCTATCACAAATCACTCCTGTCACTCTTCTCCACCCACTCCACCCTGCCTGCACTCTTTTCTTTACTTCCCTAACACACTCTCCATTACTTTGCACTGTTGACCCCAGGTACCTGAACTCCACCACCTTCTCCACCTCTTCTCCCTGCAACCGCATCACTCCACTGCCCTCCCTCTCATTCACACACATGTACTCTGTCTTACTCCTACTGACTTTCATTCCCCTTCTCTCCAGCGCATATCTCCACCTCTCCAGGCTCTTCTCAACCTGCTCTCTACTCTCACCACAAATCACAATATCATCTGCAAACATCATAGTCCAGGGAGACTCCTGTCTGACCTCGTCCGTCAACCTGTCCATCACCACTGCAAACAGGAAAGGGCTCAGGGCCGATCCTTGATGCAGTCCAACCTTCACCCTGAACCAGTCTGTCGTACCTACTGCACACTTCACTGCTGTCACACTGTCCTCATACATGTCCTGCACCACCCTCACATACTTCTCTGACACACCTGACTTACTCATACAATACCACAACTCCTCTCTCGGCACCCTATCGTACGCTTTCTCTAAATCCACAAATACACAATGCAGCTCCTTCTGTCCTTCTCTATACTTCTCCATCAACATCCTCAAAGCAAATAAGGCATCTGTGGTGCTCTTCCTCGGCATGAAACCATACTGTTGCTCACAGATGGTCACCTCTTCTCTCAGCTTGGCTTCCACTACTCTTTCCCATAAAACCATTTAGGTGAAACTAGTATAATATATTTTGATCAACATGACATAAACAACTGATAATGTAACAGCAGACACTCGTACACAATCGATTAAATGATGTACAAAAGCATTCGCATTTTGATCAAAGCAACGAGAAATGTTCGTATGATGAGCACAAGTGACTAAATGATGTGGAGTTTGAACAAGTAGTTTTGAGAATTTCATTTCTGATCTGAGAAATGCTCCAAAGCGACTGAGAAAAACTGTAATAGGGTTGAGGTCAACAGTCTAGAGGAGGCCACACAAGATCTTCCATTCTAACCCATGTAAAGCATGGAGCTGACTTTGTTCAGAGGGGCATTGTCATGATGGAACAGCTTTGGGTCTCCTAGTTTCTCCTACTGTATACAATCGTGTGCCTCCAACTTTGTGGTAACTGTTTAGGGGAGGAACCGCATATACAAGAAAAGACGGGTGTCCCAATACTTCTTTCAATATAGTGGATTTTTTTTATATCTACGGTACATATACAATCTGTTAGTTACAAATATGTGAGGAATATGTACATTCTATATATACATTGTTTTAATAAAACAACCTCCTTTACTCAAACTGCAACTTGCACAATGGACTTGACATGTTCTATGAGTATAATTCTATGATTGGAACCATGATGACAGTATGGACAATCTCTATGAATGACTACTGTATTTAAATGATTAAATACTTTTTGGGTTTTGGAATTGAATGAGAACAAGTGTGTGTGTGTGTGTGTGTGTGTGTGTGTGTGTGTGTGTGTGTGTGTGTGTGTGTGTGTGTTAACAGAAAAGCTGTCAGGACGTAAGTTGAATGTAGCAGAAGTGACCCAATCAGAAATCGGTCAGAAGCAGAAGCTACAGACTGTACTGGAGGCAGTAAATGAGTTGCTCCGACCTCAAGGATGGACAATAGATTGGGGAGTTGATTGTGAGTATGTTACTGTGAAAAGTTTGTGTCCAACTAAATTATTTATCCAAACATGTTCATCCAAATGAATAAAAGGCTAAATGTTGTGTCTTTTTTTTTTTTTTCTTCTTCAGCAATCCACTCGAAGAACCTGGTGGCCATCGTGTTCTTGCTGGTGACTCTGGCTATGCACTTTATGGCCCCAATTAGGATCCCTGAACATGTCTCTGTAAAGGTGGTGGTGGTGAAGGTGTGTAAACTCATCTATAACATAGGCATGCTCATTCCCTTCATTTTTATATGTGAATAATTGTAAAGGTCTTAATTTCTTCTTTAGAAAAAGGAGGGAATCTTACACACGTCACGTATAACAAAAGAACTAACAACTACCACAGAGTGAGTGAAGCAGTTTATTGTCCCTTTTTGACATCTAGGGTCAGTTTTCTGTACAATTTGTGACTCTGTTGTTCTTTTGCAGGATGATGATGGGAAGATTTGGTGAGTAGGAAATATGTTAGTAACCATTAGACAGTTATGTGACAAGACCTCTTAGTAGATTAAATAGGCAAATGTTTGTGGAAACCTGACCATGATATGCATATGGGCTTTTTTAACATCCCCTTTCATATTTATTTCTCCTGCTGGAAAACCTCCACTCAAAGCTCTCCAGTGTGGGAATTTGTGTTCATTTATCTACAAGAGTATGAAGGTTCCAGTTAAACCTAAAGCTGACACTAGGGTTCTTCCACTCCAACCGTAACAAACTACGTCTTCATTGAGCTCGGCTTCTAGAGAGGAGCATTTTCATAATGTTACAGGTTTGGGCCTTGTAGTTCCACTGAAGGGAAATCGGGATTATACATCATACGAACACAAATGTGTTTTTTTCACTTCCCTGGTAACAAATGTATGTGTATATATACACATACATTTATAATGTACAATCATGTGAAAAAAGTTAATTTTCTTGAATATTTTGGCTTTAAATACCAGGACAATACAAAAAATCATCTGCTCCTTATTAGGGTCTTAAAATGAGGTAAATAGAACCTCAGATTAGAAACAGCACAGGAAATATTATACTGTACCATTATTTATTTAAATAAATGAAGCTGAAATGAAGAAACAATGTGTGGAAAACTAAATACACATTATGAGTCAGTAGCCTGTAGAATCATCTAGAATCATCAGCGATGACTTGTAATCGTGTTTTGTATGTCTTCATCACTGTGGAGGAACTTTGGCTCACTCTTCTGTACAATGTTGCTTGAGTTTATTGAGGTTTTGTTTAAGCACAGCTCTGACAGCATTTCAGTTGGGTCGAGGTCTGGACTTTAATTAGGACATTGCAACACCTGGATTCTGTTCTTTTTCTGTGGTTCTGTTCTACTTTCTTTTACATGAGTGCATGTATGTTGTTTTGTGATTACAGAGAGGGATGCTTTTGACACCTTACTGGATCATGCACCTGACAAACTCAATGTGGTCAAGACGGTAAATCATCCCAGAGTCTGAGCTTCTCAGTGCAGAACTATTTTATTTAAAAAGTCATTCAGGGTTATAATGTATTAACAGTAAACAAAGTTAACTTTAAAATTCAAATTCAACAATTGATATAAATTCATTGATGATGGTTTATTTATTTTTCTTAGTCTCTGATTACCTTCGTAAATAAACACCTAAACAAGCTGAATCTGGAAGTCACTGAACTTGAGTCACAGGTGAGGCAAACTCTTCTCTTCTCATCTCATCTCATCTCATCTCATCTCATCTCTTCTCTTCTCTTCTCTTCTCTTCTCTTCTCTTCTCTTCTCTTCTCTTCAAATAATTGATCTATTTGTGTAAACTATATATGTGTGTATATAGTTTGCAGATGGTGTGTATCTGGTGCTGCTGATGGGTCTGCTGGAAGGTTACTTTGTACCGCTGTATAACTTTTATCTCACGCCTGAGAGTTTTGAACAGAAAGTAAGTGTAAAGTTCCTCAGCTGTTTAGCTGCACTGACTGCTCTGTACCATAACAAATGGAATGTTGAGGTGTATAATATTTTTGTATGTTATACAGGTGCATAATGTTGCATTCGCTTTTGAGTTGATGCAGGATGGAGGACTGAAGAAACCCAAAGCTCGACCAGAAGGTAATCAATAGTGAATAATTTACTCAGAAAGAATACCACTGATTTTCATCAATAACATCTGACCTGTAGTATGTAATTTGGTCAGTAGATGGCGACATGTACAAACTAACTATCCACACTATGTATTTCTTTACTGAGTTTGTAGGATTTGAATAGTTTGGATAATAACCACAATGTTTAGCCTCTGTCTCAAACTTCAGTAACCAAACCTTTCTGTTTGTCTCCTGGATTTATTTCTGACTATTTAGAAATTACGATTCACCAACACTAATTCAAATTTAATTAAAATAATGATAGTTCACTTTGTTGAACCTTCTTGTGTGGTTATTAGACTATTAATCTTATTTGGCATCACGATAGATAACACATTCTCTGGTCATCCTCTGGAAATTTTTGGCAGCATATAAATAACAGTCACCTGTTTCAGAAGCTGACCATATGGTTAGTGACAAGATTTGTGACAGGAAGGCGACGCTTTATTGCACAATTTTCCCCAAGACAGTTTTCCTCTGTTGGAGCAGCAGCTCCATTAGCTTGACAATTTGTCAGGTTGGGTCTGTGATGAAGATTGTAGAAGTTAGGAGATGTGACTGTTCAACAGACAGACTCATATATCTTTTCTGCAAACATTCAATGATTTATGGGGCTCAGGGAAAGAAGTGCACCACTCTGGAACTGCTACCAATCTACACTAACACTGCCTTTTGTTGCGATATGCTTTATGATTGTGTTGTAGATGTTGTGAATTTGAACCTGAAGGCTACGCTGAGAGTCCTGTATAACCTCTTCACTAATTACAAAAGTGCTGATTGACAGAGGAAAGAAAAGTTTCACTTCGGATCACCGTTATACTTGTGCCTCACTGATGCCACATGTCACTGTTTGTATATAAAAACACATATTTTCACATGTTGCCTGACTGTTTATGCTCTTATTTAGAAATGCTGCTGCTTTGTCAGAAAGCACTAAATGTAACTCAAATGCTATTATGCATAATTTATGCAAACTAAGCTTGTTGCTCCCAACAGTGTTACGTTAGAGTAAGAAATGCTTGACTTTTTGGATATTTTATGATCTGTTTACACTGTGGATTATTCAATGTATAATATATTAAATGAATAATGTATTCTTATTAAATATTAATGTATTTATTTGGTGCTTGTCATTTTTTTACATTTAGGTTCCATCTATAAAAGCTTCATATGAGAGTTTTGAATAGTAAAATTCTGTATTGACATGAATAAAAAAGGAAAGTCTATCAGCTTGAACACACTCTGTTTCCACTACAGTGATTTTGTTCAAATTGCTGTGTCATACTGCACACAAATTCATCCCTATATTAATATTTGTATATTTTACAATTAAACAGCCATTCATACAAAACAAACCCCAAAAAGGCAGAAATTCATAATACAGTCATAAACCTAATATAAATATATTGTGCTTAATTCCACAGGTATCAAACCTAATCTTTTTATCCTTATAATAAAAGGAAATTAGTTTCTTAAATGCTTTAAAGGCTCCTTATTTACTGGATAAGGTCAATAAATTCACAGCAATCCTCTGAAATGCTATTAAAAATTATGTATTTATAAAAGTTAATGTGCAGTCTCTGAGTAGATGAAAATTTGACTACGATGACATTTGCGGAAACAGTGGCTGCATTCAGCAGCATCATGATCATGTATTTGGTGTAAAAGGCAAAGTTCATTAAAAGGTCAAGTTTTCTTAATCCAAAGAAATCTAAATTAGAATAAACTGTGCACAAGTATTTCTGAATACTCTTTACCTTTAACCTTTTATTTTATTTTTTTACAGAAAATATGTATTTCTCAGGGATTTCATTAAACTAAACTAAATATGATGTGTAACGGGCAGAAAATTCATTTATTTGTCATTATTATTCTCTTTATTCAGGTCTGAAACATTCTCATGGTTATCTTTTCACCTTAATCCCATTATACAAACCCGATTCCAAAAAGGTTGGGACGCTGTACAAATTGTGAATAAAAAAGGAATGCAATAATTTACAAATCTCATAAACTTATACTTTATTTACAATGTTTTATTTGTGGATTTAGAGAAAGCATATGACAGGGTGGAGAGAGTAGTTGTGGTATTGTATGAGGAAGTCTGGTGTGTCAGAAGTATGTGAGGGTGGTGCAGGACATGTATGAGGACAGTGTGACAGCAGTGAAGTGTGCAGTAGGTACGACAGACTGGTTCAAGGTGAAGGTTGGACTGCATCAAGGATCGGCTCTGAGCCCTTTCCTGTTTGCAGTGGTGATGGACAGGTTGATGGACGAGGTCAGACAGAAGTCTTCCTGGACTATGATGTTTGCAGATGATATTGTGATTTGTGGTGAGAGTAGAGAGCAGGTTGAGAAGAGCCTGGAGAGGTGGAGATATGCGCTGGAGAGAAGGAGAATGAAAGTCAGTAGGAGTAAGACAGAGTACATGTGTGTGAATGAGAGGGAGGGCAGTGGAGGGGTGCAGTTGCAGGGAGAAGAGGTGGAGAAGGTGGAGGAGTTCAGGTACCTGGGGTCAACAGTGCAAAGTAATGGAGAGTGTGTTAGAGAAGTGAAGAAAAGTGTGCAGGCAGGGTGGAGTGGGTGGAGAAGAGTGATAGGAGTGATTTGTGATAGAAGAGTATCTAAAAGAATGAAAGGGAAAGTTTATAGGACTGTGGTGAGACCTGAGATGTTGTATGGATTAGAGACAGTGGCATTGAGTAAAAGGCAGGAGGCGGAGCTGGAGGTAGCAGAGCTGAAGATGTTTTCTTTGAGAGTGATGACGATGGACAGGATACTGAAATGGTCAGCCTGCAGTCCAGATCTTTCACCCATAGAAAACATTTGGCGCATCATAAAGAGGAAGATGCGACAAAGAAGACCTGAGACAGTTGAGCAAATAGAAGCCTGTATTAGACAAGAATGGGACAACATTCCTATTCCTAAACTTGAGCAACTTGTCTCCTCAGTCCCCAGACGTTTGCAGACTGTTATAAAGAAAGGAGGGGACGCCACACAGTGGTAAACATGGCCTTGTCCTAACTTTTTTTAAATGTGTTGATGCCATGAATTTTAAAATTAACTTATTTTTCCCTTAAAAATGATAAATTTTTTCATCTATGTTGTATTCTGAATAAAATATTGAAATTTGAAACTTACACATCATTGCATTCTGTTTTTATTCACAATTTGTACAGTGTCCCAACTTTTTTGGAATTGGGTTTGTATACTGGGAATAAGGTGAGAAGATAACCATGAGAATGGATGTCAGTCTTTCACAGGGCACACACATACACACATACACACATACACACACACACACACACACACACACACACACACACACACACACACACACACACACACACACACACACACACACACAGTATGTAAAGCATAGAGTTAAATAACAGTTTATAGGATGGAACCAGAAAATCCTTAGCAGCACCATGTGTCCGACATCCAGCAGCTCCGTGATGTCATTATGGAGGAGCTGAAGAGGATCCCAGCAACAACATGGGCAGCTCTGGTGAATTTCACACCCAGGAGGATTAAAGCAGTGCTGGGTATCGATGATGCTCACACACAATATACACACTTTGGACACAGTTCTGACATGTTCACTGAGGGTGCACTCACTTTAGTTGGCAGTTATTTAGACAATAAAGGCTGTATGTTGAGTTCTTTTCAGAGGACAGTAAATCTGTACTGTATACAAACTGCACACTAAATATCCAAGTTTCATTATTATAGTATTGTCCCTTAAATGGTTGCTGAAATGTAAGGGGTGCACTCTGTTAGATACTGTGTATAAATGTGATGTCTGTATAAAGATAAGGTGTAAATAAGTCTGTAAACACATGCTTCTTTTATGTTAAGGTGAATTCTGGGCTTCAATCTCTGTTTATTTGGAAGCTAATCTGGTCTTGTCTATTTGCCAGGTAACCATGGTAACCATGGTAACCCCCCTGCCCAAATTACTGCTTCCTCCTTTTCACAAGGAGTCTGATTCTGAACTTAGGGAAAAACAGTGTGAGAGAATGATGATGTTCGTAATGTTTCTCTGAAGGATGGTAAAGAGCAATTAAAAAATGTGTATTATTTTAACCTAAACCTTATCCTAATATCAGAAACAAACCTCTTGTGAAACTGAGCAATGGGGATATTAAAAACAGAAAAAAAAACTGCTTACAACTATTACTGATTCTTATACAGCACTTGAGTTTCAGATATATAGCTGTTTGACTAATCACTTGAAATGTACAAATGTTGGCTTCACACGACTGTAATAAAATGTAATGAACAGCTGAGCTGCTCAGAGTAACAAAGCTGCAGCGTTGTTCAGTTTCCTGCACTGAAACCACATAACTGAAAGAGGAAGCTGTGTTTCTTCACTGCTACTTCCTTACAAAAAGTAGCCTAGAGTTTATTGACAGTAATATTGCTGGAATTTCACAAAACAGGAGGGTTAAACCAGTGACGGTCTTCTGGCTTGACTTTACCTGTCGCAGTGTTGATTTGCAAAGACGTGCCTAAAGGACAAGTGTGAGCAGAGAGCAGGGCCAGAGTTCATGTGCTGCTGATGTGCTGCTGAAGGTAGGCATGTTTATCCGAGTGTGCGTCAAACATGGAGCGAAGGTTTGTGTCAGCTTGAGGCAAAACGATCTGACAACCGTCACCACACGCAAATAAACATTTCTATTTTCACCTGTTTCAGAGTTGTTTTCTCTGTCAGTATCTTGTGTCTCTGATGGTTTGTGTGTGTGTGTGTGTTTGTGTGTGTGTGTGTGTGTCTGTGTGTGTGTGTGTGTGTGTGTGTGTGTGTGTGTATATGACAGAGGATAAAGCGAAAAGTCAAAAACTGCTGCAGCCTGAATCTGTTACTAGACTGTAAATAATTTTCATAGTTTTACCAGTGAAAGAATGTAAAAAAGCGACAGTAAAATACTGTAAATTATAAAACATGTAATTACTGTTTATTTAACAGTTAAATACTGTTAATGGATATACAAGTAAACTTAATACTTTTTGCATTTTTGCTTTTTAAAAACTATTCCCAACATTAGTTGTCTAATATACGCCACGTGACAGAGTCATGTGGACACACAGTTACAGATTTAGATGAAATCCAGTGAATTAAAACAATGAATAAACTAATCCAAAAGCAAAATTAACAGCTTCACTTATTATAGTTCGACTTTATTCCTGTCATATTTCTACAAAAAATTTTTTTTTTAAATTTAACAGGGGTTTATATTTTATTGGAAATGTTTCGTTTGACCACCATTTTTGAGATCAGCGGTTGTTTTAGTTGTGCTAGTGACCCCTGACTGTTTATTATTAGTTTTCTCTGACTGTTATAAGTGTGTATGCAAAGCATATTTGTTATAAAAATCAAGAGTACAAACTATTTGTACAAACATTTACACACAAACCCTTCAGCGATATCGCAAGATTAAGACACACAGACATCAATAATCAGCACATGAAACTCAAGAATGGTGATCAACGAGCTACAATGCATGCTGGGGGCTAAACTGCCAAACTGCCAACATGCATTGCATCATGAATAAATGATCCTCCTGAATCGTCTCAATATTTACTTAATTTGGTTTTATTTAGAAAAAAAAAAACCCTGTTTTAAAAGGTCAAGGTTCAAGAGCAACACTAAAATAAACACTGATCTCCATTCTGGTGACTTTAAATGAAATTACACCTAAAATCTCAATTAGAGCTTTTGTACACATATGACAGAAATAAAGTCACACCAGTTGATAATAAGTGAAGCTGGTAATATGACGGATGTTAAATATTTATGAATTTGTTAAGATGACGAATGTTTTATAATCATCCTCTGCTGAAATCTTGATTTTATCGATGGCTTTGGCTGTAAATTGTGTTTCTTTGCTCTTGTTTCTCCTTCCTTCAGTAATCCTGGCCCTGATCAATCCTCATTTAATTAGTCACTTCATTATCTCATTAACTTCATCAATGCTTCAGAGTTACCGCAACACTGCTGTGTGGACACATAAGTGCTCTTTTAAAACAGGATTTTGCTGTGGGATTGAAGGGTTTTAATGTGTGAAATCAAACAACACACTATGAAATGTATTTATATATTAATATACTGTAAATTAAATTTACAAAAGCAACTCTAAAAAACAAACAAACAGTAGATTACTCCAATACTGCCAGTAAAATCAAGAAACACACTGCGTGCTGCTACTGTCTGCAAGAGATTTGATTTGAATTGATACTTTTATTGATTTTGCATAATTCTTTTTCATATGTTTTTTGTCAAATAAAATACATTCTGAGTACCAATGTGCTTGTCAGGCTGCAGACGCGGAAGCCGATATAGTCCGATCATTGTCCTTTTATTTCAACAACCGTACAACACAAAAACACTCATAAGCCGTTGAAAATAACAAACAAAGACATCCGCTCGATACGCGTTGTCCGCTATGAGTTTGAATGTCCCAAGCATAATCCATAAAGCCTTCGGCAATAAGTAATCCAAGTCGGAAGTGGAATTCGCATATACAGCCGGCGGTCGAGCAGCCACGCGATTGTCCAGCTTGACAATATAACGACCGACAGCCTGTGACTCAAGAACGTGAGTTTATGTAGTCTGATCTTTCATGAGCCACAGCTGTCGGTAATCTTGGGAAGCAGTGTGACTGCTATCGAGGGGGGGCGTGGCAGGGTGGATCTCTGACAGCTACAGACGGGGGCGTGGCAGGGTGAATCCCTGACAGCTACAGAGGGGGGCGTGGCAGGGTGAATCCCTGACAGTACCCCCCCCTCCAGGGGCGACACCTGACGCCCCAAAACACACCTATGCCAGGCGGGCCAGGGCACTCCGAGGAAGGCCTCCTTAGACGCCTGGGAGCAACGGAGGCCTGGTGAGCATCCTCTGCCGAGAGCCGGCATGGGACAACACCTTGCAGGAGGATCCGGAACGGAGCCACGCCCTCGGTGCTGACGGGAGGCTGAGTAAAGCCCCTGGCGGGGATTGGAGCCGGAGCGACCTCCATGGCGGGGAACCGGAACTGGACGCCAACCATGACAATGACCGGGGAGTGGAGGACATCCCGGGCGGAGACCAGAAACCTCGTACCACCCTCTGAGGGACCTGGAGGACCGACGTCGCCGTCAGAGGGACCTGGAGGACCGACGTCGCCTTCTGCGGGCGCCGGGGGCGAAACGGCGCCTTCTGCGGAGCCCGGGGGCGAGACGTCGCCTTCTGCGGGCGCCGGGGGCGAAACGTCGCCTTCTGCGGGCGCCGGGGGCGAAACGGCGCCTTCTGCGGGCGCCGGGGGCGAAACGTCGCCTTCTGCGGGCGCCGGGGGCGAAACGTCGCCTTCTGCGGGCGCCGGGGGCGAAACGTCGCCTTCTGCGGGCGCCGGGGGCGAGCCGTCGCCTTCTGCGGGCGCCGGGGACGAGCCGTCGCCTTCTGCGGGCGCCGGGGACGAGCCGTCGCCTTCTGCGGGCGCCGGGGACGAGCCGTCGCCTTCTGCGGGCGCCGGGGACGAGCCGTCGCCTTCTGCGGGCGCCGGGGACGAGCCGTCGCCTTCTGCGGGACTGTGGGGTGAGCCGTCGCCGTCGGTGGAACCCGGGGGCAGCGGTTCAACTTCCCTTTCGCAGTCCTGGAGCTGGGGTGAGTGCACAGGGAAACCCCTGGGCGTAGGGGCGCTCCTTGGGACCCTTAGGAGCAGATCGGAGCCTACTGAGCAGCCTGGAAATGAGGTGAAGCCTGCCTGGAGATCCACGAGCGGAGAAGGGCTCGCCTGGAGGTCCACGACATCAGTGGAGCTCTCTTTGGGACACTGAAGCGGAGACGAGCTCGTGGGGTCACTCGGAGGCGGAGACGAGCTCTCGGGAGGAGCCTGGAGCGGAGACGTGCCCTCTTGAGGAGGCAGGAGCTGGGCGGAGCGCTCTGGAGGGACCTGGAGCTGGGCGGAGCGCTCTGGAGGGACCTGGAGCTGGGCGGAGCGCTCTGGAGGGACCTGGAGCTGGGCGGAGCGCTCTGGAGGGACCTGGAGCTGGGCGGAGCGCTCTGGAGGGACCTGGAGCTGGGCGGAGCGCTCTGGAGGGACCTGGAGCTGGGCGGAGCGCTCTGGAGGGACCTGGAGCTGGGCGGAGCGCTCTGGAGGGACCTGGAGCTGGGCGGAGCGCTCTGGAGGGACCTGGAGCTGGGCGGAGCGCTCTGGAGGGACCTGGAGCTGGGCGGAGCTCTCTGGAGGGACCTGGAGCTGGGCGGAGCTCTCTGGAGGGACCTGGAGCTGGGCGGAGCTCTCTTGGAGGTCCTGGGGCAGAGCCAAGCTTTCCGTGGGTGAGATGTCACCTTGGAAGGGGCTCTGGGATGGGGCGTCGTCTGGAGAGGGACTCGGAGGAGTCACTTCGCCTTCTGTGACCGGAGGTGTCGGCGCGGCGCTCTCGTGACGACTCTGTGGCGGCGCGGCGCTCTCGTGACGACTCTGTGGCGGCGCGGCGCTCTCGTGACGACTCTGTGGCGGCGCGGCGCTCTCGTGACGACTCTGTGGCGGCGCGGCGCTCTCGTGAAGACTCTGTGGCGGCGCGGCGCTCTCGTGAAGACTCTGTGGCGGCGCGGCGCTCTCGTGAAGACTCTGTGGCGGCGTGGCGCTCTCGTGAAGACTCTGTGGCGGCGCGGCGCTCTCGTGAAGACTCTGTGGCGGCGCGGCGCTCTCGTGAAGACTCATGGGAGATCCGGCATGGAGCCGCGTGCTCTTAAGAACCTTGGAATGGAGCAACTTCCTCCTCAAGGGGACTGTAGTGGAGATCCACCACCTCTATCCCCAACTTCCCCAGAAGCAGCCCGCTGAATTCGGCGAGTGAGCCGAATTTGCCCCCTTTGGCGCTCCATAGTGAGCTGGCTTTGGCAAGAACTTCACCAGACAGGAGGGAAATACAGAGGGCAATCTTGGCTCGTTCGGAAGGAAACCGGGAAATGTTAACAGCCACATACTCGCCGATGCCTTGCAGAAATCCGCCCAATTCGTCTTTTTTCCCCGAGTAACGAGCCGGTAATCCCCTCGCGCTCTCTGAGGGGCGTGGCGCAGCCGCGCTCTCATGATCCGGCTTCTGTGGATCTGAACCGCGAGAAGCGGCACTGAGCTTCCGGAGGAAATCCGAAGCCGGGTTCAGCTGCCGATCCGTTGCGGTCGGAATCGCGGAATGGCGAATCCGCGTTCGGTATAGGTCGGTCGTTCTGTCAGGCTGCAGACGCGGAAGCCGATATAGTCCGATCATTGTCCTTTTATTTCAACAACCGTACAACACAAAAACACTCATAAGCCGTTGAAAACAACAAAGACATCCGCTCGATACGCGTTGTCCGCTATGAGTTCGAATGTCCCAAGCATAATCCATAAAGCCTTCGGCAATGAGTAATCCAAGTCGGAAGTGGAATTCGCATATACAGCCGGCGGTCGAGCAGCCACGCGATTGTCCAGCTTGACAATATAACGACCGACAGCCTGTGACTCAAGAACGTGAGTTTAAGTAGTCTGTTCTTTCATGAGCCACAGCTGTCGGTAATCTTGGAAAGCAGCGTGACTGCTATCGAGGGGGGCGTGGCAGGGTGGATCTCTGACAGCTACAGACGGGGGCGTGGCAGGGTGAATCCCTGACAGCTACAGAGGGGGGCGTGGCAGGGTGAATCCCTGACAGTGCTCACATCACTTAAATATTAGAAATATTAGTTTACAAAGAAATGGCCAATTTAAGTGCAGTTGGTTTCTGCAAACAAAATGAGTTAACTTGAGCTGACAGTATTTTACTGTTAATTTACAGGACAATTTCTTACACTTGCATTCCATTCCATCAAGTGATCATTTTCGGCTGACTTCATTTAGCTGTCTTGTGTTTTGGGGCTGCTGATGAAACAGTCATTTTTTATATAATAACTTTATATAACCCGTGAGCTCGGTTTTAATTTTGTTCTTACTACACAGCAGTGAATGTTTACTTATTCAGTTTATTTATGTGTAATTAATCACAGAAACATCAAATGGATAATGCGGTACAATCTGTGCAGGGTAATGAGGGCGCTTACCAAGGTGAGTGATTTACCTTTAATAAGCTGCTACCTTTTTAATATGAGTGAACATCACAGAGCCCCATGTCTGCGTTTTCATCTTCTGTGTCTTTAAATAAAACTAAAGAAAACATGAAAAGCCTTTTTTTTGTAGGGTGCTGAAATGTAAAATGTGACGCAATACTGAGTTTTATTTCATATGGCAGGAGAAAGGAGAAACATCATCCAGCCTTCATCTTTTAATGATCCCAAACTACTGAAGCTTAAAGAGGTGAGATCCTGAGTAGATTGTTCTACATTTCCTACATAATTATGTCTGTATCTGACCTCTCTATCTGGACCACAGGTTCTGGTGGATTGGATTAACAGTACTCTGAAGTCAGAGCACATTGTGATAAAGTCTCTGGAGGAAGACATCTATGATGGACTTGTGATTCATCACCTACTGAGTAAAAAACTCATTTATTTTTAAATGCAACAGTTATTATAGAAACATTGTTCTAGATTTCTGTTACAATTTTTTATTCTTTTTTTTTTTTTTACCTCAGGCAAGTTAGGTGGCATTCACTTAGAGGTTGAGGAAATCGCAGTAAGCACCATTGCTCAGATGTACAAACTAGACCTAATTCTGCAAGCCCTCAACCAGGAGCTAGGGCTTGGTCCTGAAGCAGATAGTACCGCTAAATGGAGTGCCAAACGTGAGTCCCATTGTTTTTAACTATATCTGCTTTGTGAAATTTATGCTAGTGCCATTAACACATTCTATTAACTGTAAATGTAAGTGTAACTGCAGTGTTAACACACTTACTGATACAATTATTCACAAACTGACACTTTTTTTTACTGTAAACTGGCAGGGCAGGTGATTAGCTGAGTAAACGGTTTAATAGATTCGCTCAAGGACCCTCAAGAGGATTTGCAATTGACAACTTTTCACTCATCATAGAAAGAAAAGGAGTGACCAGATGTTGCCTTATTCATTCAATGAGTCAAAAGATGTTGATTATTAAACAGTCTAAAATGCTTGAATTTGTGGTTAAGACTCTCTCTGTTGTTAAGTAATCCACAGTCGAGACCTGCTGGCGACTCTTCATCTGCTAGTGGCCATGGTGAAGCGCTATCAGCCTGACCTGGCCCTTCCCTCAAATGTTAGTGTGGAGGTTGCCCTGTTCGAGGTACATTTTTAAATATGATCTGTGAATGGATTTTGAATATAAAATGTAGAGGAATACATGAAATATAAGGTCATGTGGAATGGCATGTTTAAAAAGCACTTCAGATCAGGTGTCCACAAATGTTTACATACAGTGCATGTGTATACTGCATATAAACATCTGCCAAAATTATTTATGTTCTCCAGCACAATCCTATTTTTAACTGCACATGAACCTCAATAAATGCAATAAAATCTAATCTAATGTAATAACACAAAAGAAATAATGTATATAATAATAATAATAATAATAATAATAATAATAATAATAATAATAATAATAATAATAATAATAATAATAATAATAAATTACTGAGCAACTCAAGAACTATGAGAATGGATTTGGAATAAATATGGCTCAGGACCACAGGATGCATTTAATCACCTGTACACCAGAACAATGATTAACTGTATTGAATGTTCGTTCGGTGCCACCCAAACGAGGATGGCTTCTCTTCTGAACGTGGTTCCACTCAAGGTTTCTTCCTCATACTATCTCAGGGAGTTTTTTATAAGGAACAAACTTGTAACTGCTTTATCTGTGTTTATCTGTGTTATGATGTCCATTGTTAAAAACAATATACAAATAGTACATTGTGAATATGTTTGAATAAAAGTAAACTCCCACTGGGGGCTCACCACCTGCAGGAGGGACCGTAAGGGACGGTGCTGTGAGGATTGGGCAGCAGTCGAAGGCGGGGGCCTGCTTAGACTGCTGCCCCCGCGACCCGGATTACGGATAAGTGGGAGAAAATGAATGAATGAATGAAACTCCCACTGGATTTCCACTGGATTTACAAAAGTTTGCAAAAAAAATAGATTTTCCTTGGGCTTATGTGTGATGAATCATGAATCGACTGATCATGTCATGAACTAGGCGAAGGTTGAAAAATAAGACGAAACTATTTTAACAAACTACTACCCAAATAAAATAGTAATGAATTATAATATATAATTGTAATATTAAGTCAATATTTAACTTACAGCTACGAGCAAACAAACCAGCCATCTTCTGTCTAGACTGCTTCATTTCCTTTGTTCTACTTAAAAAAAATGAATGGCAATTAATTAATAATATTTTTTTTAATGATATTCTTTATGGTATTCTTTATCTCCAACATACTTAACTTGTCATTTTGATTGAGATTCCAAAGTCCTTCTATGAATCACAGTCAGAATAAGCAATCCTCAAGGGATCAAATCCTCTTATGCACAAATTTACACAAACTACAATCTTTTAAGGGGGAGTGGTGGCTCCAGCGGTTAAGGCGCTGGGTTGCCGATCGGAAGGTCTGGGGTTCAAGCCCCGGTATCGCCAAGCTGCCACTCTTGGGCCCTTGAGCAAGGCCCTTAACCCTCTATCCTCCGGGGATCCCTTACGAGGGAAATATCAAGGTCCGTGACGTCGCCGTGACGTGGGGCCGCCTTCCCGTGGGCTCACCACCTGCAGGAGGGACCATAAGGGACGGTGCTGTGAGGATTGGGCAGCAGTCGAAGGCAGGGTTCTGCTTAGACTGCTGCCCCCGCGACCCGAATTAAAAAACGGATAAGCGGGAGAAAATGAATGAACAATCTTTTAATAAATATCAAATATCTAGTGTAAATGCTTGTACACTTATTTATAAATGAAATCTCTTCATATGAAGACTCTATGCTTCCGATGTTCTAATGTACAGTAGCACAAAATGTAGCAACTACTAATCGTAAAAAAAAAAAAAAAAAAAATACCAAATCGGTGAGTTTCTGATCATTTGTCCTTCAATGCTTTATAACTGCATTTTACCATCAAGCTGATTTTATAGATGTGTGTAGAGCAGCAGGATTAGTATATGTTGTATGAAGTGTAGTAACAGCTTTATGTTTATTCACACCACTATGAAGTGCTTTAAGTTACTAAATAAAAACTTTTATTTTGCACTTGACAATAAGGAACGGTTGTTGGACCTTCAGTATTTCCAATTGGAAATTAATTAATTAATCACGACATTCTCTGTTGATTATTATGCATTTGATAAAGGTAAACAAAGGAGACGTCAAATCTGGCAAGCAGATCGAATACATTACTTTGCAAAGGTATAAATAATTATTAAATAAAATTTTAATTAATCAATATACATGATACATCCAAAGAAATAGTTTTTTGTTTCATATTAACACTAATATTATCATATTATTCTGTGTCTCCAGTGACAATTCTGAAGGTAAAAGTAAGTTGACATTTTATTTAGAACTTTTATTCCGTTCATTTTTTGTGGTTAAAGCATTAGTAAAGTGCATCCCCAAGAATACCTTTATTTTTCAATTAATAGATGACCCCATAGATGAGCTGCTCAAACTGGACTCATACAAAATCTCCACAGTCAAAAAGGTATTAAAAAATGCTCTTGTAATACACGTACAATTCGTGTAAAATAAACTGCTGATGTATTTAACCTTTATCCACATCTACAGGCCCTCTTGCACTTCATCAATAAGAACATGTCTCCATTAAGGTTGCAGGTGTCTGAAATCGAGAAACAGGTGAATCAATGCACCTGATTTTTCCCCAAAGAAAAACAGGGTGCATAATAATTCAAATAATTCTAAAGATTTACTACTTTGCTTATAATACATTTAGATTTTTTTTTTATATCTTAGTGTATATATTGCATGCATGTTTTATTTTAATTTCACTGGATTACAGTTTAGCTGTAGTAAACTGGTAAAATAGATAAAGACAACAGTAAAGTATGTGTACATTTCCACTTGCCTTAGGAACATGCAGTGGTGTATATAATGATTGTAAAATGATATTGCTGTAAATCAGTTTGCAGACGGTGTGATCCTGCTTTTGCTGATCGGTGAGTTGGAGGGTTTCTTCATTCCCCTCTACGAGTTCCACCTTTCTCCTGCCAGCCACTCAGAGAGGGTAAAAACACTGTTTTAAATATAAATTTTTTTATGTGTTCTTGAAAAATCACAAAAGCATTGTCCTCATGTACTCAGAACAATAAGCTAGACAAGATAGGACAAAACAGCAAGCTGAGACTGAATGAAAGGAATATTGCTCTCTGTTTTTACAGAACAACTGAGAGTTACAGATGACTAACTCCTTGTATTTACTGCCCTCCTGAGCCACAATTATTGTGCAGCCACATCGTACTTACTTTTTACTATAAAAGAACATTAGGATTCAAACTCAATTGGTAAAATCGCTAAATTCATGTTATGTAGTGAAAAACTGGTAACAATCTCACTAAATTAACACATCTATAAACACGTCTATAAACACGTCTATAAGCACGTCTATTAACACGTCTATAAGCACGTCTATAAGCACGTCTATAAGCACGTCTATAAACACGTCTATAAGCACGTCTATAAACACGTCTATAAGCACGTCTATAAACACGTCTATAAGCACGTCTATAAACACGGCTATAAACACGTCTATAGGCACGTCTATAAACACGTCTATAACACGTCTATAAACACAACTATAAACACGTCTATAAACTCGTCTATAAACACGTCAATAAAGTCGTCTATAAGCACGTCTATAAACACGTCTATAAACACGTCTTTAAACACGTCTATAAGCACGTCTATAAGCACGTCTATAAGCACGTCTATAAACACGTCTATAAGCACGTCTATAAACACGTCTATAAGCACGTCTATAAACACGTCTATAAGCACGTCTATAAACACGTCTATAAACACGTCTATAGGCACGTCTATAAACACGTCTATAACACGTCTATAAACACAACTAATAAACACGTCTATAAACTCGTCTATAAACACGTCAATAAAGTCGTCTATAAGCACGTCTATAAACACGTCTATAAACACGTCTTTAAACACGTCTATAAGCACGTCTATAATCACGTCTACAACATGTCTATAAACTCGTCTATAAACTCGTCTATAAACTCGTCTATAAACACGTCTATAAACACGTCTATAAACTCGTCTATGAACACGTCTATGAACACGTCTTTAAACTCGTCTATAAACACGTCTATAAACACGTCTATAAACTCGTCTAAGAACACGTCTATAAACACGTCTATAAACACATCTATAAACACGTCTATAAACTCGTCTATAAACACGTCTATAAACACATCTATAAACACATCTATTAACACATCTATTAACTCGTCTATAAACACGTCTTTAAACACAACTATAAACACATCTATAAACCCGTCTTTAAACACGTCTATAAACACGTCTATAAACACGTCTATAAACACAACTATAAACAAGTCTATAAGCACGTCGATAAACACGTCTATAAACACGTCTATAAACTCGTCTATAAACACGTCTATAAACACGTCTATAAACACGTCTATAAACTCGTCTATAAACACGTCTATAAAGACGTCTATAAACACATCTATAAACAAATCTATAAACACGTCTATAAACACGTCTATAAACACGCCTATAAACTCGTCTATAAACACGTCTATAAACACGTCTATAAACACGTCTATAAACACATCTATAAACACGTCTATTAAGTCATATATAAAATCGTCTATAAAGACATCTATAAACACATCTATAAACACATCTATAAACACGTCTATAAACACGTCTATAAACTCATCTATAAACACGTCTATAAACACGTCTATGAACACATCTATAAACACATCGATAAACACGTCTATTAAGTCATATATAAAATCGTCTATAAAGACATCTATAAACACATCTATAAACACATCTATAAACACGTCTATAAACACGTCTATAAACTCATCTATAAACACGTCTATAAACACGTCTATAAACACATCTATAAACACATCGATAAACACGTCTATTAAGTCATATATAAAATCGTCTATAAAGACATCTATAAACACATCTATAAACACATCTATAAACACGTCTATAAACACATCTATAAACACGTCTATAAACACGTCTATAAACTCATCTATAAATTCGTCTATAAACTCGTCTATAAACACGTCTATAAACACATCTATAAACACGTCTATAAACACGTCTATAAACACGTCTATTAAGTCATATATAAAATCGTCTATAAACACATCTGAAAAATCGTCTGTAAACACGTCTATAAAAACGTCTATAAACTCGTCTAAAAACACGTCTATAAACACGTCTATTAACACATCTATAAACTCGTCTATAAACACGTCTATAAACACGTCTATAAACTCGTCTATAAACACGTCTATCAACACGTCTATAAACACATCTATAAACTCGTTTATAAACTCGTCTATAAACACATCTATAAACTCGTCTATAAACACGTCTAAAAAACACGTCTATAAACACGTCTATTAACTCGTCAATAAACACGTCTATAAACTCATCTATAAACACGTCTATAAACACGTCTATTAACATGTCTATAAACTCATCTATAAACACATCTATAAACTCGTCTATAAACACGTCTCTAAACACATCTATAAACTCATTAATAAACTCGTTTATAAACACATCTATAAACTCGTCTATAAACACATCTATAAACTCGTCTATAAACACGTCTATAAACACGTCTATAAACTCGTTTATAAACTCGTCTATAAACACGTCTATAAACTCGTCTATAAACACGTCTATAAACACGTCTATAAACACGGCTATGAACTCGTTTATAAACTCGTCTATAAACACGTCTATAAACTCGTCTATAAACACGTCTATAAACTCGTCTATAAACACATCTATAAACTCGTCTATGAACTCATCTATAAACACGTCTATAAACACATCTATAAACACGTCTATAAACACGTCTATAAACTCGTCTAAGAACACGTCTATAAACACGTCTATAAACACATCTATAAACACGTCTATAAACTCGTCTATAAACACGTCTATAAACACATCTATAAACACATCTATTAACACATCTATTAACTCGTCTATAAACACGTCTATAGGCACGTCTATAAACACGTCTATAACACGTCTATAAACACAACTAATAAACACGTCTATAAACTCGTCTATAAACACGTCAATAAAGTCGTCTATAAGCACGTCTATAAACACGTCTATAAACACGTCTTTAAACACGTCTATAAGCACGTCTATAATCACGTCTACAACATGTCTATAAACTCGTCTATAAACTCGTCTATAAACACGTCTATAAACACGACTATAAACAAGTCTATAAGCACGTCGATAAACACGTCTATAAACACGTCTATAAACTCGTCTATAAACACGTCTATAAACACGTCTATAAACACGTCTATAAACTCGTCTATAAACACGTCTATAAAGACGTCTATAAACACATCTATAAACAAATCTATAAACACGTCTATAAACACGTCTATAAACACGCCTATAAACTCGTCTATAAACACGTCTATAAACACGTCTATAAACACGTCTATAAACACATCTATAAACACGTCTATTAAGTCATATATAAAATCGTCTATAAAGACATCTATAAACACATCTATAAACACATCTATAAACACGTCTATAAACACGTCTATAAACTCATCTATAAACACGTCTATAAACACGTCTATGAACACATCTATAAACACATCGATAAACACGTCTATTAAGTCATATATAAAATCGTCTATAAAGACATCTATAAACACATCTATAAACACATCTATAAACACGTCTATAAACACGTCTATAAACTCATCTATAAACACGTCTATAAACACGTCTATAAACACATCTATAAACACATCGATAAACACGTCTATTAAGTCATATATAAAATCGTCTATAAAGACATCTATAAACACATCTATAAACACATCTATAAACACGTCTATAAACACATCTATAAACACGTCTATAAACACGTCTATAAACTCATCTATAAATTCGTCTATAAACTCGTCTATAAACACGTCTATAAACACATCTATAAACACGTCTATAAACACGTCTATAAACACGTCTATTAAGTCATATATAAAATCGTCTATAAACACATCTGAAAAATCGTCTGTAAACACGTCTATAAAAACGTCTATAAACTCGTCTAAAAACACGTCTATAAACACGTCTATTAACACATCTATAAACTCGTCTATAAACACGTCTATAAACACGTCTATAAACTCGTCTATAAACACGTCTATCAACACGTCTATAAACACATCTATAAACTCGTTTATAAACTCGTCTATAAACACATCTATAAACTCGTCTATAAACACGTCTAAAAAACACGTCTATAAACACGTCTATTAACTCGTCAATAAACACGTCTATAAACTCATCTATAAACACGTCTATAAACACGTCTATTAACATGTCTATAAACTCATCTATAAACACATCTATAAACTCGTCTATAAACACCTCTCTAAACACATCTATAAACTCATTAATAAACTCGTTTATAAACACATCTATAAACTCGTTTATAAACTCGTCTATAAACACATCTATAAACTCGTCTATAAACACGTCTATAAACACGTCTATAAACTCGTTTATAAACTCGTCTATAAACACGTCTATAAACTCGTCTATAAACACGTCTATAAACACGTCTATAAACACGGCTATGAACTCGTTTATAAACTCGTCTATAAACACGTCTATAAACTCGTCTATAAACACGTCTATAAACTCGTCTATAAACACATCTATAAACTCGTCTATGAACTCATCTATAAACACGTCTATAAACACATCTATAAACACGTCTATAAACACGTCTATAAACACGTCTATTAAGTCATATATAAAATCGTCTATAAACACATCTATAAACACATCTGAAAAATCGTCTGTAAACACGTCTATAAAAACGTCTATAAACTCGTCTAAAAACACGTCTATAAACACGTCTATTAACACATCTATAAACTCGTCTATAAACACGTCTATAAACACGTCTATAAACTCGTCTATAAACACGTCTATCAACACGTCTATAAACACATCTATAAACTCGTTTATAAACTCGTCTATAAACACATCTATAAACTCGTTTATAAACACGTCTAAAAAACACGTCTATAAACACGTCTATTAACTCGTCAATAAACACGTCTATAAACTCATCTATAAACACGTCTATAAACACGTCTATTAACATGTCTATAAACTCATCTATAAACACGTCTATAAACTCGTCTATAAACACGTCTCTAAACACATCTATAAACTCATTAATAAACTCGTTTATAAACACGTCTATAAACTCGTTTATAAACTCGTCTATAAACACATCTATAAACTCGTCTATAAACACGTCTATAAACACGTCTATAAACTCCTTTATAAACTCGTCTATAAACACGTCTATAAACTCGTCTATAAACACGTCTATAAACACGTCTATAAACTCGTTTATAAACTCGTCTATAAACACGTCTATAAACTCGTCTATAAACACGTCTATAAACTCGTCTATAAACACGTCTATAAACTCGTCTATGAACTCGTCTATAAACACGTCTATAAACACATCTATAAACACATCTATAAACTCGTTTATAAGCTCGTCTAAAAAAAACTTCTATAAACACATCTATAAACTCGTCTATAAACACGTCTATAAACACGTCTATAAACTCGTCTATTAACCCGTCTATAAACACGTCTATTAACACATCTATAAACTCGTCTATAAACACGTCTATAAACACGTCTACAAACTCGTCTATAAACACGTCTATAAACACATCTATAAACTCGTTTATAAACTCGTCTATAAACACATCTATAAACTCGTCTATAAACACGTCTATAAACATGTCTATAAACTTGTCTATTAACTCGTCTATAAACATGTCTATAAACACGTCTATTAACACATCTATAAACTCGTCTATAAACACGTCTATTAACTCGTCTATAAATACGTCTATAAACACAACTATAAACAAGTCTATAAGCACGTCGATAAACACGTCTATAAACACGTCTATAAACTCGTCTATAAACACGTCTATAAACACGTCTATAAACACGTCTATAAACTCGTCTATAAACATGTCTATAAAGACGTCTATAAACACATCTATAAACAAATCTATAAACACGTCTATAAACACGTCTATAAACACGCCTATAAACTCGTCTATAAACACGTCTATAAACACGTCTATAAACACGTCTATAAACACATCTATAAACACATCGATAAACACGTCTATTAAGTCATATATAAAATCGTCTATAAAGACATCTATAAACACATCTATAAACACATCTATAAACACGTCTATAAACACGTCTATAAACTCATCTATAAACACATCTATAAACACGTCTATAAACACGTCTATAAACACGTCTATAAACACGTCTATAAACTCATCTATAAATTCGTCTATAAACTCGTCTATAAACACGTCTATAAACACATCTATAAACACGTCTATAAACACGTCTTTAAACACGTCTATTAAGTCATATATAAAATCGTCTATAAACACATCTATAAACACATCTGAAAAATCGTCTGTAAACACGTCTATAAAAACGTCTATAAACTCGTCTAAAAACACGTCTATAAACACGTCTATTAACACATCTATAAACTCGTCTATAAACACGTCTATAAACACGTCTATAAACTCGTCTATAAACACGTCTATCAACACGTCTATAAACACATCTATAAACTCGTTTATAAACTCGTCTATAAACAAATCTATAAACTCGTCTATAAACACGTCTATAAACACGTCTATAAACACGTCTATTAACTCGTCAATAAACACGTCTATAAACTCATCTATAAACACGTCTATAAACACGTCTATTAACATGTCTATAAACTCATCTATAAACACGTCTATAAACTCGTCTATAAACACGTCTCTAAACACATCTATAAACTCATTAATAAACTCGTTTATAAACACATCTATAAACTCGTTTATAAACTCGTCTATAAACACATCTATAAACTCGTCTATAAACACGTCTATAAACACGTCTATAAACTCGTTTATAAACTCGTCTATAAACACGTCTATAAACTCGTCTATAAACACGTCTATAAACTCGTCTATAAACACATCTATAAACTCGTCTATGAACTCGTCTATAAACACGTCTATAAACACATCTATAAACACGTCTATAAACACCTCTATAAACACGTCTATTAAGTCATATATAAAATCGTCTATAAACACATCTATAAACACATCTGAAAAATCGTCTGTAAACACGTCTATAAAAACGTCTATAAACTCGTCTATAAACACGTCTCTAAACACATCTATAAACTCATTAATAAACTCGTTTATAAACACATCTATAAACTCGTTTATAAACTCGTCTATAAACACATCTATAAACTCGTCTATAAACACGTCTATAAACACGTCTATAAACTCGTTTATAAACTCGTCTATAAACACGTCTATAAACTCGTCTATAAACACGTCTATAAACACGTCTATAAACACGTCTATAAACTCGTTTATAAAACTCGTCTATAAACACGTCTATAAACTCGTCTATAAACACGTCTATAAACTCGTCTATAAACACGTCTATAAACTCGTCTATGAACTCGTCTATAAACACGTCTATAAACACATCTATAAACACGTCTATAAACACATCTATAAACACATCTATAAACTCGTTTATAAACACATCTATAAACTCGTTTATAAACTCGTCTATAAACACGTCTATAAACTCGTCTATAAACACGTCTATAAACACGTCTATAAACTCGTTTATAAACTCGTCTATAAACACGTCTATAAACTCGTCTATAAACACGTCTATAAAGACGTCTATAAACACGTCTATAAACTCGTTTATAAACTCGTCTATAAACACGTCTATAAACTCGTCTATAAACACGTCTATAAACTCGTCTATAAACATGTCTATAAACTCGTCTATGAACTCGTCTATAAACACGTCTATAAACACATCTATAAACACGTCTATAAACACATCTATAAACTCGTTTATAAGCTCGTCTAAAAAAAAACTTCTATAAACACATCTATAAACTCGTCTATAAACACGTCTATAAACACGTCTATAAACTCGTCTATTAACCCGTCTATAAACACGTCTATTAACACATCTATAAACTCGTCTATAAACACGTCTATAAACACGTCTACAAACTCGTCTATAAACACGTCTATAAACACATCTATAAACTCGTTTATAAACTCGTCTATAAACACATCTATAAACTCGTCTATAAACACGTCTATAAACATGTCTATAAACTCGTCTATAAACACGTCTATAAACTCGTCTATAAACACGTCTATTAACACGTCTATAACCTCATCTATAAACTCGTCTATAAACACGTCTATAAACACGTCTATAAACATGTCTAAAAACACGTCTATTAACATGTCTATAAACTCGTCTATAAACACGTCCATAAACACATCTATAAACTCATTTTTAAACTCGTCTATAAACACATCTATAAACTCGTTTATAAACTCGTCTATAAACACATCTATAAACACGTCTAAAAACACGTCTATTAACACGTCTATAAACTCGTCTATAAACTCGTCTATAAACACGTCTATAAACACATCTATAAACTCGTTTATAAACTCGTCTATAAACACATCTATAAACTCGTTTATAAACTCGTCTATAAACACATCTATAAACTCGTCTATAAACACGTCTATAAACACGTCTATAAACTCGTTTATAAAATCGTCTATAAACACGTCTATAAACTCGTCTATAAACACATCTATAAACACGTCTATAAACACATCTATAAACTCGTTTATAAACTCGTCTATAAACACGTCTATGAACTCGTCTATAAACACGTCTATAAACTCGTCTATAAACACGTCTATAAACTCGTCTATAAACACGTCTATAAACACGTCTATAAACACGTCTATAAACACATCTATTAACTCGTTTATAAACTCGTCTATAAACACGTCTATAAACACGTCTATAAACTCGTCTATAAACACGTCTATAAACACGTCTATAAACTCGTCTATAAACACGTCTATAAACACGTCTATTACCACATCTATAAACTCGTCTATAAACACGTCTATAAACACGTCTACAAACTCGTCTATAAACACGTCTATAAACACGTCTATAAACAGATCTATAAACTCGTTTATAAACTCGTCTATAAACACGTCTATAAACTCGTCTATAAACACGTCTATAAACACGTCTATAAACTCGTCTATAAACGCGTCTATAAACTCGTCTATAAACGCGTCTATTAACACGTCTATAAACGCGTCTATAAACGCGTCTATAAACACGTCAATAAACTCGTCTATAAACGCGTCTATAAACACGTCTATAAACACGCCTATAAACTCGTTTATAAGCTCGTCTATAAACACGTCTATAAACACGTCTATAAACACGTCTATTAACTCGTCAATAAACACGTTTATAAACTCGTCTATAAACACATCTATAAACTCGTCTATAAACACGTCTATAAACATGTCTATAAACTCGTCTATAAACACGTCTATAAACTCGTCTATAAACACGTCTATTAACACGTCTATAAACTCGTCTATAAACACGTCTATAAACACGTCTATAAACTCGTCTATAAACACGTCTATAAACACGTCTATAAACTCGTTTATAAACTCGTCTATAAACACGTCTATAAACACGTCTATAAACTCGTCTATAAACTAGTCTATAAACAAATCTATAAACTCGTCTATAAACACGTCTATAAACTCGTCTATAAACTCGTCTATAAACACGTCTATAAACACGTCTATAAACACGTCTATAAACACATCTATAAACACGTCTATAAACACATCTATAAACACGTCTATAAACACATCTATAAACACATCTATAAACTCGTTTATAAACACATCTATAAACTCGTTTATAAACTCGTCTATAAACACGTCTATAAACTCGTCTATAAACACGTCTATAAACACGTCTATAAACTCGTTTATAAACTCGTCTATAAACACGTCTATAAACTCGTCTATAAACACGTCTATAAAGACGTCTATAAACACGTCTATAAACTCGTTTATAAACTCGTCTATAAACACGTCTATAAACTCGTCTATAAACACGTCTATAAACTCGTCTATAAACACGTCTATAAACTCGTCTATGAACTCGTCTATAAACACGTCTATAAACACATCTATAAACACGTCTATAAACACATCTATAAACTCGTTTATAAGCTCGTCTAAAAAAAAACTTCTATAAACACATCTATAAACTCGTCTATAAACACGTCTATAAACACGTCTATAAACTCGTCTATTAACCCGTCTATAAACACGTCTATTAACACATCTATAAACTCGTCTATAAACACGTCTATAAACACGTCTACAAACTCGTCTATAAACACGTCTATAAACACATCTATAAACTCGTTTATAAACTCGTCTATAAACACATCTATAAACTCGTCTATAAACACGTCTATAAACATGTCTATAAACTCGTCTATAAACACGTCTATAAACTCGTCTATAAACACGTCTATTAACACGTCTATAACCTCATCTATAAACTCGTCTATAAACACGTCTATAAACACGTCTATAAATATGTCTAAAAACACGTCTATTAACATGTCTATAAACTCGTCTATAAACACGTCCATAAACACATCTATAAACTCATTTTTAAACTCGTCTATAAACACATCTATAAACTCGTTTATAAACTCGTCTATAAACACATCTATAAACACGTCTAAAAACACGTCTATTAACACGTCTATAAACTCGTCTATAAACTCGTCTATAAACACGTCTATAAACACATCTATAAACTCGTTTATAAACTCGTCTATAAACACATCTATAAACTCGTTTATAAACTCGTCTATAAACACATCTATAAACTCGTCTATAAACACGTCTATAAACACGTCTATAAACTCGTTTATAAAATCGTCTATAAACACGTCTATAAACTCGTCTATAAACACATCTATAAACACGTCTATAAACACATCTATAAACTCGTTTATAAACTCGTCTATAAACACGTCTATGAACTCGTCTATAAACACGTCTATAAACTCGTCTATAAACACGTCTATAAACTCGTCTATAAACACGTCTATAAACACGTCTATAAACACGTCTATAAACACATCTATTAACTCGTTTATAAACTCGTCTATAAACACGTCTATAAACACGTCTATAAACTCGTCTATAAACACGTCTATAAACACGTCTATAAACTCGTCTATAAACACGTCTATAAACACGTCTATTACCACATCTATAAACTCGTCTATAAACACGTCTATAAACACGTCTACAAACTCGTCTATAAACACGTCTATAAACACGTCTATAAACACATCTATAAACTCGTTTATAAACTCGTCTATAAACACGTCTATAAACTCGTCTATAAACACGTCTATAAACACGTCTATAAACTCGTCTATAAACGCGTCTATAAACTCGTCTATAAACGCGTCTATTAACACGTCTATAAACGCGTCTATAAACGCGTCTATAAACACGTCAATAAACTCGTCTATAAACGCGTCTATAAACACGTCTATAAACACGCCTATAAACTCGTTTATAAGCTCGTCTATAAACACGTCTATAAACACGTCTATAAACACGTCTATTAACTCGTCAATAAACACGTTTATAAACTCGTCTATAAACACATCTATAAACTCGTCTATAAACACGTCTATAAACATGTCTATAAACTCGTCTATAAACACGTCTATAAACTCGTCTATAAACACGTCTATTAACACGTCTATAAACTCGTCTATAAACACGTCTATAAACACGTCTATAAACTCGTCTATAAACACGTCTATAAACACGTCTATAAACTCGTTTATAAACTCGTCTATAAACACGTCTATAAACACGTCTATAAACTCGTCTATAAACTAGTCTATAAACAAATCTATAAACTCGTCTATAAACACGTCTATAAACTCGTCTATAAACTCGTCTATAAACACGTCTATAAACACGTCTATAAACACGTCTATAAACACATCTATAAACTCGTTTATAAACTCGTCTATAAACACGTCTATAAACTCGTCTATAAACACGTCTATAAACACGTCTATTAACTCGTCTATAAACATGTCTATAAACACGTCTATTAACACATCTATAAACTCGTCTATAAACACGTCTATTAACTCGTCTATAAATACGTCTATAAATACGTCTATTAACACGTCTATAAACTCGTCTGTAAACTCGTCTATAAACACGTTTATAAACTCATCTATAAACACGTCTATAAACACGTCTATAAACACGTCTATAAACTCGTTTATAAACACGTCTATAAACACATCTATAAACTCGTTTATAAACTCGTCTAAACTCGTCTATAAAAACGTCTACAAACTCGTCTATAAACACGTCTATAAACACGTCTATAAACACGTCTATAAACTCGTCTATAAACACGTCTATAAACACGTCTATTAACTCGTCTATAAACACGTCTATAAACACGTCTATTAACACGTCTTTAAACTCGTCTGTAAACTCGTCTATAAACACGTCTATAAACACGTCTATAAACACATCTATAAACTCGTTTATAAAAACGTCTATAAACACATCTATAAACTCGTTTATAAACACGTCTATAAACACATCTATAAACTCCTCTATAAACACGTCTATAAACACGTCTATAAACACGTCTATAAACTCGTCTATAAACACGTCTATTAACACGTCTATAAACTCGTCTGTAAACTCGTCTATAAACACGTTTATAAACTCGTCTATAAACACGTCTATAAACACGTCTATAAACACATCTATAAACTCGTTTATAAACACGTCTATAAACACATCTATAAACTCGTTTATAAACTCGTCTAAACTCGTCTATAAGCACGTCTATAAACTCGTCTATAAACACGTCTATAAACACGTCTATAAACTCGTCTATAAACACGTCTATAAACACGTCTATTAACTCGTCTATAAACACGTCTATAAACACGTCTATTAACACGTCTATAAACTCGTCTATTAACACGTCTATAAACTCGTCTGTAAACTCGTCTATAAACACGTTTATAAACTCATCTATAAACACGTCTATAAACACGTCTATAAACACATCTATAAACTCGTTTATAAACACGTCTATCAACACATCTATAAACTCGTTTATAAACTCGTCTATAAACACGTCTATAAACTCGTCTATAAACACGTCTATAAACACGTCTATAAACACGTCTATAAACTCGTTTATAAACTCGTCTATAAACACGTCTATAAACTCGTCTATAAACACGTCTATAAACTCGTCTATAAACACGTCTATAAACTCGTCTATGAACTCGTCTATAAACACGTCTATAAACACATCTATAAACACGTCTATAAACACATCTATAAACTCGTTTATAAGCTCGTCTAAAAAAAAACTTCTATAAACACATCTATAAACTCGTCTATAAACACGTCTATAAACACTTCTATAAACTCGTCTATTAACCCGTCTATAAACACGTCTATTAACACATCTATAAACTCATCTATAAACACGTCTATAAACACGTCTACAAACTCGTCTATAAACACGTCTATAAACACATCTATAAACTCGTTTATAAACTCGTCTATAAACACATCTATAAACTCGTCTATAAACACGTCTATAAACATGTCTATAAACTTGTCTATAAACACGTCTATAAACTCGTCTATAAACACGTCTATTAACACGTCTATAAACTCATCTATAAACTCGTCTATAAACACGTCTATAAACACGTCTATAAACATGTCTAAAAACACGTCTATTAACATGTCTATAAACTCGTCTATAAACACGTCCATAAACACATCTATAAACTCATTTTTAAACTCGTCTATAAACACATCTATAAACTCGTTTATAAACTCGTCTATAAACACATCTATAAACACGTCTAAAAACACGTCTATTAACACGTCTATAAACTCGTCTATAAACTCGTCTATAAACACGTCTATAAACACATCTATAAACTCGTTTATAAACTCGTCTATAAACACATCTATAAACTCGTTTATAAACTCGTCTATAAACACATCTATAAACTCGTCTATAAACACGTCTATAAACACGTCTATAAACTCGTTTATAAACTCGTCTATAAACTCGTTTATAAACTCGTCTATAAACACGTCTATGAACTCGTCTATAAACACGTCTATAAACTCGTCTATAAACACGTCTATAAACTCGTCTATAAACACGTCTATAAACACGTCTATAAACACGTCTATAAACACATCTATTAACTCGTTTATAAACTCGTCTATAAACACGTCTATAAACACGTCTATAAACTCGTCTATAAACACGTCTATAAACACGTCTATAAACTCGTCTATAAACACGTCTATAAACACGTCTATTACCACGTCTATAAACTCGTCTATAAACACGTCTATAAACACGTCTACAAACTCGTCTATAAACACGTCTATAAACACGTCTATAAACACATCTATAAACTCGTTTATAAACTCGTCTATAAACACGTCTATAAACTCGTCTATAAACACGTCTATAAACACGTCTATAAACTCGTCTATAAACGCGTCTATAAACTCGTCTATAAACGCGTCTATTAACGCGTCTATAAACGCGTCTATAAACGCGTCTATAAACACGTCAATAAACTCGTCTATAAACGCGTCTATAAACACGTCTATAAACACGTCTATAAACTCGTTTATAAGCTCGTCTATAAACACGTCTATAAACACGTCTATAAACACGTCTATTAACTCGTCAATAAACACGTTTATAAACTCGTCTATAAACACATCTATAAACTCGTCTATAAACACGTCTATAAACATGTCTATAAACTCGTCTATAAACACGTCTATAAACTCGTCTATAAACACGTCTATTAACACGTCTATAAACTCGTTTATAAACACGTCTATAAACACGTCTATAAACTCGTCCATAAACACGTCTATAAACACGTCTATAAACACGTCTATAAACTCGTTTATAAACTCGTCTATAAACACGTCTATAAACACGTCTATAAACTCGTCTATAAACTCGTCTATAAACAAGTCTATAAACTCGTCTATAAACACGTCTATAAACTCGTCTATAAACTCGTCTATAAACACGTCTATAAACTCGTCTATAAACACGTCTATAAACACGTCTATTAACTCGTCTATAAACATGTCTATAAACACGTCTAGTAACACATCTATAAACTCGTCTATAAACACGTCTATTAACTCGTCTATAAATACGTCTATAAACACGTCTATTAACACGTCTATAAACTCGTCTGTAAACTCGTCTATAAACACGTTTATAAACTCATCTATAAACACGTCTATAAACACGTCTATAAACACATCCTATAAACTCGTTTATAAACACGTCTATAAACACGTCTATAAACTCGTTTATAAACTCGTCTAAACTCGTCTATAAACACGTCTACAAACTCGTCTATAAACACGTCTATAAACACGTCTATAAACACGTCTATAAACTCGTCTATAAACACGTCTATAAACACGTCTATTAACTCGTCTATAAACACGTCTATAAACACGTCTATTAACACGTCTATAAACTCGTCTGTAAACTCGTCTATAAACACGTCTATAAACACGTCTATAAACACATCTATAAACTCGTTTATAAACACGTCTATCAACACATCTATAAACTCGTTTATAAACTCGTCTATAAACACGTCTATAAACTCGTCTATAAACACGTCTATAAACACGTCTATAAACACGTCTATAAACTCGTTTATAAACTCGTCTATAAACACGTCTATAAACTCGTCTATAAACACGTCTATAAACACGTCTATAAACACGTCTATAAACTCGTCTATGAACTCGTCTATAAACACGTCTATAAACACATCTATAAACACGTCTATAAACACATCTATAAACTCGTTTATAAGCTCGTCTATAAACTCGTTTATAAGCTCGTCTATAAACACGTCTATAAACACGTCTATAAACACGTCTATTAACTCGTCAATAAACACGTTTATAAACTCGTCTATAAACACGTCTATAAACACGTCTATTAACTCGTCAATAAACACGTATATAAACTCGTCTATAAACTCGTCTATAAACACGTCTATAAACTCGTCTATAAACACGTCTATTAACACGTCTATAAACTCGTCTATAAACACGTCTATAAACACATCTATAAACTCGTCCATAAACACGTCTATAAACACGTCTATAAACACGTCTATAAACTCGTTTATAAACTCGTCTATAAACACGTCTATAAACACGTCTATAAACTCGTCTATAAACTCGTCTATAAACAAGTCTATAAACTCGTCTATAAACACGTCTATAAACTCGTCTATAAACACGTCTATAAACACGTCTATAAACACGTCTATAAACACATCTATAAACTCGTTTATAAACTCGTCTATAAACACGTCTATAAACTCGTCTATAAACACGTCTATAAACACGTCTATTAACTCGTCTATAAACATGTCTATAAACACGTCTATTAACACATCTATAAACTCGTCTATAAACACGTCTATTAACTCGTCTATAAATACGTCTATAAACACGTCTATTAACACGTCTATAAACTCGTCTGTAAACTCGTCTATAAACACGTTTATAAACTCATCTATAAACACGTCTATAAACACGTCTATAAACACATCTATAAACTCGTTTATAAACACGTCTATAAACACGTCTATAAACTCGTTTATAAACTCGTCTAAACTCGTCTATAAACACGTCTACAAACTCGTCTATAAACACGTCTATAAACACGTCTATAAACACGTCTATAAACTCGTCTATAAACACGTCTATAAACACGTCTATTAACTCGTCTATAAACACGTCTATAAACACGTCTATTAACACGTCTATAAACTCGTCTGTAAACTCGTCTATAAACACGTCTATAAACACGTCTATAAACACATCTATAAACTCGTTTATAAACACGTCTATCAACACATCTATAAACTCGTTTATAAACTCGTCTATAAACACGTCTATAAACTCGTCTATAAACACGTCTATAAACACGTCTATAAACACGTCTATAAACTCGTTTATAAACTCGTCTATAAACTCGTCTATAAACACGTCTATAAACTCGTCTATGAACTCGTCTATAAACACGTCTATAAACACATCTATAAACACGTCTATAAACACATCTATAAATTCGTTTATAAGCTCGTCTAAAAAAAAACTTCTATAAACACATCTATAAACTCGTCTATAAACACGTCTATAAACACGTCTATAAACTCGTCTATTAACCCGTCTATAAACACGTCTATTAACACATCTATAAACTCGTCTATAAACACGTCTATAAACACGTCTACAAACTTGTCTATGAACACGTCTATAAACACATCTATAAACTCGTTTATAAACTCGTCTATAAACACATCTATAAACTCGTCTATAAACACGTCTATAAACATGTCTATAAACTTGTCTATAAACACGTCTATAAACTCGTCTATAAACACGTCTATTAACACGTCTATAAACTCATCTATAAACTCGTCTATAAACACGTCTATAAACACGTCTATAAACATGTCTAAAAACACGTCTATTAACATGTCTATAAACTCGTCTATAAACACGTCCATAAACACATCTATAAACTCATTTTTAAACTCGTCTATAAACACATCTATAAACTCGTTTATAAACTCGTCTATAAACACATCTATAAACACGTCTAAAAACACGTCTATTAACACGTCTATAAACTCGTCTATAAACTCGTCTATAAACACGTCTATAAACACATCTATAAACTCGTTTATAAACTCGTCTATAAACACATCTATAAACTCGTTTATAAACTCGTCTATAAACACATCTATAAACTCGTCTATAAACACGTCTATAAACACGTCTATAAACTCGTTTATAAACTCGTCTATAAACACGTCTATAAACTCGTCTATAAACACATCTATAAACACGTCTATAAACACATCTATAAACTCGTTTATAAACTCGTCTATTAACACGTCTATGAACTCGTCTATAAACACGTCTATAAACTCGTCTATAAACACGTCTATAAACTCGTCTATAAACACGTCTATAAACACGTCTATAAACACGTCTATAAACACATCTATTAACTCGTTTATAAACTCGTCTATAAACACGTCTATAAACACGTCTATAAACTCGTCTATAAACACGTCTATAAACACGTCTATAAACTCGTCTATAAACACGTCTATAAACACGTCTATTACCACATCTATAAACTCGTCTATAAACACGTCTATAAACACGTCTACAAACTCGTCTACAAACACGTCTATAAACACGTCTATAAACACATCTATAAACTCGTTTATAAACTCGTCTATAAACACGTCTATAAACACATCTATAAACACGTCTATAAACACGTCTCTAAACACATCTATAAATAACTCTATAAAGTCTTAATGGTATCCTCAGGGATAATACACCTGAACACTGTAATAAAGTGAATGACTAAAATGTAGTTTTATTATTATTTTTTTTTTTATATATATTTAACATTTTATTTTTAAAGCACAAATTAAAACAAGAAGTTGACCAAGAATTTGGGTCATTTTTTATATGGTGCATGTGGATTCTTTACAGTATACGTTATAAATAAACTAAGCCTGAACTACACAGTAAATGACAGGACTGTCAGCAGGTTTTAGCTTTAATATCTTTTAACTGAATTGTAAATGGAATTGTACAGAGCTGTGATTAAGCCACCAGTTTTCTCTGCTTTACATTATATAATGAATGTGATCATAAATAATCAATCTATACACAATCACAACACCAGCATTTTGTTTGTTTGTTTGTTTGTTTGTTTAGTTAAAAATATCTGCTGAAATGGTTTTCTTCACTTCTTCTAGCTTCATAATGTCACTCTGGCTTTGGATCTCCTTAATGACTTAAAAATACAAGTGGAGAATGTTGACCCAGAAGGTGAGCAGGAAGTTATATATCCTCTGTATGTTTGTTAGCACTTGTATGTGAAATGTTTATGATATGTCTTTCCTTTTACTTTACTGAAATGTGATTAATTATTTATGAGTACACAATTTGAGCACAGAATATTTTACTTTATCACTTTTTAATTCTGGGGAACTTTTTACGTGTAATGTAACACAATTTCTTTCATCACAAGACATGTAATGAAATATCTTTCACTTCACTACCTGTCAGAAAATCATGTCCCTCCTCACTATGCTAAAATAAATGCACAAATTGTGTTAAATGGGAAGTTGTGTTGTGAGGTTTGTGTCCACAAACTTTTGGCCATTGGTGAATATTAATATATATTTCCAGGAACAAAATTACAACAGTGCATTGTAACCTTTTCTAGAGTAAACACTACAGAAGTACCAATAGCTCTGTAAGTATCCTCGCTGACTAAGGGTTTTAGAATAGCACTTGTTAATGGTAAGAGTGAGTGTATGGAAGTTAGAGAACGCTGCAATTGCTTTTCAGATGTAATCATTTAAGAAAATTAATAATTAAGTAGAAATCACTCAGAGGTCCTAATGATTCATCTCAATTATCAATTGATCATTCATTGGTCCATCATGTGTGGAGGTTGGCATGTACAGGAAAAGAAAGAAAATGAGAAAGAACAGAAAGACACCTTCACAGAAAGACACACAGCATTCAGAAATAAAATGTGTGTCTGTTTCTGAGTATATTTATGTCATTAATTTGGGTATAATTGTAAAATGTTTGCTCCACCTTTACTACCTCTCTGTGTACTGCATGTCTGCTTTTCCAAAAAGAGCATGTGTGCATGATTCACTGCCTTATGTGCCTTGTGTTGTTTTTCTACAGATATTGTGTCCCAAGATTTTCCAGCTACACTAAAAGTGCTCTATGCCTTGTTCAAGAAACACAAGAACAAATAATCACCTACAAGCGACCTCTTCCACAGGCCTAATTTTAGCTAGAAAAAGACTGGAAAGGTCATAGGATAAGCTTTTAATCCAACTCGAGTGCAATTGTGAAAGCAGTTCAGACTCAGTCGTTTAATTTTAATAAAAGTGAGTGAAACACTGGATCGCTCATCACATCACGTCACATCTCATCACACAGATTGGCTGTGGATAGTGACAGCCCACCCCCCCCCCCCCCCACACACACACACACACACATTTCTCTGTCCGTTATCTTCTCACCTTCTCTGTAATTGAATGGTCGCCCTTGAGCTTCTCACTCATACTTATATACAGAATGCATTATAGTGCTGGTCTTCACCTCAATAAATATACAGTATTACATCAAAAGTGTGTCCTTCATTCAGTCTGGGGGTTTTTTACAAGCACAATGTAGGCCACATTAAACAAGTTTTAACATGATTTAAAAACTGTTATAAAGCTTGCTTTTAGAATGTTCACAATTACAGCATTTACACAATTACAGCATTCAGGATTGATTTAAGAAGCCATTTTCCTCCAGCTGAGCTACACTGTTAAAAATATCCTCTAAACACAGTTTTCAAAAACAGGGTGCAAGCAGAAAACAGTCATTACAGTCATGTGAAGTGTTTGACTACCATAAATAAACTATTACACTAATTAACCTCCAGAAATAAACAAAAACATACAATTAGTATCACTGTTAATAATTACTATCAGTAATGTTTACAGCAAAACTGACAATTATAAATTATTTACAATTTTTTAGTAACGGTCATTGTATTAATTATTGTTGTAATATTTGTAGAAAACAGGTCTCATTCACATTTTATTTGTACATACGCACATTCACACATGTATAAAATGTAGTGAAATGCTTTTAACCACTATCCAACTTGTAAAAGCAAAACAATATAAAGAAAAAAAAAAGAGTAAAGTAAAGTAAAAATAACTAAAATAAAATATAAAAGTATATTAAAATAATAATCTGATTGGAAAGTATGAAAAGGTAAAAAAAATATATATATATATATATATATATATATATATATATATATATATATATATATATATATATATATATATATATATATATATATATATATATATACAGTGAACCCCAGATAATTTGCGGTTCTGAACTTTTGGAACCTAACAAGGATTATCTTAAAATTCGCGGAAATCTGCAGCGGGACCAAATGTTCAGGGACGTTAGGAACGTTAGTGATGTTTTCACTAAAAATTTTATACAAATTTTAAAACACATTATTGTATTAAAGTATCATGTATAGATGAATTAACTAAAGTACCATAACAGGGAACGTCCTAGAACGTAACCCCCACGAGTTCCAGGGGACCACTATATATATATATACACAGTACATATACTATACTGTAGAAATAAGTATACTGTAAAAGTATATGTATATACACATGAATTAAACAGAAGGGATGGATGGAAATGGATGACAGATATTGACAGAAGTAGAGATTAAAGTGACCCAGTGTGATTTTTATACCAGCACATGGACACTTTTATGCCAATTACAATGTAAAAGTGAAGCTGTGCTCGTCCAGTTCAAAGTTAGAGTGTGTTGGATCCAAAATTTAAGTTTTTCAACTAGTGCAAGTAATGCAAATAATAGTGAATAATTGTAAATTATTGTAAATAATTGTAAATTATAATTGTGCAGTGAAGGAAGTGAGACGGAGAGAGACGTCCAGATGCTAGTTGCTGGGTGTTTCTTGGTTTAGACTCCAAATGGCCTGCGGGAAGAAGCTCCTCCTCTTTCTTTCTGTGTTTGCTTTCAATGAGCAGAATCGTTTTCCTGAACGCAACAGAGAAAAGAGACCATTGTTAGGTTGGCTGAGGTCCTTCACAATCTTCCTGGCCCTGGTCCTGCACCGCATGCTGTAGATGTCCTACAGGTTAGGGAGCTCAGTGCGCATGGTACGTTCAGCTGAATGCACCACCCTCTGGAGGGCTCGTCTGTCCTGCATGGTGCTGTTCCCAAACCAGGAAGTGATGCTACCCATCAGAACTCTCTTTAAATGATGCAGGTGTAGAAAGTCTTTAGCACATGCCCAGTCAGCAAACAAATTTGGCCCAGACTTGGCGTTCATCTGGCACAGCTGGCATTCATCCGGCACTGGCATACAGCATGTGGGCCAACCATGGCCCAGGTTTGGCAGAGGTGGTACCGATTTTAAGGTGGCTCACAAGACATGGGCCAGATGTCATTTGTAGTATTCGGCCCAGATGCCAAGTATACATATGTGGGCCATATACGTATGGCTGATCTAAACCCATATTTAAAATCCATTTCAAATACCTTTGAGTAAAATCCCATTTTGAACTGTGTCTCATGCCTTCAAGTTAATCCAGGCAACAATAAAGATTAAAATTTCTGAATTATGAAAATCAACTGTAATTGTTTGATTTCAGTTGATAAGGTTTTTGCGATTAATTTAAACTTGTAGACAAATAAACCACCAATTAATACAGTCTAAACATTTTCATTATATTTAATCCTTAGCTAAATCTAAAACTACTGGGCATGCGCACATCAGCATACCGTCATTTTTGTCACACTGTATAATAATAGTAAAGGTGAAATAGTGGAACACTTATTTTGGTCATGTCATTACATTCAGGAATTTTGGTATGATATTGGTGTTTTTGTTAAATTGAAGATTTTGCCGGAATTTTCATTACAAATGAGAAATGTTATATTGGGTATTTTGACTCAGACCCCACAAAAGAAAATTTGTTTTATTATAAATGTAATTATTTTCTTAAGCAAAGTTTACCTGTATTTGTGGTCTTTTTAAGAGATATAGAACATTATATTAATTTTATTTCGATATCTACTGATAAAGCTATGAAGACTGTTAAAATTTCTACTGTACTAAACGTTTTTGTGTAAGGAATTTTATGTAAAACAATGGCCCTTTATTGATTTATATTATTTATTGATTGATTATTATTTTATTTTTTTTACTGTTGTATGTTTGTTGTTGCCTTTCAAGTATCACTACTGTTGATATTTTGTATTTTGTACTGATTTGTATGTTCTTTTCAGTAAAAAAAATTAAAAATACTGTGAAGGGTTGGGGTAGGTGTAGACTTTCATAAAATAAAAAATAGGTCGATTTTTTTTTTACCGGAATAACTTTTACCCAGAGTGCACCAATCATGATTTAAAAAAACTGGAAATGCGACATTGGCCTATCAGAGCAAAGTTGGCCAAAAGGCGCAATTATAATTTGCAATGCTTCATGGGATTGTAGTTTTATTTACCCAGATTGCCGTGACACACACACACACACACACACACACACACACACAGTCTGTATTGCCTTTATGACAAATTTTCAAATATTTTTTATTTCAGATCGAATATTTTACATGTTGTAATTCAAGTTGTAGCTAGTTGTTATGATTCAAGGCTTATAACGCTTTAAGCAACAAATCTCCAACGAGGAAAAGTGAATGAAAATACTCCAGGAAGTGTCTGTTGAAAAAGTGGGCGCACGCGGTGTTGCTCGGAAACAGCCGCTCGCGCTGAACCCGGGAAAGTCAGCAGAGTTGGTAAGTGAGAACATACATATATATCAATAAAGAAATATTATATTCTTCTTAAATTTAGCCACAGTCACATGTGGACTTAATAATCAATTAATGCATTCACGTGCTATCAGTGTCCTTTAATGCAAACGGGTGGTGAAATAAAAAACTACACCTGCACGTGTCTGAATAAACGGACGACGGCAAAAAACAAATAAAACCTGCACTTAAACCAGTGCTTCTCTTTTCTTCTCTTTTTCTGGTATTTCATTTTCATTATAGTCTTTAAAACTTTTTATTAATCTGTATTTTTTTATTAGGAGGAAGAACAAAAGGCTTCAGTAAAGACACAGTATGGAGAAGGTTTGGAAGTACAATGATAGGAGCAGTTCCAGAAGGAGCACAAACATGGACATTTAAGCATCATATCTCAATTAAATCTTGTTCCTGACCAGAAACATGGACGTTCAAGTGTTATACATAGTGTGAAACTTGTTAATGAGCAGAAACATTGATAATCAAGTGTTAAAGATACAGTAAATATTGTTCCTGACCAGAAACAGGGATGATCAAGTGTTACATTTTACTTCATGAACAGAAACATAGCGGAACTTCTACTTGTTTTATTTTTGCTTTTATTTTAATTTCTGAACTGATGGGGTGATATTTTATAGAGTTGTTTGTAAAAGTGTATATGTCAGGTTTCAATGTTTTGATGTTAAATATAATAAAATATTTGTTCAGAATACTGTCGTTGTGGTGACTATTCATTTGGGAGGGATGTGTGTATCAATTGGCCTGGTTATGTTTTTTTAAGGCTGACATGTGGAACCTATCTGGTCCAGTGTATAGGACCACAGTAGGGCCAGCTATGGTCATACAGGTGGGTGAGCTATGGCTCTGTCATGGCCCTTTTATAGCCCATATTTTGGCTGCCAGGTTTAGTTAACCTATGGATTGTGCTCAGGTGTGGCTAAGTTTTCGGCTTTCTGCTGTTGATATGGTTTACTTATGGTTGTATTTTGGTTCCAATGTCATATTTTGACCTGGCCCAATTCAGGACCAGTTATGGGTATTTAACTTGGCTGAGACTTGGGACTAGTACCTTAATTCATTGCGGTATGTGGGCCACGCAAAAGCTGGTTTTGCGGGCCGGAGCTGGGCCAGAGAAAAATTGCTATGTGGGTGAGAGAGTAGTTTAAAGTCTTTTAGGTGTCTCAGATGGTACAGACGCTGCCGTGCTTCTTCACCAGTGTGTTGATGTGACAGGACCATGACAGGTCCTGTGTGATGTGAACACCTAGGTAGCGGAAACTGTCCACTCTCTGAAATTGTAACCCCTGTTGATGTTTAGCTGTTGGTATGACCATCCATCATCAACTCCTTAGTCTTGCTGACGTTCAGGAGAATGTTGTTCTCCTGGCACCATCTCTCCAGGTATTTAGTCTCCTGTAGGTAGGCCGTCTCATTGTTGTTGAAGATCAGTGTCGTCTGCAAACTTGATGGTGGTGGAGTTGAAAGAATAAAAAAGAATCTCTATTTATTTTCATTATCAGTCAGCAGTTTTCTAAACAAGCCCTTTTCACTGACAGGTTCATTTCAACCCAAAATCTCTCACTTGTGCATCTTCCTGAAAATGTTGCCTTGTGTTACACCACAGATTTCTGGCTACATATTTAATGAATGCATGAAATTTGAACTTTTTTTTAACAATATTGTTTTATAAATTAATAATTACAAAAAAACAGCTTTCTGATGTTTTATCAGATATTTATATACAGTATCTAATAAAATGGACTGATATAGATATTTCAGTTCTCTGTCATTTATGCTGTGGTGGATCGCCTCTGCTGCTGCTGCTGCTGCTGCTGCTGCTTTATTTCTTGCTGTTTTCAGGATTTCTGTGAGCATGTGCATTTATTCTATTTCGGTTAGCAGCATCATATTCTAAAAATACATTTCCACACCTATGATTACCTGCGAGCTCGTGACAACGATGCACTGATTCTGCTTTGTGCACTGCACTAATTGTACCCATCATATAAGAAATCATGGAATCATGGAGTCTTAGGCATATGTCAAATGTCATGACAAATGTCAAAACACGTACAATGACTGACAAATGCAGACATAAAACTAAAGCAGAGGTTTGAAATTGATTTTTAATTCAATTCAATGCAATTTAATTAAATTTTTTTTAAACAATGGAGGTTATGTTTATACATTTTTATATCAGACATTCATCCTAATAATGAGTGAACCGTAAGTGGCACTGGCAAGAAAAAACTCCCTAAGATGCCATTAAGAAGAAACCTTCAAAGGAACCAGACTCAAAATGGAACCCATCCTTATTCTGGTGATCCAAAATGTCAGTTCCTTATATCAGTTCCGAGGTTATCAATATTTCACTGATGGCTTGTTTTCAAAATGTACTCATTATTATAGATATGGCATAATGACATACCTACTCATCAAAAGTTCAAGCACAATTAATGGAAAATCTCATTAAAAGACAATAAAGAAAATTTCCAAGAACTAAAATAAAAAGCTTCTTTTTTTTTAGATTTTTAGATGCTTTACTCTGCACCGTTTCTTTAATATTATTTGTACAGCACAACAAAGGTCTTTATCACTAAGCAGTTATACCAAAATTAATAGAGTAATATTATATAAATTTGAGTCCCTAGAGGTATTATATACATGTTATGGTTCAGTGGAGAATAAATCTGATCTGGTTGTGGTAGCTCAGTAGTTAAGGTGTCTGTAAGATGAAAGCTAATTGGAAGATTGTGAGTTCAAATCCCTGCAAACCAAACTGCAACTGTTGTTTTTTTGACCAAACAAAACTTAAATGAACAAATTAAATGTGTAGACATATGATTCTCATTGTACATCCCAGGTACTGCACAAAGAGGCTAAATCTAGATTTGCAGCAACGTGCCATTTCCAGAACATGGCTGCAGACATGACAGTCTGTCTTAGTCTTAATGATGTCTCACAACCCCAAGAGTCACGGGGGCTCCCAGGGACAGTGGGAGGTTTGAGTTCTGGCAAGATGGATCAAATAATACTGTCAAAATGATCAAAAAAGCAGAGTCACACACAAGAGTGGCTTTGAAATGTTGTCCATCTGACTGCTCAATAATGAGGCACACAAACATTCTGACAAGACAAAGATAAATGTCAATAAAATGTTTCCACAAAACACACATTCTCTTCCCAAATTCATTGGAGCAAATTCTCATTGTCTCTCCTACCATATATCACCTACCCAATGGGGAGGGCTAATAAGTACTTCCTCTGACATGAGCAGTAAAGTAAATCCTTCTTCATACTGAACATGATGCAGCACAGATTCGTGCATTGTAACACTCAGGAAAGTGCTATTTAGCTATTTAATTGAGCTTATAAATGCCCATGATTGGCTCCCATGTCTCTGTGATTAACATTGAGACAAAGTAAGACAGTATGTCATGTCCATATGTCCAATGTATGCTTTTCTGTTGGGCTACTCAGCGGCTACTCTAATGTGTGTCAAGTCAGGTCAAAAAGTTTTTTTCTATAGCGCTTTTCACAACAGACATTGTCTCAAAGCAGCTTTACAGAAATCAACAGTGAAGGTGAATGGTGTGTTTATCCCTGATGAGCAGCTGTGGTGACTGTGGCAAGGAAAAACTCCCTTAGATGTTATGAGGAAGAAACCTTGAGAGAACCAGACTCAAAAGGGGAACCCATCCTTATTTGGGTGACATCAAGAGTGTGATCATAAATCTTTAAACACTACAGAACACTGGAGAGTGAGAACTAACATGAGTACTGGAGTGTAAGATTATAAGAATAATGTTCTTTCTACAGTCTTATACAGTGTGTTAATAAGAGAATGCTGGTGAAAATTCCTGATTGTTGTATATGTAATCATAATTTAAGTATGTTGTTATTTTAGGTTACAAAATGAACTGAGTCACATACACACAGCTGGGAAGATCGATCTTTATTTTTTTCCCCATTTGTGACGGTACAAAGTTACAGTACAACTGCAAAGTACAATTGAAATAAAGACTGTACAGTCTATCTAATAGCAAAACACAGGCTCGGACACGTGTGGCTTGTTTGCCTGCATGTTTGTGAGTGGGTGTGGGTGTGTGTTTACCGTACATCACCATACAACCTGCTTTAAGGTACCAGTAGCTACACTGCAGCTGTGTACAAGTTACTAAGGCAACTGTTGCCAAGACGAGTTGTCTTGAAAAACAAACAAACAAAAAACAAACAAACAAACAAACAACAACAACAAAAAATTATTTCCTCTTTGTTGTAAACTATGGACTGTAATTTATTTATATTTGCCTATTGACTTTTTATTTAAATCTAGTATACAGTACTTCTCTTAACCTGATGTGTGTAGAAATCCAAACAGTAAATGAAGTTTGTAGATTGAATTGGCCCAGCAGTGTGTGTGTGTTATAGACCACACAGAATTACGAATTATCTCCCATCTCCAATTAAATTACCATCCTGCCGCAGATGTGCTGGAAATTCTCTACCTTTTCGCTGTTATCTGCCATTGTTCATTTCATGTCCATCTCCGTCCTGCATTCCCAGCCAGCTAATCAATTCAATGAATGTCAAAGTGTAGCATGAGATGATACTGTTCCACTTTTCGAAATGGAGTCTGGGTATTTTGGTCATATCTGATGCTTATTTACCATTATTATAGGTTGCAGGGTTACAATCATTACCTTATCAGCTACACATTTCTCATGAGACTTGTAATTTGGTTTTTCATAATGCTTCAGTGGATACTGTGTTCATGATCATTATCAGCTCCAGCTCCAGCAACATCAGCAAAAATGTAAATGTTGCCGTTTGCAGCTTTAAAATCTGCAACCATGCTGCTTTGCTCATTAACGAGATCTATTTTATATGTTTATACAATTAATACATTGTATATTTAGTTCAGGAAAGGCATTTAAAAGTCACTTCTATCCGGCTGTCTAAAGTAGAATAATTGAATATTCACTGATAAAACATGGTTTGTAAATGAAAGCTGTTTTTTTTGACATATTAAGAAATTTCCTAGTCTTAAATCACAAAAGAAATGTAAAAACCCCAGTTTTATAACTAGAAAAGCACTACCTGTCATTAAAAGACCTCTATCAGATACTCCACCATGTAAAGTCAACAAAATTGACACAACTGACATGACTCCAACGTCTATGATCACAAGGTTATGGAAGGATGAGAAAAACCTTTTACCATCCATGGATTTAAAATCTTTCACATTTCAGCTGGTTGCATTATAATTAAATATTCATTTAAAAGGTCTGAATTTTCGTTGTGTATTTGAGATATCATTGGGTATATATTTTATATTTTTGTAAAAATTACAAGGGGGCAGAATGCAAATAGTAAAAACCATTACCAGGAATCACTGCAGCTTCAATACTGATCTACCAAACAAGAACTAAATCTAAAGTACAATATGTACATGTGCAGTGTTCAGGAAGCTGTTTTTGCAGCAACGCTATTCTCTCAGTGGCTCCGAATAAAGCTTTCCTCGTAACATCACCTAAATAAAAGACATAAATAATGTAAAAACAAATGTTCCTAACACCACACAATTATTAGTCAGGAGAAGATCGTAAAACATTGTGTGAACAATATAAATATTGTTAAATTAAATAGAAAGGTGTTTATGAATACTCCTGCCCTTATGAGGCATAATGTGTTAGTCATTAAGGACGAATTTATGTTTAATATCCTGTACAGGCTTTAAAATAGTTTCTTTGATCCGGCTGAAATTTAGTTTTATATGATCATCGTCATCATCATCATCATCGTCATCATCATCATCATCATCGTCATCATCATCATCATCATCATCATCATCATCATCATGAGCTCTTTTCCTACACTCCAGGTTTTGATGTAGTTTACATCATTACGTCTAATTGCCTGGTTCTGTGAAAAAAAAACTATTTTGACAGTGTTTCTTTAGTGGGTGATTCTGATAGGAAATCCATATAGAAGTACAGATGATTAGAGATGGTTGTGCTTGAAGAGAGACAGCTGGATAGGGAGGCATGTCTGAACCAGCATTCACAAACCACAGGGTTACTCTCCAAGGGCTGAGGCACAAATTTTCACAAAGTTCTTCTCAGATGTTCTCCCATCATCTGCCATCTCTTTGGGGAAAAAAAGAAGACACAATAAAAAAGATTAAAGGCTGAGCTTGTACTGTGATGTACTAAACATAAACCAAGCCTGGTAAAAACTAGATACCTGTGCACCATTTAATCCCCAATAAACTCCCAGGGCTTCAGACTTATGCTCTATATCAACAGTCTATATGGGGTCTTGTGGTGTATATCAACAGTCTATATGGGGTCTTGTGGTGTATATCAACAGTCTATATGGGGTCTTGTGGTGAATATCAACAGTCTATATGTGGTCTTGTAGTCTATATCAACAGACCTTATTATTATGTTCACTACGGTTCCTGGAAAATTCATAAAAACTACTCAATATAATACTTGGTAAGATTAAAATATAAGCTGGAAGTTAAAAGTTTTATATATATCAATAATGTAATTTTTATTAACTGTAGCAAAAAACTTCACCTTGACAAAAAAATGCTACATTAAGAACAAACTTTAAATGTTTTTTCTTCTCCTAAATTTGATCTGTATTTTGCTTTTAAAACTGGATATTGACACAAAGCAGCTTTGCGGAGGCATACGGTATACATTTCCAATATACATTTTAAATAGAATAAAATATCAAAAATGAGAAATCCAGAAGTGATGATGTAAAGAAAAACACAGAAAACTGAAGCAGTATGAGGAAAAAACCTTGAGAGGAACCAGACTCAAAAGAAACCAATACTCATCTGGGTGACACCACAAAATACAATTATAGATCATTTTCATTCTTGCAGTGTTCTATAAGCTGTAAAAGATACAGTTAGTCAACTTTCATGAGAGTCATTTCTGAATTCATTATGGTTTAAAGTCTATTGTGTTGACGTTATCAACACTTCAATTATGGAAACATGGGTCTTCTTTTTCCTTCTTATTATTTGCACAATGAGTCATTTACAGATTTATTGAGACACTGCTAGCCTCCCCTGCTGAAAGCAAACAACTTCCTAATGGGAATTGCCTTAATCGATTGTGTTTCTGGTAGTTACTTAACAAAATGAAAACCATTTAGGGCAATTTCCATTAGAATCTATACACTTTAGCAGGGACTCTAAGAAAGTGTCTATCAACACAGTAGGAAGTCTTTCACATGTCACACATCACAATCAACATAATAAATAGAAATACAATTCTAACACAAACATTTCATCAGCTTTTGATCAGCTCATAGTTGATAGTTTGTTATACTTTTAACTATTAACTATTTCTGTCCTAGTATTGTAAAAGAATAAAAGGAATATTCCATAAATATAAAAAACATTAATTTGCTCATATTATAATTTAACGTTGGTTGGAAAAACAAAGTGATTTCCTGGGATTAATTTTTTTATTTTTTTTTTTGACCTCATTAACACATCTTACTGTGTCTCAGCTAATTCATGTCTGTTCTGTTTCTTTATTCACTTCATTCCACAGTCAGTCTCGTGTTCAAATCCCAGAATCTCTGTGCATCTGCTCACTGCATTATAGACCTTTCATTTTTTATAAATTATTTTGTAAATATACTTTTTTCTTACCAGCTTTTTGAAAGCTGGAACTGGGCCTGATTTTGGTGAATAAAAACTAAAAAGACTTTATATGTATGAGGAGCTTTACCATCTTTACATTAAACTTATCCGTTACTAAGTTTCCAAGAAAGGGAAGGATGTGGAAACGCGCTTTTATTTCCTCTACCAATCACAGAATCACTGTAAGTTCACATAAACAGAAGAGGCCACTTGGCACTTTCCTATGATAAGGTTCAGCTGCTCTGTATCATAATACAAGTAGCAGTAAAAAAAGATGTGTTTTAGAGCAGAATTATTATAAATTGAATCCCAGACGGACCGCAGTCAAGCAAGAGAGTGCTTAAGCATAAAATTACTCGCCATTACTGCAGAACGCTGAAGTGCACTCAATCTGCTCTCAAGTCATGTCCCTGAAAACATTAGCATTTTTAAAGTAAATGAGTAGATTATGGTTGTATCGGTTTACACATTCAGTGGAGACTTGGTTTAACATACAATTAAATACTAATGCCACACAAAATTCCATTACTTGTTGCTGTGGCTGCACGCAAACGTGTAGACCATTAAACGTTTTCTCAAAAAGCTACTTAACATCCTTATGCTTCAGTTTAAGTACCTTAGTTAAAGGTCTATATATATTTAGACTATATATAACTATAAAAAACTATATTTAGATCTATAGTCAAAATAACACACATTACAGAAATAAAAGATACCACCCTACAACTGAATGCACTGTTCTAATAGGAACAAAAATGCCAGAACATGGTAGAATTAAACAATCAAAATAGGACGAATAAAAACCAAAATAGATTATTACATTTGTTTGTACAAGAAGAATAACTGGATAATATTTAGTATTTATCTACCCAAATACTCTGCTAGAATACTAAATCAGGTCCATAACTGAAAGTATTATAAATATCATAAATATGGATGATGTTCCTGTCAGGCTGCAGACGCGGAAGCCGATATAGTCCGATCATTGTCCTTTTATTTCAAAAACCGTACAACACAAAAACACTCATAAGCCGTTGAAAATAACAAACAAAGACATCCGCTCGATACGCGTTGTCCGCTATGAGTTCGAATGTCCCAAGCATCATCCATAAAGCCTTCGGCAATGAGTAATCCAAGTCGGAAGTGGAATTCGGATATACAGCCGGCGGTCGAGCAGCCACGCGATTGTCCAGCTTGACAATATAACGACCGACAGCCTGTGACTCAAGAACGTGAGTTTAAGTAGTCTGTTCTTTAATGAGCCACAGCTGTCGGTAATCTTGGAAAGCAGCGTGACTGCTATCGAGGGGGGCGTGCCAGGGTGAATCCCTGACAGCTACAGAGGGGGGCGTGGCAGGGTGAATCCCTGACAGCTACAGAGGGGGGCGTGGCAGGGTGAATCCCTGACAGTACCCCCCCCTCCAGGGGCGACACCTGACGCCCCAAAACCCACCTATGCCAGGTGGGCCAGGGCACTCCGAGGAAGGCCTCCTTAGACGCCTGGGAGCAACGGAGGCCTGGTGAGCATCCTCTGCGGAGAGCCGGAATGGAACAACACCTTGCAGGAGGATCCGGAACAGAGCCACGCCCTCGGTGCTGACGGGAGGCTGAGTAAAGCCCCTGGCGGGGATTGGAGCCGGAGCGACCTCCATGGCAGGGAACCGGAACTGGACGCCAACCATGACAATGACTGGGGAGTGGAGGACGTCCCGGGCGGAGACCAGTAACGTCGTACCACCCTAAGAGGGACCTGGAGGACCGACGTCGCCGTCAGAGGGACCTGGAGGACCGACGTCGCCGTCAGAGGGACCTGGAGGACCGACGTCGCCATGCGGGGCTCCTGGGGCGATCCGTCGTCCTGAAGAGGACCTGGGGGCGAGACGTCGCCCTCTGTGGAGCTTGGATGCGATCCTTCGCCCTGCGTGGAGCTTGGATGCGATCCTTCGCCCTGCGTGGAGCCTGGATGCGATCCTTCGCCCTGCGTGGAGCCTGGATGCGATCCTTCGCCCTGCGTGGAGCCTGGATGCGATCCTTCGCCCTGAAGAGGACTCGGGGGCATTCCTTCGTCCTGAAGAGGACTCGGGGCGAGACGTCGCCTTCCATGGAGCCCTGGGGCGAGACGTCGCCTTCCGTGGAGCCCGGGGGCGAGACGTCGCCTTCCGTGGAGCCCGGGGGCGAGACGTCGGCTTCCGTGGAGCCCGGGGGTGAGCCGTCGCCTTCTGCGGGACTGTGGGGTGAGCCGTCGCCTTCGGTGAAACCCGGGGGCAGCGGTTCGACTTCCCTTTCGCAGTCCTGGAGCCGGGGTGAGTGCACAGGGAAACCCCTGGGCGTAGGAGCGCTCCTTGGGACCCTTAGAAGCAGATCGGAGCCTACTGGGCAGCCTGGAAATGGGGTGAAGCCTGCCTGGAGATCCACTAGCGGAGAAGGGCTCGCCTGGAGGTCCACGACATCAGTGGAGCTTTCTTCGGGACACTGAAGCGGAGACAAGCTCGTGGGGTCGCTCGGAGGCAGAGAGGAGCTCTCGGGAGGAGCCTGGAGCAGAGTCGTGCCCTCTTGAGGAGCCAGGAGCTGGGCGGAGCTCTCTTGAGGGACCTGGAGCTGGGCGGAGCTCTCTTGAGGGACCTGGAGCTGGACGGAGCTCTCTGGAAGGACCTGGAGCTGGGCGGAGCTCTCTTGAGGGACCTGGAGCTGGGCGGAGCTCTCTTGAGGGACCTGGAGCTGGGCGGAGCTCTCTTGAGGGACCTGGGGCGGAGCCGAGCTTTCCGTGGGCGAGATGTCGCCTTGGAAGGGGCTCGTCTGGAGAGGGACTCGGAGGAGTCACTTCGCCTTCTGTAACCGGAGGTGTCGGCGCGGCTCTCTCGTGACGACTCTGTGGCGGCGTGGCGCTCTCGTGACGACTCTGTGGCGGGAAGGCACGCTCCTGGAGACACTGTGGCAGCGCGGCGTTCTCGTGAAGACTCTGTGGCGGCGCGGCGCTCTCGTGACGACTCTGTGGCGGGAAGGCACGCTCCTGGAGACACTGTGGCGGCGCGGCGTTCTCGTGAAGACTCTGTGGCGGCGCGGCGCTCTCGTGACGACTCTTTGGCGGGAAGGCACGCTCCTGGAGACACTGTGGCGGCGCGGCGTTCTCATGAAGACTCTGTGGCGGCGCGGCGCTCTCGTGACGACTCTGTAGCTACAGAGGGGGGCGTGGCAGGGTGAATCCCTGACAGTTCCTCTGAGGTTTGACCTGCCGCTCACTCGGACTGTCTACAGGAAATGTGAATCATTCGTCACGCTGAAAACAACCGGGCATGAAAACACACTTCACCTGTGTTCTGAGCTGCGCGGCATCTGGAGAAAAGATTCACCGATGGCGATTTTTAAACGCACGACGATGCCAAAAGATAAACTCTCGAGAGAAATAGTTGTGAAAGGAAGGAGGAAGACAGTGAACAATGACCTTTTTGGTAGGCTACTGTTTAGATACAAGCTGTGTAACAGACACTGTCTTTCATTAAAGCCTGTGTAAAGAACATTAGTTTCAGTGTAGACACCTGTGGCTTATAGACAGGTGCGGCTTTGTCAAATTCAGCGGCTTATATTTGGGTGCGTTTGATTAATTAATTCATTCATTTTCTCCCACTTATCTGTAATTCGGGTCACGGGGGCAGCAGTCTAAGCAGGCCCCCGCCTTCGACTGCTGCCCAATCCACACAGCACTGTCCCTTACGGTCCCTCCTGCAGGTGGTGAGCCCACGGGAAGGCGGCCCCACGTCACTCCGACGTCACGGACCTTGATATCTTCCTCGTAAGGGACCCCCGGAGCATAGAGGGTTAAGGGCCTTGCTCAAGGGCCCAAGAGTGGCAGCTTGGCGTTACCGGGGCTTGAACCCCAGACCTTCCGATCGGCAACCCAGCGCCTTAACGGCTGGAGCCACCACTCCCCCCATGCGTTTAATAGTCCGGAAATTACGGTAGTCTTAGTTCAATTTTGTAGAAATTGTAGCAATATAACGTTGCAGTTATTCATGTTCTCATATTCTCATGTTCTATTACTGAGTAACATTTGGTGCAGTTTAATAATCCACAGTGCTCCACTTCATGTCTTGTGAATGTGAACTGTAGAAAGAAGAAGCCATGTTACATTATTTTCTGTCTAACTATTAATATAATGTGCATTTGTGTCAGTATATTTTGAGATTTTTTTAAACATGCAATTTATGCAGTATTTATATGTAATAATCAGAAGTGACTTATAGTAATAATTATAGTACATAATTATTATTTAATGTGGTTGCCTTTTTTAACTGACCAACTGAAATAATAATAATAATAATAATAACAATATTTTTCCATATTAATTTATTCATATACTCTAATATGCTATTGTAATAAACATTTGTACTTTTTTATATTATTCTTGTAGAGCATTAAATCTTTTCCAAGCCAGCCAGAGACCTTTATTAAATGGGTCATGACGTCAAAGTCTTCAGCTATTCCTGATCATCAGTAGATTTCCTCTCATGATTTTTTTTATTTATGCAGTTTTTCCCAACAGTAGAAAAATAAGCAGTAAATAGTTACTGATATAATTGTGTCCAGAAGGAGAACTCCTACTGCCTCGTCCTGTCTGTTTTCATATATGGGGTATTTTTAGCTAGAATGATGGCACATCCTAAGTTCTGACTGCCCCCTCTCCTACAGCCTGGCCAGATAGAGTTTCCTCAGCTTCATGCTGAATCCCTGTGGGCTCTTAGATGTCTGTAACTTAAGCCAGACCATTTGGCTTTCTGTCCTGTGTTGGGATACAGAAGTTAAACTGCACTGTTCTGTAGAGACACTGTGAAGGCCCAGAGCCAGACTACTCCAATGCCTCACTGCTTTCCTTATTTACAAAGCAACATATGCAAAACCATCAAAAAATTTCTTTGTACTCTTGTAAACACAAATACTGCATCACAGCACCAGTGGGACTATAAATATATCTATTAACTATATATATATATATATATATATATATATATATATATATATATATATATATATATATGCAAAACATAAAATTGCTTGTCGTTTTTTATTAATGCAGTTTATCATTATTAATATTTGAGAACATTCATTCATTCATTCATTCATTCATTTTCTCCCGCTTATCCGTAAAGCAGGCCCCCGCCTTCGACTGCTGCCCAATCCTCACAGCACCGTCCCTTACGGTCCCTCCTGCAGGTGGTGAGCCCACGGGAAGTATTTGAGAACATCAACAGTTAATATTTTAAAAAACATTTTTAACAAAATGCCTGAATGGTTCAATAATACATAAAATAATACTTTATACAATTTTATAAAACATTAAATATCTAAAAATAAAATAGATTTTTAAATAGCTTTTTATTATATTGATTAAATTGCATAATTCGGTTAAATTGGCACAAATTAAATGTATTATATAAAATTAATGAATAGAAAAATGTTATTAAATAGTTTACATTTGTTATACCCTCAGGTAATACAGATATAAGTGTGTGTATGTAAGTGTGTGTGTGTGTGTGTGTGTGTGTGTGTGTGTGTATGTGTGTGTGTGTGTGTGTGTGTTTTACATATAATATTAAATTTTCTAAAGATATATAATACTTAACTGTCCTATTTATTTCAGCATACTTTAGCAAATGTCTTCATTCCTTTCATCCTTCATTTATTCACCTCCCGTTTAAAGGAAATCTTAAAGCTGGACATAAAATGCTAATGCAATCAGGAAGTGGTGTGATTTCTCGCATGTGCAAAACAACGCACTACAAATCGCATTTCTGATATGATTGTTATTGTGAGTATCCACAGTGACACTGCGCTAACTCTAGTTTCTTTTTTATACCTCTGGCATTGTTGTGTATGTTTTCAAGTTTAGTAATACAAAAAAAAGTGTGAGGCGGAGACAACAAACTTGCGGTCCGCCACTTAATACGTTCCTGAGGGAACTCAGCTTTTAACTATGTTCCGCACGTAGCATCCAAGGAGAAATAGCAGCATTTTGACACTTTTCCAGCTTGGTGTGTGTGCGTCTGCCTTATACATTAGTACAAAGATTTATTTATTTATTATTATTTACTACAGAGTGCCCAATAAAATATATTTTTTTTTGTTAGCGGTACTGGAATATATGAGCTATGAGTTAAACTTGCAGTTCAGTCTTTGGTTCAGAGTCTAAACAATGCAGTCTAAACAGCTTGCTAGTCACAAATGTTTACAATTAGTGATGAGCACAAAAAGCTGAGAAAGCCTCCTCTGTGGGACAGGTGCTTTTGCTTCAGACTATGTCCATATATCCTGAAAAGCCCCGAGTGAAGCATTCATTTCCCTGCCTATTAGCACTGGTTTAATAATTATCCTATGCAAATATGTGCCCTGACCCTCAGATAATTAGATTAGACATACATTAGCATTACATTTATTCATTTAAGGACATTTTCTACTTTCACTTCTATAAACGTGAGTTACAGTGTCAACATGTAATACATTTCCAAGGTTCAGAATGTGACTGAGTGATAATGATAATCCAAAGCAGTGTTTCATGTTGTGAATGATAATATGGGGTGGCACTTTCATCTGCCATTATACTGCTGCATATATTTAATAATATATTCATTAATAATATATTCATTTCAGTTTGCACCCGTCTTTAAAAAAGCTTCTGAACACTGCCCTTGTTTTATTTTAAGCCTTTTTAAAAACCTTGGCAGCTTATTTCAAACATTTATTTCTAAAAAGGAACAAAAGTATTAAAAACCCAAAAACAATCTATAAATGTATTCTAGTAAAATGTATAGAAATAAGATCACTGGTATTGTGTTTTTTTCTTTTTTTAAATATGTTAATCTTATGATAATTCGATAATTTGATAACATTTTCATTATTCAAGTTATCAACCCTTGCTAAGATTTCTTTGCAATATCTAGTCTTGTAATTAGGTAAATACAACACATGACATATTACACCATCATTATTTATTTAACAAAAATTAAGCCAAAATGGAAAAACCATATGGGAAAAAATATGGACGCCTTTCCTGCTTCCATAGGATTTAAGAGGCCAAGAAGCAGCCATGTGCTGTTAATTAAATGACCTTGATCAGTTAATCAACAGCGAGTGTGACCACCACTATAAGAGCCCAGGTTTAGCAGTTTGCTGGTCTGGAGCATTGAGGTGTGTGTGCTAACACAACACCAAAGAGGGAAGACACCAAAGATCTTTAGCAAAGCAATTGTTGCTGCCAGTGAATGAATAATGAAGATTATTTACAAGTGGAAAACATTCAAGACCTACCAGGAGTGGACATTCCAGCAACTCATCCCAGACTGTGCAATATTTAGAGAAATTGCATATATCAGTTACAACTGATAAAATGCTTTGATAGAACTGATATAACTGATAGACTCCGTTAGCATTTGAAATGGTAAAGTTCATGACAGCACATTTAGAAAAAGAGGAGAAAGCTTCTTTTCTTAAAAAGAGAACATAGCAGCACAGCTTAGTCGTGAGTTCATACCCCACCATCACTAAGTTGCCAATGCCAGGTCACAGCAAGGCCGTTCCGTCAACTGCTCAGTTGTATTACTGTTTGTTACTAAAAGTTGCTCTGAATAAGAGCATCTTCCCAATGCCAGACATGTAAATTTAAGCTTAGGTTTGCAAAATTGCATTTGAACAAACCGCAAGACTTTCATAACAAAGTTCTTCGAACATATAAGAGCAAAGTGGAGTTGTTTAGCTATAATGCAAAACAGCACATTTGGCACAACCAAACACAGCAGATCAGCAAACACACATCAAAACAACTGTCAAGCAAATTCATAGAAGGATGAGGTTTTGGGCACATCGCAATCATTGAGTTGGCCATGAACTCATCTGTATTTCAAAGTATTCTTAAGTAAAACACGAGGCTGTTTCTTCAACAACCGAATTTGTCTATGACAGAATGACTGAAAAAGAACAGAATCAATGTGTTGCAATGGCCCAGTGGACCTCAACCTGACTGAAATGCTGTGTCAGGACCTTAAGAGAGCTGTGCATAAACAAATGTCCACCTCAAGAATCTTAAGCAACATTGATGTTAGAGACTGATGATCTCATACAGGACTTTATTATTGCAAGTTATTGCTGCTAAAGGTGGTTCTACAGGCTTTTGAATCAAAAGGTGTACTTAGTTTTTCACATATGTTATTTCTACTTTGGCTTTATTTTTTTTATAAATATATAATGATGGTGTTGTTAATCTGAGGTTGTATAATTCTAAGACCTGCTAAGGACTAAATGATTCTTTTTTATGTCTTGAACTTGTTTTATCCTGAAAATTAAAACCCTAGAATTCAGGGTGCACTTTTTCATCTGACTGTAACTCACAATTACTTATCAGACAGAACCTATACAAAGTGTTTGTGCAGTGGGACACATGGTAAATGTTTATTGCAAAAAAAGGGTATTTACATCCAATGCAGCAACGTTACACAACATCAACACCACCACTGCCACAACCATTACACATCATTATCAATAACAACAGCCATTACAAGCCACCACCACCAACAACAATTACACACCACCAACAACAACAACCATTACACACCATCCCACCAACAGCTATTATACACCACTACCAAAAACAACAACCATTACACACCACCAACAACAACAACCATTACACACCATCCCACCAACAGTTATTATACACCACTACCAAAAACAACAACCATTACACACCACCACCAACAACAACAACCATTACACACCAGCACCAACAACAGCTATTATACACCACCACCAAAAACAACCATTGCACATCACCACCAATAACAACATCCGTTACACACCACCAACAACAACAACCGTTACACACCACCAACAACAACCATTACACACCACCAACAACAACAACCATTACACACCAGCACCAACAACAACTATTACACACCACCACCACCAACAACCATTAAACACCTCAACCACCAACAAAATCCATTAATACAACACCACTAACAACAATCATTACACACAAACACCACCAACAACAACAACCATTCCTATAACTGCAGCAGCAACAACAATCATTACACACCACCACCAACAACAACAACCATAACAACAACACCGGCAACAATAATTATGACACCAACCATTACAACAACTGCAGCACCACCAACAGCATTAACCATTGCATTAACCATTGCCTGTAAGTAGACTGAAAGACTGTAGTATTTTCATGCAGGCTTTAGCAGCCATTCGTTTTTGCTTCACCCAGACAGCATGTTGATGGAACACAATGCAACTATTAAACAGCAGGATAATCCTCCTGCCCGCTAACATTCCCAGAGGCTGCCTCTTGTTATCCCAATGACACAATACACAGAAACTTGCCATGTAAAGCTATTTCGAGTGCTTTCACATACCATACCCATACCAGGAAAAGAAAGTACACATAGCACTTATTTACAGAGACATCACTTGGCTTAACATCCAACTCGCTTGCTACAATTCCCAAGTACATCATAAGCAAAGAAAATGAAACATCGGGTTATATTTTAGTCAGTGACCTATCTTACAAGTCTTGACCCCTATCAGCAGATGTTTTCTTCATGGTTGGGGCCAGTTCTATTAATTTCCCTAATGGTCCCTGAGGAATGGAGTAGATCATCTCCAGTGGCCTCAAGTAGACATCTGAATTCAAAACAATAACTTGGTGTATGGTTTGTGTGTATGAGGAAGAACCCAAAAAAAGGAGTTGTCTCTGCAAATCCCTGTATAAAAGGGTAAGAGCAACACGTGCATGAGAGATAGATGGAGATGGAGAAGAATCATACTCTTATTAAAAGCATTCTTTAACCACTGCAAAACAGAGAGAGAGTAACAGGAAATTCATTTATAAACATATTTTGAGTGGATCAATTTATAATCCTAAATCCTATTTCCATAATGTATGCATATGAACATCTGAACATCTGCTTCCTACCAGTGCTTTGATCACACATGAGCATGTGTCTCTCCTCGTGTGTGTATTAGTGCTTATCTCTTCTCTGACTGTGGATTTGAGTGTTTTCCCTCAGTCATCTTATAATTTATTATAGTGCTGCAGTAAAGGTTAGGTTGACGCAGAAGATGAGAAGGTGTGGGATATGTTGTATAGCACTTTAAGGTGACCTTTCCAGACAGAAAGGCTGCCACTGCAATACATTTGTTATAAATAAATATGTTAAAAGTCCCTGGTAAAAAGTCATTCTATACAGGAGCAATATTGGAAAACATCAAAGAAAAACAGCTTTTGCAATCAACATCAGTGATCCTAAAAAAATAAACTTTGTATAGATATTATTAAATCAGACTCTCATCACAAGGCAAATAACAAACACTTCAGAAAAGCCTAAATCTAAACCTGGCCTGAATCTAGCACACAGTAAAGTTTTGCACTCACCAGGGGATTGATGTGTTGTGTGCAGTGTGTGTCGGACTCTGGGCCTCAGGCTTCAGGCTGTGTCTGGGCTGGGAGTGATAGTGTGGTTGTTGGTAGTGTGATAATCCTGATGGAGCTCCAGGTTGTGGAAGCTGCCCCTGACTCTCTTCCTGGTCAGGCCTTTGCCATTGACTGCGAGCTTGCTTCAGCCAGCGCCCCCCAAGGCCCCACTTCTCCAGGTACACCCTGAACACCTCGTAGTTTAGAGCTGAGTAGTAGAGGAAGTCCAATGCCAGCAGTACCATGACAAAAAAGCCATAGATCCACACTCCAACCAGTGCTGTGTAGTTACTGATATAAAACACAAAGGACACGAGGTAAGAAGTAGGGCACTGTTTTGTAGTTTTAATTCAAGGGCTAAACATTCGTTAAAAATGAGTCACTGCATCAGTAGAAAGAGATTTATGTTGATTTAAGCTGCATGGAGCAAAACATATAAAGATATTTTTTACTTTGATAAATCGTGTTCTTGCCAAATCCCAGTCAGTGCACCATTTGGAGCTAGCAACACTTGAAGAAGATCGGATTATTAACTGTGAAACGTATAATTTTAGTCCCAGTGAGTGTATGCTTGTGCCTCATGCCAAGTGTTCCTGTAGCAAACCCTGACCAAAAGCAAAGTACTGTAGATGAATGAAAGATCAAAAGCTTCACAAATGTAAGTTGGCACAAACTATTTTGCCACTAAAACCACTGCAGTTTAAAACTCAATACTATATTCATAGATGCTTCCTTTTATTGGCAGTGGTATTAAGGCTTTGCCACAGCATCTCCTTATATTGTGTATATAGCGAAAGGGTATTTTTTTTAAATTTATGATCAACATTCTGGACATAAATGCATGTACACGGCTTTCAAATACCAGACTGATTGAAACATAGTGATTAAAATCTGGCAGCCCTTTTACAAAGTTCTTTTTTTTAAACATTTCTGGATAAATATGTTTCTTCAGTCTCATTCAATACCAGTCTGCTTATTTCCTGTAAATACATCGCACTGCCGGACTGTTATTCATGAGCTTGCTTTGACAAATAGTCTTTACTGCTGAGCTGATTGTGAGTGGCTGTGGTCTTTCTTTTTAACCTAAGGGCACTGATAAATATCACCGCCTATGTCCTGCTGACCACAAATGTGAATGAAATGGCTTCTCGCCGGGTCTCCTTTCTTCACACAATTCATTTAAAAAGCCTGAGCGCACAGTAGGTGAGCACAGTCTGGCGTGGCCATTAGTAAAGGAGACATACTGTGTGGGAGACAAGAACAACTTCTATCCTTGCTAAACTGTCATAATAACTTCATTGGGTGAAAGGCGGAGGAGTGAATATGAGGGCAGCATTGTTTTAAAAAATGCAGATATGACTTGGTCTTGACATTGTTCATCTCAAAAAATTAGCAGCTTTATTTCAACAACGGAGTCTGCATAGGAAATGTGATGCTGTTCCAAAAAAATTTATAAAAACCAGACAAAGGTCCAGGTTTATCGTATAATCTTGCTGTTCTATTTGTGTGTGCTGCCTGGGTTGGTGCCAAGCTGATAATCCCTCTATCTATGCCTCATGCAATCTAAATGTCAGTTACTTGCTCCAACATCCATCTGGAGACTTTGCTATCTGCTGTGCACTCAGTGGGAAAAAACACAACAGTGCTGTGTAGACAACAAGCTTGATAGAGACAGCTTAATGTCATAAATGTCTTATCCCATGTTAGCGTTAAATAATAATGTTAATATCATGTTGAGGTAATGCTGGGTAAAAGAAAATAGCAGTGTATATATATATATATATATATATATATATATATATATATATATATATATATATATATATATATATATATATATATATAGTGTATATCAGGGTGTCCAGTCCTTTTTTTCCAGAAAAGGCTGATTTGGGTGCAAGCTTTCGTTCCAACCAAGCAAGTCCACAGCAAAGTCTTCCTCTTTAAATCTAACGATTCTCATTTTCAGTGACTATCAGGTGTGGCCCCTGTTTTGGTTGGAATGAAAACCTGCACCCACAAAAGAAAAGATTGTACCCTCTTACTGTAAATAGGAAGAAGCAAACATACTGGATGAAGTTTTTGTTTCACATAAATCGACTTACTTGTGTGAAAACCCATCCAGAGCGGTTGTGAGGTTGACCTGCATGATGGTTTGAAACTCAGTGTCATTGCAGCAGTACTTGAAGGCAGTGTTGTTGTGGTGACAGCAGAACATGTACGTTTTGTTGTCTGACAGACGAGGACAGTGGAATCCAAAATGATACCGTCCCTTGTGGTCAGTGTAGGGTTCACACACCCGAAAATGAGCTGAGAGAGCTGTGGGAAAAACAATCATAAAACTTTACTAACAATGTTAGTTACATAACATCAGATGAGATCCTGGACCTGTTTTTTTAATCAGTCCTTTAAGAAGACACACTTTCAGTGTTGTGCCATGGCATTGAACCTGCAAATACTTTTGGGTATATTATTTAACTCTGTCACTGCCTTGTCTAGCAGCTTTGCTGATCTCCACATCTGGACATGTTTCATGTCATGAATTTGAAAACTTCTCCATTTTGTATATGTTGACAAAGCTTTTAAACAAAATACAAAATATCACAAGACAGCATTGAATATCTGTGTCAACTGTGTCAAAACCAAAGGATTAGCACCTTGAATTATTTATCCGTGTCAGCTATGAGATCATAACAAGCTACATAAAAAACTGCAGTTGGAAAAAAGTCAACTTAACTGTTAATTTGACAAAAATTTGGAAATAAAATAAAAAATGTTCCTAAAGTAAACAGGTCCATGAATAAACAAAAGCAAATATAACCTTCTATAAATCGGCAAATCACCCAGATTTGGAATCAGTACACTGTGCTTCGAAAAACAGGAAGTGAATAAGGTTAGAGTGTATGTTTGTTTCCTTCCAGGCATTCATTTTCATCTTTATTCCAAATTTTCCTCAGTCTTTCTTTTCTTTTATTTAGGAAAATAATTATTAACAAGAATGCCGATGTTTACCAGTGAATGATATTATAAAGCATAAAGAGCAGCGAGACTGATCTCACACTAATGCCCCAATGAGACACGTACAGCTATAAACTGCAGAATTATTTCATCATTTGAATGACATTTCATCATTTCACGAGCTAAAATTTAGGATTTAGTTTAATTTTATACGTTTAGTTTTGTATAATGGCAAGAAACATTATCACAGAGCAGCTTGACAGAAATCTGGGTAAATATTTATACAGTATATTGACAATTTGTTGATTTTTTTTAACATAATCATGTTTTTTCTCTCGTGCAAATCTTTTCTGTTGATTGATGCATTAAAAAGATTATAAATATGTTATTGAACTGAAAAGAAAGTTTATATCTGCACAACTTCAGCTTTATATGTGCATAATTTATTTTCTCAAATATCTGTTGCAATTATACAAAGTGATGCATTTTATAGATTCTGTAAGAGGTGTCCAAATTGTTGCTGTATTTTGTGCAAAAAATATTTATTTATTTTTAAATCCAGATTTTAAAATGTATATAATTTCTCCAACTGTCCGAATACATTTCTGTTTAAATGGAGTCTGGGGAATTTCTTATACACACTCATTTCTGTTCACTCTCTTGAAGGCTATCAGTCATTGTGGAGTGTAAAACCAGTCTTTACTGTATACAGCAAGTTCATATGTTCTGACCCTCATCCATTAGTCTTACCTGCGGAGAAAAACAAGAGCAAGATGACGGCCAAAAGGTTGAAGGACCCACATCTAGTGACACTCATCTTTTTGTCCTCCCCCATGAGAGGATGGCCGGAGGAGGATGGACAGCTTCAGTTGAGCTCAGACATTATGTGTCGTGTCCAGATGATGTTGTCATGGCTGCAGCAATCTGACAGGCCACCTGTCTGTACAGAAGATCCAGCTGGTCAGAACAGATCTAAAGACTGTAGCAGTTGTTCACTGAAGGATAATTAGTCCTGTTTAATTTTTCCTACAGACTCAACATTCAAGGTTTTGTTATGTCTAATGTGTAGCAGAAGGAATAGAATGTGTGCGCCTCAGCAACTCAACACAGCAGGATATAAACAGTATAGAAATAAACGCAGCGTGGAAAACAGGCTGAACAACATGGTGAATGAATATGCATGTAATTAGTATATTTACATGTGTGTGTGTGTGTGTGTGTGTGTGTGTGTGTGTGTGTGTGTGTGTGTGTGTTCAGTCGAATAAATACTCACATCTTTGAGATCAGTGTCTTTATTCACTCATTAAGATTTCTGAAAAATGAACTACATCCAACCTCTCACACACAGGCGTGTGTTTAGTAAAGGGCATCTGTACTGTGTGTGTGCTCATTTACACATTCGAGGAGAAACAATACTGTAATTCAAAGTGTCTACCTCACTTCTTTGCTCTGCTATTAAGTCTGGTGAATTCAGGCCAGAGGTCACCAAGCCTACTATTATGAGCATTCTAAGTTCAGAAGGACCAAGAGAACCACAAATACATCTGCATTAAATGCACTTTTTATAGTGTAAAAGCTGAAAAACATGTAAAATGCACGGTGCTACTGATACGCAGCCTCTGGATCTCTAAATCACATTGCTACCTGTGCAGTATATCGTAAATCTTTCCTCATTGAGAACCTGAAGGTCAGGTTTATTCAACACGTTCAGAGTTAGTCATGTGTCTAGAGCTGTATAACAGCATAAATGCTCTGAGCTCTGACTAATAAAGGGCAAAGTAATTAATGTTATAAACATTCTGCTTTATCTTTCCTGTAAACCTCTTCTCTACCTCTGCTGTATGCAGTTTAAGTCTAAATAATACATCCTCATTTAGCATATTGCTATTGGGTAAAATTCACACGTTCATGAATTTCCCATCAGAGCTGTTCTTGAAATACAACTGAACACTTAAAAATAGCACCTGTTTTTTTTTCTTCTTCTTTTTTTCCTCCCTTTTTGTTGCTCTCACTATTTTTCAACCAGATAAAACATATAAAAGGTTGTAGGTTGATAAACATTTCTAGGGATTTCTGTTTCTTCCTTAATAAGCTATATATAGATTAATCCTGAAGGACAGAAGCATCGTGTTCTCTTCTGGCTGCCTGTTACACAACAACCTCTTTTATTCACACATTAGCAAAATGGGTTGCATGTACACAATAATGATACTGTTGCGTTTTAACTCAGGAGTCAGACGTATGCAACAGCTAATAAACTGGAGTGTGGTAATGCATCTACTGACACAGACCTACACACCCACCTACACACACACACACACACACACACACACACACACACACACACACACACACACACACACACACACACACAAAAATATTCCTAACAGATGCTGTATTAGCACGGTAAGAGATGTGACAGGAAAACGAGTTGATGGCAGCTTTGTGTTTTTAGTAAAAACAGTCGAATATTCGAACAGCAGTGGTGCAGCAACTGAGAGAAAAAGAGAGATGAAGGCTACGAACTTCTGCTGCCCTACTCATCATTTTAGCACATTTTTAAAATGATTCTAGGAACATCTGTTTATATGTACTGTCAATCTTTTTGAGCTGTTCAGAGAACATTTTACATACTGTTTATAAACGGGTCTACAATGATGCTGTATTAACATTTTTAGTTGTAACATTGTTTTCTCTTACTCAGGACACAGGCTGAGAAGAGTTCAGGAAAACAAAAACCTTCTTATATTCATTAATTAAATAAAATTGATTATTATACATAAATAATAAATAAACACTTCTTTTGGAAAAACTCACAATACTACTAATAACACAATACAACTACAACTAATAATGATAATAATAACATGAACAAATTGAGCACACTGTCATTTCTTTTCACCAGTAAAGTCTATGCAGTTTGCATGCAGTTTGCTGCATGAATATAACAGTAATAAGATTGAAAACAGGCTCTGTTACTGTTCCTTTTTGATTATTCATTAATCATTGCATTACGTCTTTGTTGCTCTTCTCCAGTCCACTTATATCTGTTTTTATTTGAGCTGCAGTATTGGTTCTGCAAAATATTGTGAAATAATTTATCTTTCTACTTTGCTTTCACAGTTTTTCCTGTTTCTACTGCATGCATGCTTGTAATTGGATTACTACTTCCTTTTTTTTCTCTTGTATTTTTTTTTTGTCTGCTATCAGCCTCAGCTTTGTGCTCCCTTAATTATCACCATAGTAACCAGGCCCTGTAGAACATTCCCCCTGTAATCCACTGTTTAATCATCCTGCCTGTGTACTTCCTTAATTTCCTCTGTCGCAAGAAAACAAAGCATATTAGAAACACTTCAGCTACTCACTTTTCAATATGATTTCTGAGAAGAAGTGCATCTATCAATTACACTGATTCACTTTAAATGCTGTGCTTATCATAATAATGAAAGAAAACATGTATAGATTGTTATTAAGGGATATTAACTATTTAACTTTTTCACTGCGACTGATTGTTAAAGAATTAGCATGTGTTTAGCATTTAGCATAAAGAATTAGCATGTATTTACCCTAAAACGAACTTGAAGCTGGTGTTGAAGTGATGTTGTTTAAGTGACATTTCCATATCATGCATTATCGTTAATAACGATAGAGGACATGAGCACATTCAAAAATATATTAAATGACTCGTTAATAAAGGTATATCTTATCTTGTCTTATCTGATTTTTTGAGAACCTCAGCAGAGATATGGTGCCCTGTGCACAGTGGGTGGTCTGGGTGGGTGACATGGAGCCTTGTGAATTCCAGTTTTGCACAAAAATATGGTAAAAGTATGGTACTGAAGACAGAAACAAATAAAAAAAAGATCATGCACACACACACACGCACACACACACACACACACACACACACACACACACACACACACACACACACACACACACACACACACAACACACACACAATATACGAATGCAAAAGAATAAAACCAGATACTGATTATTGCAGTAAAGCAGTGTAAAGTGACCAGTACTTTTCTGGTACAAATGTAACATTAGACTTGACTTTGGAGCTTGAATTCTACTCTGACATTTTATTATCACCCAATTCTATCAATGACTAGACTTTTTTTTTTACAGTCCTATTTGATATGTTCGTTGATGTTATTGTTATTGTTGTTGGTTTGTGCTGACCAGACAGTAGTGCACTTTCACATAAACGTGTTTCACATGCACCTCCATTCATGTAACTCCATGTGAGATCCAGTCTCCAATAGATGTTCCTTCTGGAAAGCTTTCTGGCTAAATTAAAGGTGTGTCTCCTTTCTGTATCTGTATTAATATGTTTTAGAGATAATCAATTTTAATAATGTATTTGAAAAATACGTCGCTATTTTAATTGAATTAATAGATTTTTTATAGCACTTTTCACAAAGGACATTGTCTCAATGCAGCTTTTCAGAATGTAAGAATTGTAGAGCAAAAGTTTCTATTTATGTGTATTTATCCACAATGAGAAAGCCAGGGGTGACTTCCTCAAGGTATAAGGAAGAAACCTTGAGAGGAACCAGACTCAAAAGGTTTTAGGTGATTTTAAATAATTAAACTTTTACAAACACTGGAGAGTGGGAAATATCATAAGCACCAGAGTGTGTGATTATGAGTAATGTCTGTTCTACAGTCTTCTACAGTCAGTTGGAGCTCCTGAGAGAAATAAATTAGCTCAACATCTGAGATCATTGTAGAATCAATTCTATTTTCTTAATGGGACATTGTCAGTACTTCTGTTACTGCCTGAAACAAAAATATCATACACCTATGAGCAAGGAAGTAATAACAGGGCTGTCTAACATACCCATATGTGCTAAAATAGACACCATATCAAATATTTACTGTGTTTCCAAAAACTTGTCTAAAATGCAGTGAAAATTTATGAAAGAAAATTAAACCAGTCTTTCATATTTATTTAACTGAGGAAATACAGTTGTAAATATAGAATATGGACACAGAAAATCAACATACAGGAATGTCCCTAAAAGAGTACAAATGCTTTACAACAGGGTACAGCAACATACCTCTGAATATTGGTAAATTTTTGTACCTTTTTTTTTGTACCTCTAAAAAAAACATTTATGCACCTCTAGTTATAGAAATTGTCAGGGTACACCCTGCTTCTTCTCCTGCGCGTGCCCCGCCCTTCGGAGCTCATCACCATCCTACTGATTCCGAACACCTGCATCTTGTTTATCATGCCCATATAACCACCTCTCTCACCCCACTTCTGCGTCTGTTATTGTTTTCGTTGGTGTCTATGTGTTTTGCTGCAAGTTCTCTATTTGGTGCTTCGGCTTCCGCCTCAGTCACTCGCCTAACAGAATAACGGACCTTAAAAAGAGAAAGAAAGTCAAGAAGAGAAGCGGTGTAGGAGAGGATCAACCCGGCTCTTACCTCGCGATGGACGAACAACCCAGCACGTCGTCCATTTCGGTTCGGGAGCTCGTCGCCGCGCTCCGAGAAGCATTTCCTTCCTCCACGGCTGGGCAAAACCCCCCCACCTCCACCGGCACTCCAATGGCGCTCTGGCTGCCTTTTCCGGAGAAGCTTCCAAATGCCGCAGATTCTTGCTCCATGTAAATCCATGTACATCGAGATGCAACCGCAGCGATCAGGAACCCCGGCACAGCTCCACCCATGTGCCTTCTTCTCCCACAAGCTCTCCACCGCCGAACAAAACTACGACATTGGCAATCGCGAGCTCCTGGCAATCAAGCTGGCCCTAGACGAGTGGAGACACTGGCTGGAGGGAGCAGAGCATCCGTTCATGGTGGTCACCGATCACAAGAACCTCCAGTATCTACCGGAGGCACGGAGACTCAAGTAGCCAAGGTCCCGCGCCACCTGCCCGTGGGCAAGCTAATGCCGCTCCCCGTCCCGCAGCGCCCATGGTCTCACCTGGGCATCGACTTCGTGACAGATCTGCCCCGGTCGGAGGGGAACACTTGCATCCTGGTGGTGGTGGACCGTTTCTCCAAGGCCTGCCGCTTTGTGCCCCTGAAGAGCCTGCCTACCGACCCCTCAAGACAGCGGAAGCACTGTTCCTTCACGTCTTCCGGAACTACTGACTCTCTGAGGAGATCATCTCGGACCGGGGTCCCCAGTTCACGTCTCGGGTCTGGAGAGCGTTCTTCAAACTCCTGGGAGTCTCAGTTAACCTAACATCCGGGTACCACCCCCAGTCCAATGGCCAGGCCGAGCGAAAGATCCAAGAGCTGAGTCGCTATCTGAGGACCTATTGCGGCCAGGACCAAGGAGAGTGGTGTCGGGTCTTGCCGTGGGCGGAATGCGCTCAGAACTCGCTTCGCCAAGACTTGACGGGACTCACCCCGTTCCAGTGTGTGCTGGGGTTCCAGCCGCCCCTGTTCCCCTGGTCAGATGAGCCCAGTAATGTGCCCGCAGCGGATTACTGGTTCTGGGAGAGCAGTAGAATCTGGGAGTCGCAGCCCGGTGTCTACGTGGTGAGGGAGGTCATGGATTGTAGGCGGCGTGGGCTCGCCTTGAGTACCTGGTGGATTGGGAGGGGTATGGTCCGGAGGAGCGGACGTGGGTGGCCTTGCAGGACATGCTGGATCCTACTCTGCTGGCGGAGTTCCACGCTTCACATCCATGCCGCCTGGCACCCCGGGCGAGGGGCCGTCCTCGTCGCCGGGTCAGGTCGTCTGGTGCCGCCCCTGGGGGAGGGGGTGGTGTCAGGGTGGTGTCCCGCCCGCTCGGAGCTCATCACCATCCTACTGATTCCGAACACCTGCCTCTCGTTTATCATGCCCATATAACCACCTCTCTCACCCCACTTCTGCGTCCGTTATTGTTTTCGTTGGTGTCTATGTGTTTTGCTGCAAGTTCTCTATTTAAGCTTCCTTGTTTTCAGTGCTTCGGCTTCTGCCTCAGTCACTCGCCGAACAGAAATGTACTTCTGTTTATTGGTATGGTTTAAAATGACATCCTGATCATACATCCTGCATGCAGAACATCAGTAAAACGCTAGGAGAAATATCAGGATGTCATTTTAAACCATACATGGACACAAAGGTGCACTGTAAAAGATTGCTGTAAAAAAAACGCTCACAATCTCACAGTTATATGCCTTTTTCCTTCACAGTAAAATCCACTTTGAAACAATGCATTCGGTCATTTGGTTGTTTTTGAGAAAGTATTAACAGTATACAGTACACTGTGAATTAACAGCATTCAGAGTCGACATTTAGAGACTGTGTCTGACATCCCACCCTACAGCCTCATTCACTATTCCTTACATTAGATTATTAGCATAGTCTAATAGAAAGAGTAAATGAAAACAAATTAGTGAATTTAGCACCGATGAACATCTGCTGTTAACAAGCAGAATCACTGAATAAAAGAACAAGAAACAAAAACTACAACTGGCATTCACCCACAGCCTTAGACAAAATCAACTGAATTAAAACGGGATGATTAAACAATTTCAAAAACATTTCCAGCCTCACTTATTACAGTGCGACTATGTCCTTCATATATCTACAAAACATTCTTTGAGACTTAACACAGGTTTATATTTTTTTGACCCCCATTTTTTAGATCAGTGGTTGCTTTATTTGGGCTCATGACTCTTGGCTCTTTAACGGTAGTTTTTCCTTGTTTGTTGTAACTTAATTCAATTCAATTCATTTTTATTTGTATTGCGCTTTTAACAATGAACGTTGTCTCAAAGCAGCTTTACACAGATAATGTGGTGATTAAAAGTGAATATGTTCTTTATAAGTGTAAGTTTGTCCCTGATGAGCAAGCCAGTGGCGACTGTGGTGAAGGAAAAACTCCCCGAGATGGCATAAGGAAGAAACCTTGAGAGGAACCAGACTCAAGAGGGAGCCTCATCCTCATCTGCACTGTAAAAAAGAATTCAGTGGCTTTGTAAATATTACAAAAATAAATTCTTGTATTAACGCATTAAAATCTCTAAATATCATTTAAGAGATTATTTAAATTGGAATTACCAAAATTAATGAGTAAAAATCCCAGAGATTTTTTTTTATTATATTTACTTAATTAATTAAGTATATTTTATTAAGAAAAATAAGCATTCAACCAACAAATTATATTTTTTATATACTGTATATTTAATGTTTTTGGTACATTTAAATATTTAATTAAAATATTTGAGAATGATGCAATTAAATTTCTTAGTCTTAAAGACCAAAACGATTACTAACTTCCAATAAATTTTTTTTGTATTTTGCATCGACTAAATAAATTGAGTTTGTTTCCCGGCTTTTGTGATCACGTCACGTGGACAATGCTCAACGGCGGGAAACCAGTTTGAGTTTGCTGGTCACGGGAAGACTAAAAACGGACTAAAACCACCGTAAGACTCCATAAAAACTGGTAAGTAGTCAGTTGTCTAAATGTAATTACATATTGGCCGTATTTTGGGTACACAAAAAATTTTGTTGCAGCAGTGCTGTTCTGTGGTAACTTTCTGAAAGGCGTCAGCATTTCTAACGTCACGGTGACTGTATTTTTTCAAACCACCAAATGTTCAGCTAAAATTCGGTTGTTACAGCACGACAACTTAAATATTTATTTAAAATGGACTGCATATCAGCATAATGTTAGTGTGCCCGAGCATATATGAAGAGGGAGGGGAGGCGAGGCTGTATTACCGCCGAGTTAGCTTCGTCATTGGTATTTACTTGGGTGGTGGGCATATAAAGTCACGTGTGAGAAAGTTAAATGCAGAAAAAAACGACTAAGTTAGTGCAGCAATTGTAAGTTAACTAGACTGATATGTAACAGATAACGTTAATGGGACAAATCCCAGTGGGCTGTAGCGTCATGGTCCGTTAAAAGAACGCTGTCTCTCAGGGTGAGTTCACATCATGTCGTAACTTAATTGTCCAAACTACAATATTACTGCGTGTAAAAAGTCTACATTATTAGTGTCTCTGTATAAGTGCAAAGTTTAAAAGTTGTAAAGCACTCGCATTTTAAATCAATTAATTGTCTGTCATTCTTATGACTCAAAGAAATTATGAAGAATTCAGCAAAATGTTTTTTAACCGTAATGTTTTATCAGTCAGTCACGTTTATGTGTGTACATTTTTTCCTTTGTAATTGCCATGAATATTATCTCTAACCTGTTATTCTTTATATTTGTGTCTTCAGGATGTTGCTGATCAACCTATTTGTGTTCAAGATGAATTAGCAGAGGAAGTGCTGAAGATCTACCTGCTTCAGAAAGATGGGTCAGTCACCGATGTAGGTCATCTGGTCTAATGTGGCATATAAATGTATTAACATTGTCATTTTTGAAGAATTTCAGTTCAGTGGCTGAAATTTGTATTTAAGTTTTTTTTAATTGTAGTCATGATCAAATTTGACAAATAAATGTTTAAAATGATGTGGGTGTGTTTTTCTTTTTGGTTTTTGTACTCATGGACTGAATGGTAAATACAGTTTACTTTACAGTAAAGAGTTAAATATAGGACATTTGTATATACAGCATGTAAATTAAATCTACCCTTAAATTAAAATAATTTTTAGTGTTTTTGATTTACTATGAAATTACTATTGTTTAGGGATTTTAATTATATTTACTAAATTTTATTTATGAGTTTACTTAATTTAATTATTTGAATCTACTTAATTTTTTTTATTATATTTACTCAATTTTATTTATGATATCAGTTTATTTAATTATTTAAATCTAATCAATTTTTTTAGTCACATTTATTTAACTTTTAAAGTATATTTCAATTATTTCACAGCTCTCAAATTAACTCAATTTTTTTAAGTGTAAAAATGCTTCACCAAAAAAATTGAGTAGATTATAGTAATAGTTTTTACAGTGTGGGTTGCAACTGGGTTTGTAAAGCACATTCTTTATAACAAGAAAAGTCAAGAGGATTAATTTAATAAATGATATTGATATAAATACCATCACCAGTATCTAGTGTCCTTGTTTCCTGATTTCAATCAGTGTTTCATTTTTGTTTTTCATAAATTTAGTAATGCAAATAGAAACATTCAAAGTTACTAGACTCTTCAAGAAAACTTTAAGGACTATTAGTGCATGCACACATGCTCATGAAGCTCAACAATGGTGACTATCAACAAACAAACTTTCCTGCAGCAATGCATTCTGGGTGCCAGAATAGTACAAAACTCCCAGCATGCATTGCAGCATGAATAAATTGTGCAGCTGAATATTCTTATTAGGGGTTTTTTTGTGTTGTTTGGTTTGTTGTGACTTTTCAGTAGGCTTCTTTGGTGATGTTTAGAGTTGATCTGGTTTTTGTTTTTCATATTTGTCACCGATGTTGACTCTGATTGTTGAGACACTGATTGAAGATGTCTGTGTGCTTTTAAGTTCCCATATAGAGTAATCCCCCGTTTATTGCGATGGTTACGTTCCAAAACCAAATAAACAAATGCTACCCTAAAAATTCTTTTTTTTTATTGTTCAAGCCGTAAATCATCCTCCCACACGCTTTAAACACATACAGAAAGCATTTGCAAGAATATAGTGAGTAATTTTGTGTGAATTTGTAGAAATAACGTACACGGTATCACATTTATACTGAGACCATGTACTGTACAGTATACTGTTTTGCAGCGTATCTGTCTCTGTTTGTTTATTGGTTGAAGTGTCCTATGATGTCAAAAAAGAGGCTGAGTTAAAGATACACGTCACTAAATCCGAAAATCAGCGAAAAAAAAGTTATGTATTAAATTTGAAGTGGCGAGATTGAACCGCAGTAAAGCGGCAGATTACTGTAGTTCAAAGCTTTTATTTGTGCATGAAAAACTATTTCACAGTTAACTGGTGTAGTTTTAGTGGTGTAATATATGTGTATTAGTTATTTATCACACTTTTAATAATTGAATTAAATATTACATTAAATAGATTTGACATCACAGACATTTAACCTCATTTATTTTGGCTTTTTTTCGCTATAAAAGACTGTGATCAATAAACACAAATAATTACAGCACCTAATGAATAATCATTTTAAAACATCAAGGTTCAAGAGCCCAAGTACAGCAAACACTGATTTCCATTATGGTGACTTCAATTGAAAGCACAACACCTAAAATGTTAATTAGAGCTTTTGTACACATATGACAGAAATAAAGTCACACTGGTGAAGATGGTGATACGGTTTTTGGGTGTTGTTTAATAATCCTCTAATGAGATCATGAGAGATTTAATGTGTTTTATTTTCAGTTGATTTTATCTATCACTTTGGCTGTAAGTTGTGTTTCTCTGCTATTGTTTCTATTTCTATCAGTGATCCTGCTTGTATACAGGTGTTTATCTCTAACGCACAATCCTCATTTAATTAGTTACTTCATTATCTCATTAACTTCATCACTGCTTCAGAGTTACTGCAACACTCCGCGGTGTGGACACACACAAATGCTCTTAAAACAAAAGAGGATTTTGCTGTGAGATTAAAGAGGTTAAATGTGTGAAATGAAAAAATAAACCACACTGTGAAATGTATTTTAGCAGCCATACACTGTAGTTTACTGTAAAATCAAGAAAAGAAAAAAACAGCAAAATACTGTAAAACCTAACCGTCAAATTTCTGGTGAGTGTTTTGTGGGTTGTGCAGGAGAATAAAGCTTGTGTTTAAGTCAAGGACTGATGTAGAAATATTGATATTATGCGGCATGTTGCTTTATTTAAAGGCAGTAACTGTGTAGTTTATTAACAAATGGCAGTCGGTTACAAATTAAAAGAGTAAATCTGCAAAAAAAAACATTGTTTTAATTTAGTGGTGGTTTTTTTACAGTAAAAAGCTATAAAGTAAAATGGTATAAGATAACTATATATAACTATAACTAGCAAATTAACAGTAAATTACTGGATATAAAAATACTGCAGCTGTCAGTATTTTACCATTAATCTATTGGATATTTTTTTACAAAAAAAAATTGTTCAGTAAATACATTTCACTTTTAGAGTTACTAATATGTAGCTCTAAAAAAATTTATTAACTAGACAATTTTTTTTTTTTTAAATCTGCCTCTCTCAAAGAACATTCTATCACTAGAGGTTCATAAACTTTCTTTTAGAGTTGCAAACAAGAAGGTACAAAAATGTACCAATGCTAGGAGGTACCTTGCTATCATACAGCTGGAGCAACAACGCACTTGTATTCTTTTAGGTACTGTACATTCCTGTACCTCAGTTTCTGATGATTTTTGATGATTTTTGAAATCATTAGATTTGTCTTTAAATTCTTCATTTGAGAAGTAACTGAGAAATCCGAATGTGCCAGTCATTTGGAATAAAGCTCTTACCTAATCAATTTATTTACAGATATCGATCATAAACTTTAGTTTTTTTTAAATATGTTTTTATTTACTTTTGCAGGGTTACAATATGGTGCATTTTCTCGGCTTCTGTTCTGAGTAGATCTCATTATGAGCTTGTGTTGCTGGCACTTTGCGTTATCAAATCTCCCTCTGGAATAAGCTGAAAATAATGCTCATCCTCCAAAGAGTGCATGTGCAGAATTCATATGATTAATATTCTATGTGCGCGACACTGATCTCCTGTCATAGAGACAGTACTTTTAAAGGAATCTAATGAATAGTTCATTTCAAGACACTGAGCATTAACAGATTTATACAGTGACCCAATTTCCAGCTTTATGGTTGAAACCTGATCGGATGGTGGTCTGTAGGATGGTTTTGGAGGCGAAGAAGAAGAGGAGGATAGTGAGGACTGAAAGAAGAATTAAATGGTGGAAACATAAGGAGGAAGAGTGTAGTGTGAAGAGTGTAGGTTCAGGGAAGAGGTCAGACAGGGGCTCGGTGGTGGTGAAGAGGTGTTGGATGATTGGGCAACTACTGCAGGAGTGATGAGGGAGGCAGCTAGAAAAGTACTTGGTGTGACATCTGGAAATAGAAAGCAAGACAAGGAGACGTGGTGGTGGAATGAGGAAGTGCAGGAGAGCATAAGGAGAAAAAGGTTGGCAAAACAGAAGTGGGATCGACAGAGTGATGAGAAAAGTAGGCAGGAGTACAAGGAGATGCGGCAGCAGGTAAAAAGGGATGTGGCGAAAGCCAAGGAAAAGGCATATGAGGAGCTGTATAAGAGGTTGGACACTAAGGAAGGAGAAAAGGATTTATACCGATTGGCCAGGCAGAGGGACCGAGCTGGGAAGGATGTGCTGCAAGTTAGAGCAATAAAGGATGGAGAGGGAAATGTCTTGATTAGTGAGGAGAGTGTGTTGAGAAGGTGGAGGGAGTATTTTAAACAGCTGATGAATGAGGAAAATCAGAGAGAGTGAAGGTTGGATGATGTGGAGTTGGTGAAGCAGGATGTAGATAGGATTAGTAAGGAGGAAGTGAGAGCAGCGATTAAGAGGATGAAGAGTGGAAAGTCGGTTGGACCAGATGACATACCGGTAGAAGCGTGGAGATGTTTAGGAGAGATGGCAGTGGAGTTTTTGACCAGGTTGTTTAACAGGATTTTGGAAGGTGAAAAGATGCCTGAGGAATGGAGAAGAAGTGTGCTGGTACCGATCTTTAAGCATAAAGGAGATGTGCAGACCTGCAGTAACTACAGGGGAATTAAGTTGATCAGTCACACCATGAAGTTATGGGAAAGAGTAGTGGAAGCCAGGCTGAGAGAAGAGGTGACAATCTGTGAGCAACAGTATGGTTTCATGCCGAGGAAGAGCACCACAAATGCCTTATTTGCTTTGAGGATGTTGATGGAGAAGTATAGAGAAGGACAGAAGGAATTGCATTGTGTATTTGTGGATTTAGAGAAAGCGTACGACAGGGTGCCAAGAGAGGAGTTGTGGTATTGTATGAGGAAGTCTGGTGTGTCAGAGAAGTATGTGAGGGTGGTGCAGGACATGTATGAGGACAGTGTGACGGCAGTGAAGTGTGCAGTAAGAACGACAGACTGGTTCAGGGTGAAGGTTGGACTGCATCAAGGATCAGCCCTGAGCCCTTTCCTGTTTGCAGTGGTGATGGACAGGTTGACGGACGAGGTTAGACAGGAGTCTCCCTGGACTATGATGTTTGCGGATGATATTGTCATTTGTGGTGAGAGTAGGAAGCAGGTTGAGAAGAGCCTGGAGAGGTGGAGATATGCGTTGGAGAGAAGGGGAATGAGAGTCAGTAGGAGTAAGACAGAGTACATGTGTGTGAATGAGAGGGAGGGCAGTGGAGTGATGCGGTTGCAGGGAGAAGAGCTGGAAAAGGTGGAGGAGTTCAGGTACCTGGGGTCAACAGTGCAAAGTAATGGAGAGTGTGTTAAAGAAGTAAAGAAAAGAGTGCAGGCAGGGTGGAGTGGGTGGAGAAGAGTGACAGGAGTGATTTGTGATAGTAGGGTATCTGCAAGAATGAAAGGGAAAGTTTATAGGACTGTGGTGAGACCTGCGATGTTGTATGGTTTAGAGACAGTGGCATTGAGTAAAAGACAGGAGATGGAGCTGGAGGTAGCAGAGCTGAAGATGTTAAGGTTTTCGTTGGGAGTGACGAGGATGGACAAGATTAGAAATGAGTTTATTAGAGGGACAGCGCATGTAGGATGTTTTGGTGACAAGGTGAGGGAGGCGAGATTGAGATGGTTTGGACATGTGCAAAGGAGGGACATTAATTATATTGGTAGAAGAATGCTGAGGATGGAGCCACCAGGTAGGAGGAAAAGAGGAAGGCCAAGGAGGAGGTTCATGGATGTGGTGAGGGAAGACATTAGGCTGAACTGACCAGACAGCAGTCTAGATCTTTCATCAATTAAAAATATACCATGTACACCATGAAAAAAAAAACTGATGTTGAGCAGGTAGACAAGGACAATTAATTATCCTCCTATTCAAGGAAATAATTATCCTCTTCCAAAATTCAAGCAAATACAGTAGTCTCTTTAATTTAGACGTATACTCCTAAAAGATTAGGAGATGCTACACAGTGGTAAATATGATCCAACATGTTCCAATCTATTTGAGACATGTTGCAGCCAACAAATTATAATTTTTTAATAAAATGGTCAATTTCCTAACGTTAAACATGTGATATGTTTTAGGTTCCCCTGGTGGTCTAGTGGTTAAGATGCAGCGCTCTTACCGCTGCGGCCCGGGTTCGATCCCCGGTCAGGGAACCAACTCCAGCCATTAAGGTTGGTCAAGCCTTAGTGCCGGTCCCAAGCCTGGATAAATGGGGAGGGTTGCATTAGGAAGGGCATGTAAAAACGTGCCAAATCAAACATGCGGATGGTCTGCTGTGGCGCCCCCTAATGGGAGAAGCCGAAAGAAAGTTTAAACGTGATATGTGATGTGATATGTGATTTACTTTATCAGAGTAAAAAAAAACTTTGGGGAGGTGTAGAAGTGTAAAAAAACTCTCAATATAAAGGTCTCCATATAAATGCAGGCGAATGGACTGAACTGCATCCATTATTCACATAGAGTTCTCACAGATCCATTCCACAGTGAACACTTTCAGTACTTTTACTCAAGAAGTGTAAAAAGAATACTTTTATTGAAGTCAAATATAAGGAGGGGATTAGTACTTATAATGATGAGTACTTATTAATAATTAGTCATGTACACAAATGAAATACTCTTTACTTTACTATTTATATACTACACATGAATAAAATACTAAAACTTTTCATGTGGAAAAAGGATATCAGAATTATCACATTATAAGTGAGTTGATATTTTTCTCAATTGGTTTATTAGTTGTGAGTTGAGGTTTGATTACTTTTTTAAATGATTGTTTTAGTAAAAGGCAGCATGGTTTGATAGGTGTGGAAAAGAGGCAGAACGACACTCATTGCCATGTAAGCTTCGGAGCTTCACGGAGAACATGTGGATCCAATGCACAGCAGGATCTAAATAAGGTTAGTTACAGGGAGAGTGGAAGGAGGCAAATTATTTGATTACAAGCTTCTGCTCAGGTTTTGTGCTCTGCTGTGTGTTAAATTTTATTTCACTAATAAAAGGAATCGGGCTGACAGACAGACAGATACTCTACCACGTCGACAAACAGCTTTCTGTTATCTCCCTGCTTTATCTTGGAAAACATACACTTGTATTCGATTCACATTAGCTGAGTATAAATATATGGTTACAGCAAAGTATTTGCTGTTTTTCAGTGTCTGTCTTTCGCTGAATTCGGTAAGATGATGAAATTTGTCTGTAATAGCCTTGGGTGAATGACATGTCCATTTTTGGGGGAATGCCTTGCATACTAACAGTGCATCGGACTGGATTTGGAACTGACAGGTGAAATTTAATTCAGACCCTATAAACTGATCTGCTGCTGGGGTCTGCATGACGTATCTAAAACATTTTCACTAGGATTCCTTGTTTAAATACAAATAGCACTGAGAGCATGTAAATAACAGTCGGACCTAAAAATAACCCAAAAGTAATTGCAGTTTGTATATGCTATTACTCCATAAGCACAGGCTTATACAGGATCAGTGGTGAACAATGCACACAAACAATGTACTTGAGTTAAAGCAGAGATACAGCAGGAAAAATATGAGTCCCGTAAAAGTGTCCCTTTAAACTTTTACTTAAGTAAAAGAAGAACATTTGCCTGCAAATTTACTTAAGTGTCCAAAATACTATGATTTATTATAACTATAATGTTCCTATTACCATTTTTATCACAAGACTTTTTACTTAATCAACTCAGTTTATGTGAAAAGACTCAAATGTGACTCTCAGCACACTGATCTATTAATAGAATTATATTAATAAATCAAACACTGATTGATTTCTATCACAATTATCATCAACTCAAAACCTTCTTTTTAACTACTTCAAATAAATAAAAGGCCACGTGTGTGGTGGTGAGTTCGAGTTGGAAGTTTTTTCATCATTTATTTCACTCTAAATGTTTTGTTGTTGAACTGATGCTAAACTGTATGTTGGTGATTAGTAGATACACCAAGCACCAATCAGAACAAGTTCTGAACAGAGCGTGCGCTCAACCCTAATTGGTGACTCGCTGCTTGTTTCACAAGTTACGTTTTTATCTTCATGAATAAAAAAGAACGACTCATTTCACTAAATGTAGCTGAGTAAAAAGTAGTAGAGTAAAATATTTGAATTTGATATGTAGTGAAGTTAGAGTAAAAGTTTCCCCAAATGGAAATACGTCAGTAAAATACAGATACAAATTACATTTACTTTGTTACAGTCAACCTATGTACAGGATAGATACAATTTACAACCTATAACACAACACAACACAACATAACATAACATAACATAGATGTTCTCCATTCAGATCTTATGACCCTAATCGATGCTTTGATAACTGGCATTTTGAAACAGTTTATTGATCGTTACAAATACTATTTATTGTGAAAGTAACTTCTGAAATTTTGCAAAAAACAAATCTTTATATTGTGTGTGCTCAACATTGCTAAATAATCATTATTGGAACTATAAATTAACCTGCTGGTTCGTGAATGTTAAAGACCAAATCTGTAAACTAAACTCTGTTTGTTACTAAACTTAGAAACTGACTAAATAAGCAGGCTATCAAATGTTTTATTATGCTATTAAACTTATTATTATGCTTTTATTCTTACTATTATACTTAATGATAATATAACTAATGAAATTTTCTAGTTTAAATAGTAGAACAGGGCTGCAACAACTAATTGATCAAATGAAGAATAATCGATAATGAAATTCGTTGCCAACAAAGTACCGTATTTTCCGGACTATAAGCCGCTAAGTCTTTCCCACACTTGAACTCCGCGTCTTAAACAATGAAGTGGCTAATTTATGGATTTTTCCTGGGTTTTTCCCGGTTTCACAAACTTCAAGCCAAAAAATGTAAACCCCATAACATTAGACCAATGAAACTGCCGAACAGGTTCAGATGAACCAATGAAACTCCTAATATTAAATCAGATGCGCTCCCACTAAATCGGGCCGCACCACATTAATAAATATGGATGATGTTCCTCTAAAGTTTGACCTGCCGCTTACTCGGACTGTCTACAGGAAATGCTAATCAACCGGGTATGAAAAAACGCACTTCACCTGTGTTCTGAGCTGCACGACATCGGGAGAAAAGCGAAATTAAGAAATAGTTGTGAAAGGAAGGAGGAAGACAGTGAACAATGACTTTCTTGGTCGGCTACTGTTTAGATACAAGCCGTTGTAACGCGTTGAGTCTGGGTGAAGGGAGAGCTCGCCAACTCCAGTTACAACAGAAATCATATAAACACAGACAGGTTTCCAAAACTCATGCTTTTTCATTTTTCTTGGCAACAGCGTTACGGGTTAGTCAAAGAAACTTAGAAATGAGCATCAGAAAATAACAAGGATATATTCCTCGGTCTTGCACACATGCAGTAATACTGGAAAAATGCAGCTCTGCTCTTAAAGGAGCCACAACATATTTCACCCGTTACATCGTGTAACAGACACTGTCTTTCGTTAAAGCCTGAGTAAAGTTCATTAGTTTCAGTGTAGACACCTGCAACTTATAGAGAGGTGCGGCTTATTTATGTTTAAAATAAAAATCTTTGTAAAACTCAGTGGGTGCGGCTTATATTTGGGTGTGCTTTATAGTCCGGAAATTACGGTAAGTTTCGGGTTGGCGTGACGGTAAGATAACAAGGCCACTTGAGAAATGGTGGACAGTACAGGGTCAACCGGCAGCAAGAAAAAGTATGTGATTTAAGTCATCCAACGCATGGGAGCATTTTATATTAAATGCAAGAAAGAAGACTGTAACCTGCAAATAATGCAAAGCAGAGCTTGTGTGGGATGGAAGTGCAACAGTGATGCACAAGCATGTGAAAAAACATGTGTCACAGATGAAGGCGAAACAAAAACTGTATAATCCTCATCGTGTGAAAATAGTGTAGTTTAATGTAGTGCTATTGTGTAAACTATTTGTTTGTTAACTTCAAGACAGTCGTGACTTGCGAGCACAAGGTTCACTAAATCCAAAAACAGCAAATAGCATTAACTTATTTGTTTTCAAAATTGATTTACTGTGGCTTTACTATGGTCAAATGCTTGTTTTCAATGTTTGTATATTTAATTTCTGCATATATTATTTTATTATTATACAATTAAATTAAATATATATTCTAGATGCTTATATCTTCACAACTAAACAAAATGTCTGTGTATTTTTTGAGAAAAATAGTCAAAACAATGTTGTATTATATTTTATATAGATTTTTTAAGCATGATTGTCAACTTGACATCTGCTTTTATCATTAAAAACAATACAAATGTTGATTTACATAAATTGCTTCAAATTGCTTTCTTTTTTTTTTGTTTTTTACAGAAACAACCCAGCATGAGTGAATCTGTTTAAAGCAGAAATCCCCCATGTGCTCCTCAGCAAGCAGCCACTATAAGCTTTATAATATGTTAAAATTAAATATAATTAATCTAAAAAATAATCGTCCGATTAACTGATTATCAAAATAATCGTTAGTTGCAGCGCTAGTATAGTATTTAACAAAATTAAAACATACAGTAGCCTATACTTTGTAGGATTTTGCAGATATTTTCGAATATTATAAACAAATTATGTTTTTCTATGTACAAATTAAATCTTGTAGCCAAGATAATTGCAGTGGATAACTCAATTAAAGTCACACAAGCAGCCATAAACTCAAAAGCTGCAATTTCCCCCAATCAACACTCTAAAGGCTTAGTGAAAAACACCCAGTTAATATTTCCCAAACTAATTTTTCCATTTGCAATGTGTGTGCCTGTGCCTTCACATCTGCTGTAATCTGCTGTAATCTGCTGTAAGAGAAAACATGTATGAAAATGTTCATTTCACTGCGTATAGTTTTCAAGTCATGTTAAAGGATTGTGTCCAGTTCAATAGCTTTAGCTATTGAACTGATATTGATATTGAGGATGGAATACTGCATTTTAACTGCATTTTAACTAAAACTTTAAGTAAAACTTTAAGAATTTCTGTCATCTGTTTATAAAAAAAACAAAAAAAAAAAAAACAATTGGAATTCACACTCTGCAAATTGAGAAAGACTCTTCAACCACTTCACACTCGCTGGTATATAAAATATCATTTATTACTTTAAACGAGAGCATTTAATTTAATAGTATTCAATCTTATTTAGAAAAGGGCCCCTGTGGCTTTAGGCATTCAACTGTTTCACTTTAATCAGTTCTTTTTAATCTGCAGCTAACTTTCAAGGAACCTCCAATATAGCTGTAATGAAGGCCTGAAGCCATATTGGCACTTTCTTGATAAGCTTGGCTCTGCATTAAATCAATCAACATGGACACATATTTGATTAAATCTATAACAAGCCTAGAACATGAATACAACATGAACTCAAAAGCACTAATGGCTACCTGGTGGTAGAAATTGAGGCACCCATGTTTTTGTATTTTGTAGCTAACCCTTTTTTCATTTAACCACATAACCATTAGTGCAATAATGATTTATTATGTAATGTTCCTAATGTAATTTTTATCAAAAGACTCTTTGCTTAATCAACTCAGTGTATGTAAAAAAGACTCTAATGTTACTCTTGGCACATCAATCTATTAATAGAATGATATTCATAAAATAAACACTGACTGATATCTAATAAATTATCATGAGCCCAAAACCTTCTTTTCAACAACAAAATTTTTTTTTTACACAAATAAGGCAATAGTGTTGTGGAAAGTTAGAGTCAGGAGTTTCTTCTATCATTTATTCCTCTGCTTGATGTTGAATTGATGTCCGTGCTAAGTAGATACCACCAAGCGGCAATGGCGGTTTTAGCTTGAATGACTCCCTGGGTGAACCACACCATGACCCATCATCTCCCACATTCAGTAGTTTTAGCATTGAAAAGCTTCTCTCTGCTTCAGCAACCATCACTGGATGAGTGAGAACATATTCTCAGAGCAGTCCACAAATTTGGATACATTTCTGAAAGTTTTATTTCATGAATAAATATCGCTCTAAATGCATTTATTGCACAAATAACCACATCCTCGTGCACGAGGTATCAAACTCTTCGAACCAAGGACTCCTTGGCTAATTGTAGCATGGGATACATACAACATCTATATCCTTATAATATATGTCTTTTAAATGAGTTCTCCTTAATGACGTGACGTTACACAACCCCCACCTCTCCTTGCTGAGTGTATGAGTGTGGGAACTCCGGTTGGTGGGTGCAGTCCCAACCAGCTTCATTCACCATGACACTATGAAACGACGCGACCATGCAAATGAACGGTAAAAAACAAAAAAAAAAAAGATCTATTTTTTTTCCGTGAACCACCCATGCAAGATGCCGCTCTGGTCAATTGTAATTCCATTTACTTCATTTCTGACCACCACTGATTTCTGTGGCCTGTGGTCTTCAAAAATGGTTGCCACAGACTCCAAATCCTGCATCACACACACACTACATTCACAGTCACCAACTGACTACACACACAATCATCACATATAAATTCATTCAAAATGATGTATACGCATAGATGCGCTTGTATCTGCCCTTATCAAGACTTTGTATTCCTGTTTGTTAAATTGATCTCAACCTGTTTTTGTCTTGCGTTCTTGAGTCAGGCCAGTTCTCTGATATACTGTTTGTTTGATCAGCTAACCTGTTTGCTTGTCTCTGTTTCAGAGCCTGATTTTTTTATTCTGTACCATTGCATTGTTCTTAAAATATTAGTCAACCTGCACCAGCATCTGTCCAGTTTTTGCACATGACACGTATATTTTAATATCATTTTTGGAGTCTAGGATTAAGTTTGCTTCAGAAGTTGATTAGTTGGTTTTGCTTGAAATTTAAGTGAAAATATCATGTGGAGCAACCAGAGCAATCATGTGGTCAGTTGCATGTGCCAGACTACTGCATACCACAGGAAGTGGGTTAACTCTGGCCCAAAGGAAGAGAAATATCTCTGTAAAAGAGCAGAAATATTTGAATTTTAATACCAACATAATACATAATAACTTATTGTATTTCTGTGCGTACTGTTGTATTTATAATCAGTTTATTCTGATTAGCTAGTGTACGAAGTGCCAATAACAACGATTGAGGCCCTGGAAAGAGGGATAAGCAGCTACCTGTGAAGGTGGCTTGGTATACCACGAAGCCTGAGCAGTGCTGCTTTATATGGCACCATTCATATGCTGCACTTCCCTATTGGTAGTTTTACTAACGAGTTCATGGTGTCAAGAACACAGGAAGCATGGCAGTACAGAGTCTAGGGATCCCAAGGTGGCAGCAGCTGGCATACAGGTGCACACAGGTGAGAAATGGAGTGCAGAGAAATCCCTAGAAGTGGCGGAGTCTCAGTAGAGGCACAAGGCACTGGTGGGTCCAATAGCAACAGGGCGTGCAGGCTTTGGCTACTTCCCGGTTGTGAGAATTAATAATGCTCAAGGTAAAGAACGACAACATCTTGTTCAGCAGGAAGTGTGGGCAGATGTGGAGGAAGAAAGAGCTAGCCGGATTGCGGGATTGGGACAACAAGGAGCTTGGACTAGATAGGTTAATGTTCAGCAGAACAAGATCACCTGGGCTAACATTTGGAAAGTAGATTTTCATCATATCAGGTTCTTAGTCCAAAGAATCTATGATGTCTTCCCAAGTCCTGCAAACCTCCACCTTCCTGTCCCCTTTGTTTGGAAAGGGGATCGCTAGAACATATCCTCTCAGCAGCTGCTTAAAAGCCCTTGGAGACGGGCGCTATCGTTGGCGCCACGACTAAGTGCTTAAGGCAGTTGCTGAGAGCTTAGCCATAGCCATTAATGCCAACAAAGGCTTTACAAGCCAAAGACCATACAGTTTTTAAGAACCAGAGAGAAGGCCCACCCACAATCCAGAGGTATGTCTGGTCTTTTTACTTCTGCTACAGACTGGCAATTGCAGGTGGATCTAGATAATCTGCTGAAGATCCCTATCAGAAAAAAACATTTACATAACTTTGTCCAGACGTGATAATTGTCTCAGATTCCAGCAAGCAATTGATTTTATTGGATCTCACTGTGCCCTGGGAAGAGCACATAGAAGAGGTCAACGAGAGGAAGGATGTTAAGTACCAAGAGTTAGTTGAAGAGTGTAGAAGGCAGGGCTGGAAAACACGGTGTGAGCCGTTGGAGGTGGGCTGTAGAGGTTTTGCAGGGGGTTTACTCTGCAAAGTACTCACTCTACTAGGCATCACTGGGGAGCCAAAGAGGAAGGCGATTAGAACCAGAACTGAAGCTGCAGAGAACACCACAAAATGGCTTTGGATTAAGAGGGCAGAACCGTGGGCAATTGCTACTTGGACACAGGCCGGGGTCTGATCAACCCCGGCTGGGTCGCCTGGAAAGAGGGTGTCTCAAGACCCGAAACACACAATGACCCAAGGATACATCACTGATGATGTGTCCCAGTGCATCTGCATGATGTATTTTGTATTATAAAAAAGTTTACAAAATTTGGTCTTCAAAATATATTTTAAAAAAGAGTAAAAAAAAAAAACTTTAATTCAATGTAAATGGGTCTAAACTGCTATTGAATGAACAGCAGTGAGATGTTAATTTCAGTCTGAACTATAGCATTGAAAGTTTTTATTTTTGTTTTTTTTTTACTTTAATTTCCATGTATGGTCTCCCTATGGATTGGGTGTGAAAGAACCTGTGACAATGCATAATACATCAAAATGTTATTTTAATAAAGCAAGATGTTTTCTTTTCAAAAATGTTTTTTTATAAAATGGGTGCTTTAACCTTCTTCCTTTCTAATCTATTACATCATGCATTTCAAATTGGCTACAGAAAATCTCATTTATTTCACAATATTATAAGTTTTAATTAGTTTCTTATGCTTCAGTGATGTTTAACAATCAGTAGGGACCTGGAGAGGATTATAATTGTAATCTTCAGGTGACCTACCAAAGACCAACAGGGAGAAAGAATCGGACACTGCAAACACAAATGGCTAGAAGAGAAGAAAAGGCCAGTGAAGGTACAAAGCATTTGACATTCACCGTGATTTTTCGACATTCTGATTTCTGTACCAGTAGTTTGTGAGATTTTTTTAAATGGTATATTCTGTTTGCTAAAAAATTAAAGAAATTCTAAAATTAGAATCAAATTTTCTATTTTATTATTGTCAGTAAACGTTTATATATAAAAAATTATAAAACCTTTATCACTGATATCACTGATCACTTTATGCTCAAGTGGATTCTTTGTATATTTTAATCAGAGTTCAATAATAAAGCAGGCCTGTAGGGTGTGTGAATCAGGAGCTACATAAATATATGCTTTCTACTACATTTTTATACATAATAAATACATTTTTACTGTTGTTACTGTATTTGTAATAATTTGCCAAAATCTTAATCATATCATAGCAATATATTATTAAGGGGGAAAATCACAGTTGCACCACATGATGGCATTTTTCATTCTCTTATAGCAAGAATGTATTTTTTTTGTTAAACAAAGCGCAGTCCTTTTTTACAAAACCCTGTTCTCAAATGGATCCATACCCTTACAATTAACATTTTGTAAAGGCTGCCCTGGAGAAAATACCAGCACTGAGTCTTGTTGCAATGTTTAATGAGGCTGGAGAGCCTTGGAGCACTTGGTACACTGCTTCATGCAGAACATTTTAATCTCCTTTATATTCTTAGGGTTAGGCATGTAGACTTTCCTCTTCATGTAGACTTTCCCCCACAGGGACTTAAATCCACAGACTGAAATGGTTATTAGAAAATGATGATTTTTGTGCTTCTTAATTTATTTGATGTGCTGATTTGCATGTAGGTTTGTCTTGTGTTCTTATTAAAAGCACCGTCTGTGGCCCAGTCAGGACCCCATAGCGGAAACAACAGAGTTTGGGGCTAAAATATTAATCAATCAATAGGTGCTGTTAATCTTCACAAGAAGAACCACCAGACACAAAAGAGCCCTTAGCATCATTGATCCACCTCCGTGTTTTACAGCATGTGTCAGGTGCTTTTTCTTCTACGCAATCCCATTATTTCACTAAACATGCTGATGCTCTGCATGTTTTTTTTATCTCATCCGACCACAACACATGATTCCAAATGGAGCTCCAATGCCCCAGGAAGGGCTTTTTTCTTACACAGCTTCCAAATAGCTTTCTGTTCTTTTGAAACTTGAATCACAAACACTTTACTCAACTTTGCAATTGTTTAAAGTAATAGTGTGCTATGGCAAGGGGATAGTGTGCATGGCTCTAATGGCTGGCAAATTCCCATGTGAATCCACTTGTTATGACTCTAATTATTATTAACTGCATTTCCTGTTCACCTATGATATAAATTGATTACATGATTTGTAGGGGTCACAAACATTTGTCTCTGTCGGAGGTTTATCCAATAATGATGGATGCCAAAGGGATTTTGTGTGTGTGCAACCTCATAGTTATTCTTTTTTTTTCTAAGCAGTGTCAATAATTTAGCACACAAGTTGTTTACTGGCAATACAATTTTTTTTTTTTATAATTGTTTTGAACAAGGCGTTGTGCTGTCAATCATTCTGTAGGGCTCTATACATTTGAAACATTTGGGATTTCTAGCTCTGGTCCGTAATAAAAATGTGTAAGTTTAAATTTATAGGAAAATGTGATTTTCAAGTGCACTTTCTGTAATGAGTTAGTATTGATGCACAACCTTGACAATTGATCAATGCAAGAATGCTGCTGAGAATGAGAATTATGCCTGAATCAGTTATAATTAACAGTCACTATAATTGGCAATCTATTTAAGCTTATTAAGAGTCTTGGACCAGTTTCATATTCAGGTCTGTGCTCCACAGATATTAAAAGGATTGTCCAGGAGATCTCATAAATGCTTGATGAGACTAAACTTGGTCTGCAACAGTGTTTCAGTAGGTGGTATGTCTTAAAGGAATGGACACATAATAGCTCCTATAGGGGATCATGTACGTTAGCTTTCTCACGCCCTGTAAATCAGTGATCTTTGGAAACCTGTCCCTGTTCACTGGTTGTCCTTATACGGACCACTTGTGGTAGGAACTAAACACTACCACTACTTAGATGAACCCCACAAAATCTGGCATTTTGGAAAAACCCATTTGTCTCACATTTACTATTTAGTCCTTGTCACAGTCACTCATCCTTACACTGGCCCATGTTTCCTGTGTCACACACATTAGTATTATTCATGTCATCTCCCAGTGGATTAAATGTTATGGCTGATCAGTGAGTTTTCATAGTATAAAATTAACTGCTTCTATGGAATCAGGTCATTTTCTTAGAAAAACAGTTTACATGTCTAATCGTGGAATTGATTTAATACTGTATTAAACCCTCTTCATGATCTTTCTCCATATTATTTATAACGTGAATAAAAAGCACTACAGGGCAATTTAACGATGCTCGAAGCATGAACATAGTGAACATCTGTTCCAATGATCTAAATGTTAACATCAATCTGAGATAATCGCCCAAAGGAGCCATCTAAATGTAAATAGCCAGAAAGGATGTACTTTCATTTTGTCTGATAAACTTCCACAGATTAGAGATGAAACAGTCCCACTTGGGTTTCTGTACCAGAGTTTTTCCACTGCACTGTTAAACCGGGTGTAGTATCAGTCTGGTAGTCAGACTGCCATGCTGCCTGTCTGTCCATCTCAATTGATTTCTTCTACCGATAAACAGAAATGAGATCAGTGTCACTGCGATATTACTGACAGGAAACAATTAGCCACACTTAAAGCTAACTGCTAGTCCAGTAGGGGTTTACAGTAATGCAGACGTTTAGTAGGAAATGGAGAGATAATTGAATGACAGTAATGCATTCCCACTACAGATTATCAGTGCAGGAAATGGTCATAAAAAAGAATTCAAAAATAAATTGTGGTCTTCAATAATATTTCGCCGTTTACAAATGACGCATGATATTAAAATAAAACCAGTAAATAATTTTTAAAGATAGTAAAAAAAAAAAAAGATTTACTTTAACCGATGAAATATTTCATACTTATACAGTATTCATTTTTTAATAAATATAATATTCATATTCAAATATAAAATTCATTCAATAAAATATAGAAACAATGACAGTAAACACAAATGGAATCAAAAATATAAATGTATATAATATATAATTGTGTAATTGTTATTGAATATATATATATATATATGTATGTTGTACATGAGTACCAATACCATTTACTAAAGAGAAAGAGGAATTATTAAACTTCAAATAGAGAAATATTCCATGTTATGTATAATTCCGGGTAATATGTGAACTGTAATGTATGCAAGATATGTAACAAATAAGCTAATAATTATATGTCTGTAAAAAAAACAATGGCTCATCAGGACTTCAATCAAACTGAAGCAAATTCCGATTTAATTGCAGAATGAAAGTGTAGCTTTAAGTGTTTGATCAATTAAAACCTATTTGTAATCTTTTCTCAATGTCTCGCTCTTAAGTGTCAAATTTTGGAGTGGTTTCCACCCACACTTTCAGGAGCAGCGACAGAGCACCAAGGAGAACACAGTGGGCTTCACAAGCAGAACAATTAAAGCTGAATACATTATATTGAGGTAAGAAAGTCTCTTCAGCCAATTGAAATGAAAGCACAAGGGAAATCATCCAGTGCACGTCTGTGATCACACCCAGCAGGGCAGAACACACTCTGCTCCTTGGAATATTTGTCTGGAAATTTTGTCTTTGTAGTCCAACTGGCCTCGCAGTGCTCTGGCTGAAAAACTGCAATCGCTGGCGTGATCCAAAGAACCGAGCCAATTCAAACGATGGATGTGGAAACCGTCTGCTAGAGACATGGCATTTCACTTTTATTGGTTGTGGGTTTTTGTTCTACCCCCCCCCCCCATCCCGTCTGCTCAGAAAACCAATAAAACACTTCTAATGTACCAAACTTCATATAAAATACTTTAATGTTCTCTAATACCATACAAGTGGGAAATACTCTTAAAAAAAACAACCTAATAAATAAATAACAATTTCCGATTTCCTTCTTTTACGCAGAGATTTCACCATTTAATCTAAGAGCAAAATATTTATTAAAAAAGTATGTAAATGTTTTACTTCTTATGCTCTGAGTTACATTCAAGTTTAGATTTTTTTTATTCCTTTTTTTCACCTCTCTGTGAATGGTTCCAGAAGGTTAACAATTCTAGTAAATCTCTATTTTTGCAGGGAACACAATATAATAATCAGCGTGATTCTTTTTCTTTTGGGAAGTCTAAAATTAGACTGTACCTTCAATAAATGTCTTTTACTCACTGTGAATGGACAAACACAAACACACACAGACACACACACACACCCATACACACAAACACACACCTTTAATGACTCATGCACACAAAGAACTGAGGATTCCCTGCCAATCTTCATATAGATGTCCATCACTCTCTCTCTCTCTCTCTCTCTCTCTCTCTCTCTCTCTCTCTCTCTCTCTCTCTCTCTCTCTGTCTCTCTCTCGCTCTCGCTTTCACCCAAATTTTTAAAAAACAACTTACCATTGTGTACTTGTCATGCGCCCCGGCATAAAAGTGATCAGAGAATGATCACAGAACAAACGGAGAATGCATTCGTCAGAACAGAAACACTCATCCTTTTCAGAGTTTCTCTCAGTGCTTTGCTGATGCGCCCTTTGTTATTATAATTGTTTAATTCCAGTTCGTTCTTTTGTTTCTGCACTCTAAATCATAGTGCTGCACAGCCCAGGCAGCTGAACTGATGACTACCACTGTTACACTGTTAGAGACACTCAGAGACACCGTCTTCAATAAACAGTTCAGAAAGGAGCATGTTTTCTAAATCGAGCACGATGTGAACACTGTGGCTCGAACCCTGTGTGTTTTCCAGGTTAATTAACAGCAGAAACTCTTGATTATTAATTGTGTTTTCTGTTATGTAGCTTTTTGTTGTTTTATGTAGCATCAGGGTTCTGGAGGAACGTTGATTCATTTCACTGTGTACTGCGTCAGATAAATATGGTTGAAATGACAAAAGCTTCTTGACTTGACTTGACTTAAGGTATAGCATCAGTGGGAGGCAAATGCCAACACTTGTCAGTTCACGATATTTATTTCTGCAAACTGGGACTCATTTTCAACGCTGTGTGGTTTGCCTGAAGTTAAGCATCAGCGACCAGAACAGGTGGAATATTTTCATCCTGTGCTGCTAATTTGCATAATATACTGTGCCAGTATACACACACAAACACACACACACACACACACACACACACACACACACACACACACACACACACACACACAGACATACCCAGACATAAATGCTTTCACATACACACACACACACACACACTGTCTCTTTAACACTTTGTCTTAAGGTGTGTATAAAACCCTATTATTAATGCACTGGCAGTTATGCTATGAGACAATATACAGCCAGTGTGTGTGTGTGTGTGTGTGTGTGTGTGTGTGTGTGTGTGTGTGTGTGTGTGTGTGTGTGTGTGTGTGTGTGTGTGTGTGTGTGTTTTCGCTGAGCTCTAACCTTGACTGTTTCCAACATGCCTGTTTCCAAGTTACCAGCCCGATTTCCCTGTCAATCCAATATAATTAGCTGAGCAGATCAGGAACCACGAGCCCCACAGTGAGCAGTAGTAATGGTTAAGACTAAGAATTGATCTTCCTCAGACTAAATGCAGACTGTGGACTAAGATGACTGCAGGGACACACAGAAAGTTTACAGTAAATAAAATAAGTATGCAAAAATAATTGTATAATTGTTCCGATTCTATTCATTTGTTTAAAAAAAAACACTACAAAATAAATAATAAATACACAAAGTAAAGGGCGGCACTACCCAGACTTCCACTGACTTCATAACTTATACAGTTATTATAATGTAAAGAGTTCACCAATGCTCATAAAAACCCTATTCACCAGTTTCTGCTTTTCAGACCAGCTTTCAGCAGGGAACATCAGCTTTCCCCTTGTTCTTGAAGAATTCCCATGGTTTTCTTTATTGAAAGTAGCAGTTGTTCTTACCAGCCTCTCTCGTGTCTCCTCCACACGCAGGGGAATCCCTCTTTCTGTCTCTCCCTCTCTTCTTCTCTTCGTCTCTGTCAGTTAGTCCTCAGTCTCGAGAGCCATTTGTTCTGGATTGGACCCACTGGGTTCTCGTGAAGAGCAGGTTAATGCGAGCGCTTCTTTCAGGAGAAGGGAAGAAGGTGAAAGAGCAGCCTGCTAAGTCCTCAGAGTCCAAGTGCTTCAGAATCGACTGTGAGTGAGAAAGTGAGAAGCAGATAAAGCTGAAAACACTGAGTGAGTGAGAGAGAGAGAGAGAGAGAGAGAGAGAGAGAGAGAGAGAGAGAGAGAGAGAGAGAGAGAGAGAGAGAGAGAGAGAGATGGGGGGATGTGGAGGAGAGTGAAGTGCTAGGAGGGGGAT